>NC_091988.1:113345495-113645495 GCF_044704955.1 Pristiophorus japonicus
GTCTCTCTCTCTCTCTCTATCCCCACAGTCTCTCTCTCCTGCTCCCCCGTCTCTCTCTCTCTCTCCCCCAGTCTGTCCCTCTCTCTCCCCTCTCTCCCCTCAGTCTCAGTCTCTCTCTCTCTCTCTCTCTCTCCCCCTTTCCCCCTCCCCTCGTCTCTCTCTCCCCTCCCCCAGCATCTCTCTCCACACTCCCCTCCCCCAGCATCTCTCTCCCCCCTCCCCTCACCCAGTCTCTCTCTCCCCTCCCCCATTCTCGCACCCCCCTCCCCCAGTCTCTCACCCCTCCCCTCCCCCAGTCTCTCACCACTCCCCTCCCCCAGTCTCCCACCCCCTCCCTCCCCTCCCCCAGTCCTCCCCCTCCCCTCCCCCGTCTCTCTCTCTCCCCCCTCCGCCAGTCTCACTCCCCCTACCCTCCCCATGTCTCTCTCCCTCCCCCCTCCCCCAGTCTTTCTCCCTCCCCCCTCCCCAGTCTCCTCTCCCTCCCCCTCCCCTCCCCGTCTCTCTCCCTCCTCCCTCCCCCAGTCTCTCTCCCTCCCCTTCCCCTCCCCAGTCTCCCTCCTCCCTCCCCTCTCCCAGTCTCTCTCCCTCCCCCCTCCCCTCCCCAGTCTCTCTCTCTCTCCCCCCTCCCCTCCCCCAGTCTCTCTCCCATCCCCTCCCCGTCTCACTCTCTCTCTCGCCCCCCTCCCCTCGTCTCTCTCTCTCACCCTCCCTCCCCCAGTCTTTCTCCCCCCCTCCCCTAGTCTCTCTCCCCACTCCCCTCCCCCAGTCTCTCTCCCCCCCCCTCGCCTCCCCTCCCCAGTCTCTCTCTCCCCCTCGCCTCCCCTCCCCCAGTCTCTCTCTCTCTCTCTACCCCCCAGTCTCTCCCTCTCTCTCCCCTCAGTCTCTCTCTGTCTTTTCCCCCCTCCCCCAGTCTCTCTCTGCCCCTCCCTCCCCCAGTCTCTCTTTCCCCCCCTTCCCCCAGTCTCTCTCTCCCCCCTCTCCCAGTCTCTCTCTCCCTCCCCTCCCCTCCCCATCTCTCTCTCCCCCTCCCCTCCCCAGTATCTCTCTCCCCCTCCCTCCCCCAGCCTCTCCCCCTCCCCTCCCCCAGCCTCTCTCTCTCCCCCCTCCCCCAGTCTCGCTCTCTCCCCACTCCCCCAGTCTCTCCCTCTCCCCCTCCCCTCCCCAGTCTCTCTCCCTCCCCCCTCCCCTCCCCCAGTCTCTCTCCCTTCCCCCCCCCCAGTCTCTCTCCCTCCCCCCTCCACCAGTCTCTCTCCCTCCCCCCTCCCCATCCCTAGTTTCTCTCCCTCCCCCCTCCCCTCCCCCAGTCTCTCTCTTCCCCCTCCCCTCCTCCAGTCTCTCTCTCCCTCCCCTCCCTCAGTCTCTCTCTCTCCCTACCCTCCCCCAGTCTCTCTCTCCCCCCTCCCCTCCCCTAGTCTCTCTCCCGTCCCCCAGTCTCTCTCCCCCTCCCCGTGTCGCTCTCTCTCTCTCTCTATCCCACAGTCTCTCTCCCGCTCCCCCGTCTCTCTCTCTCTCTCTCTCTCCCCCAGTCTGTCCCTCTCTCTCCCCCTCTCTCCCCTCAGGCTCAGTCTCTCTCTCTCTCTCTTCTCTCTCCCCCCCTCCCCCAGTCTCTCTTTCCCCCTCCCCTCGTCTCTCTCTCCCCCTCCCCCAGCATCTCTCTCCACACTCATCTCCCCCAGCATCTCTCTCCCCCCCTCCCCTCCCCCAGTCTCTCACCACCCCCCTCCCCCAGTCTCTCACCACTCCCCTCCCCCAGTCTCCCACCCCTCCCCTCCCCTCCCCCAGTCTCTCCCCCTCCCGTCCCCCTGTCTCTCTCTCTCCCCCTCCCCCAGTCTCCCTCCCCCTACCCTCCCCATGTCTCTCTCCCTCCCCCCTCCCCCAGTCTCTCTCCCTCCCCCCTCTCCAGTTTCTCTCCCTCCCCTTCCCCTCCCCCGTCTCTCTCCCTCCTCCCTCCCCAGTCTCTCTCCCTCCCCTTCCCCTCCCCCAGTCTCTCTCCCTCCTCCCTCCCCTCCCCCAGTCTCTTTCCCTCCCCCCTCCCCTCCCCAGTCTCTCTCCCTCCCCCCTCCCCTCTCCTAGTCTCTCTCCCACCCCCTCCCCCAGTCTCTCTCTCTCTCCCCCTCCCCTCCCCCAGTCTCTCTCTCTCGCCCCTCCCCTCCCCCAGCCTCTCTCTCGCCCCCCTCCCCTCGTCTCTCTCTCGCCCCCCTCCCCTCGTCTCTCTCTCTCTCACCCTCCCCTCCCGCAGTCTCTCTCTCGCTCCCGCTCCCCTCCCCCAGTCTCTCTCCATCTCCCCCTCCCCTCCCCCAGTCTCTCTCTCTCCCCCTCCCCTCCCCCAGTCTCTCTCTCCCCCTCCCCTCCCCCAGTCTTTCTCTCTCTCCCCCTCCCCAACCCCAGTCTCTCTCTACCCCCTCCCCTCCCCAGTCTCTGTCCCCCCTCCCCCAGTCTCTCTCTCCCCCCCCTGCCCCAGTCTCGATCTCTCCCCCTCCCCTCCCCAGTATCTCTCTCCCCCTCCCTCCCCCAGCCTCTCCCTCCTCTCCTCCCCCAGCCTCTCTCTCTCCCCCCTCCCCCAGTCTCTCCCCCTCCCCCAGTCTCACTCTCTCCCCCCTCCCCGTGTCGCTCTCTCTCTCTCTATCCCCACAGTCTCTCTCTCCCGCTCCCCCGTCTCTCTCTCTCTCTCTCCCCCAGTCTGTCCCTCTCTCTCCCCCTCTCTCCCCTCAGTCTCAGTCTCTCTCTCTCTCTTCTCTCTCCCCCCCTCCCCAGTCTCTCTTTCCCCCTCCCCTCGTATCTCTCTCCCCCTCCCCCAGCATCTCTCTCCACACTCCCCTCCCCCAGCATCTCTCTCACCCCTCCCCCAGTCTCTCACACCTCCCCTCCCCCAGTCTCTCAACACTCCCCTCCCCCAGTCTCCCACCCCTCCCCCAGTCTCTCCCCCCCCGCCCCCTGTCTCTCTCTCTCCCCCCTCCCCCAGTCTCACTCCCCCCTACCCTCCCCATGTCTCTCTCCCTCCCCCAGTCTCTCTCCTTCCCCCCTCCCCAGTCTCTCTCCCTCCCCCTCCCCTCCCCCGTCTCTCTCCCTCCTCCCTCCCCCAGTCTCTCTCCCTCCCCTTCCCCTCCCCAGTCTCTCTCCATCCTCCCTCCCCTCCCCCAGTCTCTCTCCCTCCCCCCTCCCCTCCCCAGTCTCTCTCCCTCCCCCCTCTCCTCCCCCAGTCTCTCTCCCACACCCTCCCCCAGTCTCTCTCTTTCTCCCCCTCCCCTCCCCCAGTCTCTCTCTCTCGCCCATCCCCTCCCCCAGTCTCTCTCTCGCCCCCCTCCCCTCGTCTCTCTCTCTCACCCTCCCCTCCCCCAGTCTCTCTCTCTCTCCCCCTCCCCTCCCCCAGTCTCTCTCTCTCCCGCTCCCCTCCCCGTCTCTCTCTCCCCCTCCCCTCCCCCAGTCTCTGTCCCCCCTCCCCCAGTCTCTCTCTCCCCAACTGCCCCAGTCTCGATCTCTCCCCCCTCCCCTCCCCCAATCTCTCTCTCCCCCCTCCCCCAGTCTCTCTCCCTCCCACCTCCCCCAGTCTCTCTCCCTCCCCCCTCCCCAGTCTCTCTCCCTCCCCCCTCCCCATCCCTAGTCTCTCTCCCTCCCCCCTCCACTCCCCCAGTCTCTCTCCCTCCCCCCTCCCCTCCCCCAGTCTCTCCCCCCCTCCCCTTCCCCAGTCTCTCCCCCCTCCCCCAGTCTCTCTCTTCCCCCTCCCCTCCCCCAGTCTCTCTCTCCCTCCCCTCCCCCAGTCTCTCTCTCCCCCCTCCCCTCCCCTAGTCTCTCTCTCCCCCCTCCCCTCGTCTCTCTCCCCCCCTCCCATCCCCCAGTCTCTCACCCCCCTCCCCTCCCCTCCCCCAGTCTCTCTCCCCCCTCCCCGTGTCTCTCTCTCTCTATCCCCACAGTCTCTCTCTCCCGCTCCCCCGTCTCTCTCTCTCTCTCTCCCCCAGCCTGTCCCTCTCCCTCCCCCTCTCTCCCCTCAGTCTCAGTCTCTCTCTCTCTCTCTTCTCTCTCCCCCCTCCCCCAGTCTCTCTTTCCCCCTCCCCTCGTCTCTCTCTCCCCCTCCCCCAGCATCTCTCTCCACACTCCCCTCCCCCAGAATCTCTCTCCCCCCCTCCCCTCACCCAGTCTCTCTCTCCCCTCCCCCATTCTCGCACCCCCCTCCCCCAGTCTCTCACCCCTCCCCTCCCCCAGTCTCTCACCCCTCCCCTCCGCCAGTCTCTCACCACTCCCCTCCCCCAGTCTCCCACCCCTCCCCTCCTCTCCCCCAGTCTCCCTCCCCCCTACCCTCCCCATGTTTCAATCCCTCCCCCCTCCCCCAGTCTCTCTCCCTCCCCCTCCCCAGTCTCTCTCCCTCCCCCTCCCCTCCCCCGTCTCTCTCCCTTCTCCCTCCCCCAGTCTCTCTCCCTCCCCTTCTCCTCCCCCAGTCTCTCTCCTTCCTCCCTCCCCTCTCCCAGTCTCTCTCCCTCCCCCCTCCCCTGTCTCTCTCTCTCCCCCCTCCCCTCCCCCAGTCTCTCTCCCACCCCCTCCCCCAGTCTCTCTCTCTCTCCCCCTCCCCTCCCCCAGTCTCTCTCTCTCGCCCCTCCCCTCCCCAAGTCTCTCTCTCGCCCCCCTCCCCTCATCTCTCTCTCTCACCCTCCCCTCCCCCAGTCTTTCTATCTCTCTCCCCCTCCCCTCCCCACTCTCTCTCTCTCCCCCTCCCTTCCCCCAGTCTCTCTCCCCTCCTCTCCCCCAGCCTCTCCCCCCCTCCCCCAGCCTCTCTCTCTCCCCTTCCCCCTGTCTCTGCCCCTCCCCCAGTCTCTCTCTCGCCCCCCTCCCCCAGTCTCTCCCCCTCCCCCCTCTCCTCCCCCAGTCTCTCTCCCCCCCTCCTCTCCCCAGTCTCTCTCCCTCCCTTCCTCCCCCAGTCTCTCTCCCTCCCCCCTCCCCCAGTTTCTCTCCCTCCCCCCTCCCCATCCCCAGACTCTCTCCCTCCCCCCTCCCCTCCCCCTTCCCCTCCCCCAGTCTCTCCCCCCTCCCCTCCCCCAGTCTCTCCCCGTCCCCTTCCCCAGTCTCTCCCCCCTCCCCTCCCTCAGTCTCACTCTCCCTCCCCCAGTCTCTCTCTCCCCCCTCCCCTCCTCTAGTCTTTCTCCCTCCCCCCCTCCCCAGTCTCTCCCCCTCCCCCTCCCCTCCCCCGTCTCTCTTCCTCCGCCCTCCCCCAGTCTCTCTCCCTCCCCTTCCCCTCCCCCAGTCTCTCTCCCTCCTCCCTCCCCTCCCCCAGTCTCTCTCGCTCCCCCTCCCCTCCCCCAGTCTCTCTCCCACACCCTCCCCCAGTCTCTCTCTCTCTCCCCCTCCCCTCCCCCAGTCTGTCTCTCTCGCCCCTCCCCTCCCCCAGACTCTCTCTCGCCCCCCTCCCTCGTCTCTCTCTCTCACCCTCCCCTCCCCCAGTCTCTCTCTCTCTCTCCCCCTCCCCTCCCCCAGTCTCTCTCCATCTCCCCCTCCCCTCCCCCAGTCTCTCTCTCTCCCCCACCCCTCCCCCAGTCTCTCTCTCCCCCTCCCCTCCCCCAGTCTCTCTCTCTCGCTCCCCTCCCCACCCCCAGTCTCTCTCTACCCCCTCCCCTCCCCCAGTCTCTGTCCCCCACTCCCCAAGTCTCTCTCTCCCCCCCTGCCCCAGTCTCGATCTCTCCCCCCTCCCCTCCCCCAATCTCTCTCTCCCCCCTCCCACAGTCTCTCTCCCTCCCCCCTCCCCCAGTCTCTCTCCCTCCCCCTCCCCCAGTCTCTCTCCCTCCCCCTCCCCATCCCTAGTCTCTCTCCCTCTCCCCTCCCCCAGTCTCTCTCCCTCCCCCCTCCCCTCCCCAGTCTCTCCCCCCTCCCCTTCCCCAGTCTCTCCCCCTCCCCCAGTCTCTCTCTTCCCACTCCCCTCCCCCAGTCTCTCTCTCCCTCCCCTCCCTCAGTCTCTCTCTCCCTCCCCTCCCCAGGCTCTCTCTCCCCCCCTCCCCTCCCCTAGTCTCTCTCTCCCCACTCCCCTCGTCTCTCGCCCACCTCCCGTCCCCCAGTCTCTCACCCCCTCCCCTCCCCTCCCCCAGTCTCTCTCCCCCCTCCCCGTGTCTCTCTCTCTCTCTCTATCCCCACAGTCTCTCTCTCCTGCTCCCCCGTCTCTCTCTCTCTCTCCCCCAGTCTGTCCCTCTCTCTCCCCCTCTCTCCCCTCAGTCTCAGTCTCTCTCTCTTCTCTCTCCCCCCTCCCCCAGTCTCTCTTTCCCCTCCCCTCGTCTCTCTCTCCCCCTCCCCCAGCATCTCTCTCCACACTCCCCCCCCCCAGCATCTCTCTCCCCCCCTCCCCTCACCCAGTCTCTCTCTCCCCTCCCCCATTCTCGCACCCCCCCTCCCCCAGTCTCTCACCCCTCCCCTCCCCCAGTCTCTCACCCCTCCCCTCCCCCAGTCTCTCACCACTCCCCTCCCCCAGTCTCCCACCCCTCCCCTCCCCTCCCCCAGTCCCTCCCCTCCCCCTGTCTCTCTCTCTCCCCCCTCCCCCAGTCTCCCTCCCCCTACCCTCCCCATGTCTCTCTCCCTCCCCCCTCCCCCAGTCTTTCTCCCTCCCCCCTCCCCAGTCTCTCTCCCTCCCCCTCCCCTCCCCCGTCTCTCTCCCTCCTCCCTCCCCCAGTCTCTCTCCCTCCTCCCTCCCCTCTCCCAGTCTCTCTCCCTCCCCCCTCCCCTCCCCAGTCTCTCTCTCTCTCCCCCCTCCCCTCCCCCAGTCTCTCTCCCATCCCCTCCCCCAGTCTCACTCTCTCTCTCGCCCCCCTCCCCTCGTCTCTCTCTCTCACCCTCCCTCCCCCAGTCTCTCTCCCCCCCTCCCCTAGTCTCTCTCCCACTCCCCTCCCCCAGTCGCTCTCCCCCCCCTTCGCCTCCCCTCCCCCAGTCTCTCTCTCCCCCCTCCCCTCCCCTCCCCCAGTCTCTCTCTCCCCCCTCCCCTCCCCCAGTCTCTCTCTCCCCCCTCCCCTCCCCTCCCCCAGTCTCTCTCTCCACCCTCCCCTCCCCCAGTCTCTCTCTCCCCCCTCCCCTCCCCGAGTCTCTCTCTCCCCCTCCCCGCCCACAGTCTCTCTCTCCTCCCTCCCCCAGTCTCCCTCCCCTCCCCTCCCCCAGTCTCTCTCTCCCCCCTCCTCTCCCCCAGTCTCTCTCTCCCCCTCCCCTCCTCCAGTCTCTCTCTCTCCCCCTCCCCAGTCTCTCTCCCCCTCCCCTTCCCACCCCCAGTCTCTCTCCCCCTCCCCTTCCCTCCCCCAATCTCTCTCTGTCACCCCTCCCCTCCCCCAGTTTCTCTCTCGCTCCCCCTCCCCAGTCTCTCTCCACCCCCTCCTCCCCCAGTCTCTCTCTCCTGCCCCCTCCTCTCCCAGTCTCTCTCTACCCCCCCTCCCCCAGTCTCTCTCTCTCTCTCCCCCACCTCCCTCAGTCTCTCTCTCTCTCTCCCCCTCCCCCAGTCTCTCCCAGTTGCTACAGTTGTACAGGGCCTTGGTGAGGCCACACCTGGAGTATTGTGTACAGTTTTGGTCTCCTAACTTGAGGAAGGACATTCTTGCTATTGAGGGAGTGCAGCGAAGATTCACCAGTCTGATTCCCAGGATGGTGGGACTGACCTATCAAGAAAGACTGGATCAACTGGGCTTGTATTCACTGGAGTTCAGAAGAATGAGCGGGGACCTCATAGAAACGTTTAAAATTCTGACGGGTTTAGACGGGTTAGATGCAGAAAGAATGTTCCCAATGTTGGGGAAGTCCAGAACCAGGGGTCACAGTCTGAGGATAAGGAGTAAGCCATTTAGGACCGAGATGAGGAGAAACTTCTTCACCCAGAGAGTGGTGAACCTGTGGAATTCTCTACCACAGAAAGTAGTTGAGGCCAATTCACTAAATATATTCACTAAAAGGGAGTTAGATGAAGTCCTTACTACTAGGGGGATCAAGGGGTATGGTGAGAAAGCAGGAATGGGGTACTGAAGTGCATGTTCAGCCATGAACTCATTGAATGGCGGTGCAGGATAGAAGGGCTGAATGGCCTACTCCTGCACCTATTTTCTATGTTTCTCTCTCTCTCTCTCCCCCCTCCCCCAGTCTCTCTCTCACTCACTCACTCACTACCTCTGATGTTTACTTTGCCACAGAAGGCCACAAAAATGTTGCAAAACCCGTAAACAGCTCCCCGCGGCCTCATTGTTCGGCTCAACCCCTGACTTCCGGCTTCCACACACATCGCACTGCGCATGTGCGACCGAATCGCGGTCCCGTGCTTAAAAAAGGGGCATGGTCCAACGCGCGCTTGCCCAGAGGGACACAGTAAGACCTCGGGCAGTCGGTGAGGTTTGTGAGCAGCTTCCCGCACTGAGACAAGACCGGGTCTGATAAGACATGTTCAAGTCACCGCAGGCCACCGTCATCTTCACCCAAAGTAACACCTGGGCTGCGGCAGTCAGAGGGAGAGTGGGCTTTCACTGAGGAGCAGCGATGTGAGACTGGCTCCTACTGGCCTAGCGGCCGTCGGCCATCTCTCCAATAACACAAGGCCGGCAGTGACGTCAGCGTAAGCTGTGGGCGGGGCAGCGGGCAGTGACGTCACCGCGTGCGGTGGGCGGGGCAGCGGGCAGTGACGTCACCACAATCTGTGGGCGGGACTGCGGGAAGTGACGTCACCACAAGCTGTGGGCGGGGCTGCGGGCAGTGACGTCGGCTGATGACGGCGCCCTCTTGTATGGATGGGGCAATTTGTACGGCCTGTTGCTGGGAGACAAGGTGTTGTTGTTTCAAACCATTCACTGTGTAAAAAGGGGGAAGGCAAACGTGAGTGACTGTAAAGGAAAGGACAATTCACTTTATTTCTCAATCTCTGGGGATTTCTCTTACATATTAACGTTGTCTTTCTCTCGTTATTTATCACCTTTTTATTTCTCTTTCCCTCTACACATTATTGCCCTGCTATGTCTCTATGTCTTTCTTCCTTTTGTACCTTCACTTTCTTTTCCTCTATCTTTCCAACTTTCTTAGTTTTTCACTTTTTAAAACTTTCTCTGCTATAGTTCCGATGTTTTTCTGTGCCCAGTCCCTGTGCCCCGGTTATTATAACCTGGTCACCCCAATCCCGTAACTCCAGACACAGCAGAGCGGCGCTGCCCTCGCTGCGGGTTTCTTGCGGACTCTTTGTCTGTTTGTGACACTGTGGCCTCACGGTGCACAGTTTGCGGGGTGCTGTCTGTCACTTGCACCTCTCTCACAGTCAGGGCCCTGATCCCTCCCCGATTGGACCAGTAATCCTCCTGTGTTGATGGGCCCCGCCTGTTTTGGGTGCTGTCTGTACCAGTGCAGGACTCCAAACACAGCGATCGTGGAGCAGTTTGTGGATAGGATTTCCCCTTCACTAACATCCCCGTGCTGAAGGAACTGCCGCTCACATCCGTGCAGATCAGAGTGTAAATCAGCAGGGAAACTCGGTAAATCTGGAGCACTATCGGATCAGATGAAAAGTGTATCTTAACTGGGTTTTACCTGCCACCGGAGGTCCTAATGGTCATGGCAGACATGTGCAAGCCGTGTATATAAGAACATAAGAATTAGGAACAGGAGTAGGCCATCTAGCCCCTCGAGCCTGCTCCGCTTTTCAACAAGATCATGGCTGATCTGGCCATGGACTCAGCTCCACTTACCCGCCCGTAACCCTTAATTCCCTTATTGGTTAAAAATCTATCTATCTGTGACTTGAATACATTCAATGAGCTAGCCTCAACTGCTTCCTTGGGCAGAGAATTCCACAGTTTCACAACCCTCTGGGAGAAGAAATTCCTTCTCAACTGGGTTTTAAATTGGAACCCCCGTATTTTGAGGCTGTGCCCCCTAGATCTAGTCTCCCCGACCAGTAGAAACAACCTCTCTGCCTCTATCTTGTCTATCCCTTTCATTATTTTAAATGTTTCGATAAGATCACCCCTCATCCTTCTGAACTCCAACAAGTAAAGACCTTGTCTACTCAATTTATCATCATAAGGTAACCCCCTCATCTCCGGAATCAGCCTAGTGATTCGACTTTGTACCCCCTCCAAAGCCATTATATCCTTCCTTAAGTAAGGTGACCAAAACTGCACGCAGTACTCCAGGTGCGGCCTCACCAATACCCTATACAGTTGCAGCAGGACCTCCCTGCTTTTGTACTCCATCCCTCTCGCAATGAAGGCCAACATTTCCATTCGCCTTCCTGATTACCTGCTTCACCTGCAAACTATCCTTCTGTCATTCAATCACAAGGACCAATTGGAGAGCAGTGGAGGCGTGTCCTGCTCAGTAGGAACTGTGAGCAGTGAGTGGAGCTGCTAGCAACTTGAGCTCCTGCCTGGGGAGCCCTGAGACCAGCCCAGGAGGAGAAGGAAGGAAGGGGTTTCACCACCAACTTTACCCAGAGGGAGAGGAGGAGAACAGAAAACTTTTAAACATCTTTACCATTTCTGCAAGGAGTTGGAGAGAGGGGGAAAAACCACAACAACCATCAGTGTGGAAGGAGGGAGACTCAACATTCTACAGGTGGGTGTGGGTGCATTTCCCCAAAAAGACTTTGTTGTTTCGGTGGGGGGAGGAAAGAAGACCACTGAGGGCCGGAACATCGCGGGGGGTGTGTGTGTGTGTGTGTGGTAGTGTGCGTGGGGGCCGTGCTTACAACTGGGCCCCCCCCACAATTGGAACCCCCCCCACCCCCCACATTTGCCTAGCCTGGGATAGCTGGAGCTACCAGGCTGAAGATTGTTATTAATCACCCAATTAAAGATCGTTAGGAGTGCCTGGTGGCTCCAGCTACCCCAGGTGAAGACATCTTCTCCCCCCACCTGAAGACCACCTCAAAGACTTTTGTGTTTTGCCATCTGGGGAGTGCACCCACCCACAGCTGCGAGGAGAGACCTGCCCTCGCAGCCCCCCCCCCTTCCCACCCCCCTCTCTCTTTTCTCTGCTACTCTGTTTCTCCCCTCTCTCTCTGAGAACCCTTTCCTTCCAAATTTTAAAAAAAAAAAACCAATTAAGACAACTGAGCAGAGGGAGCAAGGCCTCTCCCCAATTGTCAACGAGGGGAGAGGTGCCTCGTTAAGGGCTCCTCTGCTCAGTGAACATAAGAGGCCATTAAAGACCATTAAGGCCTGTGACTTTGGGGTGGGTGTAGCCCTTAAAGGGACCCCGTGATGGCGACCCCATCCACGCCGGTGGCAGGGCCAGCAAGGACGTATGCGCAGGTGGCAACCGCTTCCACAGCACCTCCTGCGCCACCCGCTGCCCTGCCACCATTTAGATTAATTACTAGAAAACACGGGGTCAAGAGCTACACTCACCCCACAATGAGCATTGAGGAGTGCGTGCGGGCGATGGCTGGGGTAGTCGGCCCCTCGGCCATTGTCGCAGCCTCCAAGATGTCTGGGAAGGCTGTTTTCTTCCTGGGGTCGGAGCGGGCGGTGTCCCTGGCCCTCGAAAAGGGGCTCACGGTGGGCGGGACGTTCCTGCCGGTGGATCCTCTCGAGGCCACCGCGCAGAGGGTCATCGTGTCGAACGTCCCGCCCTTTGTTCCCGCTGAGCTCCTCCTCCCTCACCTACAACAACTGGGGGAGGTAAGGTCAGGGATCAACCCCATACCGCTCGGCCTCAGGGAGAACAGCCTGCGCCACGTGTTCTCCTTCCGCCGCCAGCTCTTTGTCCGGCTGGCGCGGGAGGACGTGACAGAAGGGCACTTTAATGTGGTGCACGAGGGGACTGCCTACCGCGTCTTCTGGACGTCGGACGGCGTGCGGTGCCATGCCTGCAGGGAGGTGGGGCATGTTCGTAAGAACTGCCCCGCCTCCAAGGCCGCCAAACCACCGAAGGCGGCCAAGGCTGGCGCTGCCGCCACCCCTCCCCCTAGTTGCGTCCGCGTGCCGGGAGCCATGGGTGCGCGGGCATCGTCGGAGGCCTTTGTTTTCAGGGCCTCCGGCGGGGGGGAGGGAGAGCGTCCGAGCGGAAAGAAGGCGCGGAAGAAGGAGAAACATCTAGAGGCGGGTCCCCTCGGTGCGCCGGAAAGTCTGACCACCGCGCTCAGCCCAACCCAGTCACCGGCGAGCGCGGGGTGCCCCGAGCCCGTGCCCGGGCCCTTGAATACCACCACAGAGGGGCCCAGGCGCGGGCAAGAAAAGGAAAAGGGGGGGGCGGAGCGGGAGGCCTCGGCAGACATGGAGGTCTCCCTGACTCCGCGCGCCCCCAGGAACAAAAAGAGGCACCGCCCCAATGAGGCGGAGGGGGAACAACATCCCTCCGCGGAGGAGGCGGTGCCCGCCGCGTGTCCCGCGTCCCCCACCAGCGCCCCCAAATTGCGCTGCAGGCGCGAGGAGTCTTTCCCCGGGGAGGGTGAGACAGTTGAGGCTGCCCAGCCTCTGCCTCCCGGGGATGGAGTGGAAGATCTGCCTGTCGTGGGGGGCGTGGGGACCGCGGAGGAATGCGTAGCCGCCGGGCCGGGCGTCCCGGGGACTGAGGCGGGCGAGGCCGAAAAGGCCGAACCTGAGCCCGCCCAGCTATTACCCAACTTCCCCCGGGATTTGCTCGACCCGGCAGAGAATGAAACAATTGATTTTAATGATACTGTAGATGCTGGGCCGGGGGGTGGCAGCGGGGAGGGGGAGGAACACCCACCCTCGCCCCTTACTTTGGAGCTGGAGCACTTGGAGGGCCTGGGGATTTCCTATGGCCGGGTCTCTCCTTGTTCTCCGGTTCCTGGGGCGGAGGGGGAACCCCTTCCGCTGTCATTTCCCGACCCAGCACCATTTTTAAAAGAGCCCAGTGGGGACTCCTCTGCCGACGATCCTGGGGGTGGGATCGGGGCAGTGCCAGGGCCGGTTGGAGCGGCCGGTTCATTTGCCGTACCTTGTGCGGTCGATGGGCCGGCTGCTGGCGGCCACCTCCCGGAGGAGGACGGGGACTCGGTGGGGGACGCGGGTGAAGACCTAGAGACCACCGCCAGGGAGGCGGTGGATCTGCTCGCGGCCGCCGCTGAGGCCCTCCTCGTTCCTGCAAAGGAACTCCGGGACTTTTTGGCCCAGAGCCGGGGTCGCCGCGACCAAGCCCGACTGGCCCTGGAAAAATGGTCCGAGCCGGAGCTGATCAAGGGGTCCGTCCGCGCCGCCGTTAAAACCTTGGCCGCGGGCGGGCCCTTGACAAAGGAGCAGCACCTTGAGCTGCGCGAGCTCGAGGGACTCCTCGCTGGGCTGCGGAGGGAGCGGAGTTCAACAAAAGACTCCGCTCCCTCCCCCACAATAGGTTAAGGTAGAGGTTGCACTATGCTTTTGTCATGAAGATAACCATAGCCAGCCTCAACATCAACGGCGGCAGAGGGGCACGCCGTAGATTTGACAATTTTTCGCTCCTGCGGGAGGGGAAATATGCGGTGTGCTTCCTGCAAGAAACCCACACCGTTCCGGGAGACGAAGCCACGTGGCTCCTGGAATGGCAAGGAGAGGTCCGCATGAGCCACCTCACCGCCATTTCTAGTGGGGTGGCCATCTTGCTGGGCCCGCATTTTCAGCCGGAGATCTTGGGGGTCGAGGAGCCCGTGCCAGGCCGCTTGCTGCACGTAACGGTTCGCCTGGGGGACGTGCCGCTCCATCTCGTGAACGTGTACGCCCCTCATCCCGGCCCGCAGCAAACGCGCTTCTTTGAAGAGGTGTCCGCTCTTCTTGGCTCCGTCGACGTCGGTGACTGCATTGTCCTCGGGGGGGATTTTAACTGCACCCTCGAGGCGAGGGACCGCTCCGGTGCCCCGCAGTGCATGACGGCGATGGAGAAGTTGAGGGACCTGGTCGGGTCCTTCGACTTGGTGGACGTCTGGCGAAATCTCCACCCCGACTCCAGCGCCTTTACTTGGGTGAGGCCTGGAGTTGGATGGTCTAGAGTCGACCGCCTTTACGTGTCTCGGGCGTACGTTTCCTGCGTCCCGGCGGCCTCCATGCGGCCGGTGCCGTGTTCGGACCACCACCTGGTGTGGGCGGAGCTCGCTTCGCTCCGCGCGAGGACGGGGTCCGCGTACTGGCACTTTAACAACCGGCTGCTGGAGGACGTGCGGTTCCAGGACTCGTTCCGTCGATTCTGGTCCGACTGGAGAAGGAAGCAGGGGGGCTTCCCCTCCTTGAGGCTATGGTGGGACGTGGGCAAGGCTCACGTCCGCGTCTTCTGTCAAGAGTACGCGAGGGGGTCGACCAAGAGGCGGGCGGCCAGAGTCGGGCGCCTAGAAAAAGAGGTGCTCGACCTGGAAGCCCGTCTCGGTCAAGTCGTCCAGGACCCGGCCCTGCGGACGGTGTACGAAGCGAAGAAGGCCGCGCTGAAGGACCTGCAGCTCGTCGGGTCCCGAGGCGCGTTCGTGAGGTCGCGGATCCGGTTCCTGCGGGATCTGGACCGCGGCTCCCCCTTCTTCTACTCGCTGGAAAAAAGGCAGAGTGTCCGTAAGCAGCTCTTGACGCTGCTGGCCGACGACGGCTCTCTCGTCTCGGATCCGGAGGGCGTCAACAACAGGGTCCGTGAATATTACGGGGCTCTGTTCTCTCCGGATCCGTCCAGCGAGGAAGCGCGTAGAGTTTTGTGGGAGGACCTGCCGAAGGTCAGCCCGGAGGGCGCCGAAAATCTGGAAGCTCCGCTAAGCCTGGCGGAGCTGACCGGTGCCCTCGCCCGGCTCTCGAGGGGAAAATCCCCGGGGCTGGACGGGCTGACCGTGGAGTTCCACAGGGCGTTCTGGGACGTCCTGGGGAGCGACTACGCGCGGGTCCTGGGGGAAAGTCTGGCGACCGGGGAGATGCCCCTCTCTTGGCGCAGGGCAGTCATCGTCCTGCTGCCTAAGAAGGGCGATCTCCGCCTCCTTAAGAACTGGCGCCCGGTCTCCCTCCTCAGCACGGACTACAAAATCTTCGCCAGGGCGATGTCTGCTCGCCTTGGTGCCGTGCTGGACCACATGATTCACCCCGACCAGTCATACACGGTCCCGGGCCGGACGATCCACGACAACATCCATCTGGTCCGGGACCTCATCCATTGCTCCCAGGAGGCTGGTCTGTCGGTCGCCTTCCTATCCCTCGACCAAGAGAAGGCGTTCGACAGGGTGGATCACGACTATCTGCTCGGAACTCTGCGCGCTTTCGGGTTCGGGACGCATTTCGTCGCCCGGATCCGACTTTTGTACGCCGCCGCGGAGTGTCTGATTAAGGTTAACGGGTCCTTGACGGCGCCCCTTCGCTTTAGGAGAGGGGTGCGCCAGGGATGCCCCATGTCCGGCCAGTTATACGCCGTTTGCGTGGAGCCTTTCCTGCGCCTCTTGCGGACGAGGTTGACGGGACTGGCTCTGCAAGGGCCGGGCGTGGAGGTCGTCCTCTCGGCTTACGCCGATGACGTGCTCCTCGCGGTAGAGGATCCCGCTGACCTGCGGAGGATGCGTGAGTGCCAGGAGATTTACTCGGCCGCGTCCTCCGCCAGGATCAACTGGGAGAAATGTTCCGGACTCCTGGTGGGTCAGTGGCGGGTGGACTCCCTGCCGGAGGAGCTCAGGCCTTTTGCCTGGAGCACGACCCATCTCCTCTATCTGGGAGTCTACCTTAGCCCCGACGAGGAAGCCTGGCCGGCGAACTGGCAGGAGCTGGAGGCCAAGGTCGCCGCTCGCCTAGGGCGCTGGACAGGACTGCTCCGAGTGCTGTCCTACAGGGGTCGAGCGCTAGTCATAAACCAGCTGGTGGCCGCAATGCTGTGGTACCGGCTGGTCACTTTGACCCCTCCCCCTGCGTTTGTCGCCAAGATACAGAAGAAGCTGGTGGACTTCTTCTGGAACAACAGGAAGCACTGGGTCTCTGTCGCGGTCTTGAGTCTCCCGCTTGAGGAGGGCGGTCAGTCGTTGGTGTGCGTCAGCGCCCAGCTCGCGACTTTCCGTCTTCAGACCCTGCAGAGATACCTTTACGTCGAGCCCCCTCCCAGGTGGTGTGCTCTGGCGAGGTATTTCTTCCGCCAGCAGCTCGACCTCAATTATGACACGCAGCTCCTGTTTGTGAACTTGGGGGGTGCCAGGACCGCCCTCCGGGAGCTGCCTGTCTTTTACAGGGAACTCATCAGGGTCTGGAACAAAGTCTCCACCAAGCGCAGCTCTCCGCCGGCTGGAGTGGCGGCCGTCCTGCAGGAGCCGCTGCTCGGGAATCCGTACCTCCACGGCCGAGGCTTCATGTGGCGGTCGGAAGAGAGGGCTGTGGCTGGTGAGGTGACCAGGGTCAGGGACCTGCTCGATGGCGGAGGAGCGGGCTGGATGGCGCCAGTCACGCTGGCGCGGCGCCTAAATTCTGCCAACGTCCGCCGCGCGGCCGATGCCATCGAGTCGCTAAAAACAGCTCTGGGCCCTGACTCCGTTAGGTGTATCGAGGAGGCTCAAGCACGTGGGGAGATCCCGTCCGAACTGACCCCCGTCCGGACGGAATTCCTCATCGGCGCCAAACCCCGGAACCTCCCTCGGGGGCCGGCGCCTCACAACTTGAGCCGCCTCGGGGAAATCCCCTCCGTGCCTTTCAGTTCCGCGCGGAGGGGTTTCCTGTACGGGCTGCTCCTGCACACCCTCAACTTTGCCATCCTCGCCGGCCGTCCGGACACGCCATGGCGCACCATCTTGCCGTCCGGAGGAGGCGGGGGTCCCCGATGGAGGGCACTCTACGCAGGGGTCCTCCCACTATTCATCGGGGACTTGGCCTGGAGGGTGGTGCACGGAGCAGTGCCGTGCAACAAATTTTTAAGCCGGTTCACGGACTCCCAGGCCGCCTGCAATTTCTGCGGTCTGGAGGAGTCCGTGTTCCATGTTTTTATTGAGTGCACAAGGTTGCAGCCCCTGTTCCATTATTTGAAGGGGCTGCTCCTGAAATTCTGGCTGCACTTCAGTCCCACTCTCCTGATCTTTGGGCACCCTGTGCGGAGGGGAGCGGGTAGGTCCGAAGGCCTCCTCGTAGGACTGCTCCTGGGCACGGCCAAGGGTGCCATCAGCCGGTCCAGGCAGCGGGCGGTCGAGGGGGTCTTTCAACCTGACTGCCTGCCTCTCTTCCGCTCTTACATCCGGTCCAGGGTGTCCTTGGAGATGGAGCACGCGGTGTCCACCGGTACGCTCGCGGCCTTCCGCGAGAGGTGGGCACCGGAGGGACTGGAGTGCATCATCACGCCCGGCAACCAAATTTTAATTTGATTTTACGTTTTAAAGTTAATTTGTTTTAATTGCCGGTGCTTTTAGTGTCCCCTTCCCTTTTATAGGGGGCACTGGGGAAAAATTGTGATTTTAGTGCCCAAAAAAAAAACAAAAAAAAAAAAGAAAAAACAAAAAAAAAAACACAAAAAAGGGGGGAAAAAAAAAATGGGCCTTGTAAATGTCTGGAGTGTCACCCAGGTCGGGTGGCACAGTTTAATGTTTATGTTTTCGCAGGTAGACTCTAAAAGAGTTTCAATCACAAGGACCAATTGGAGAGCAGTGGAGGCGTGTCCTGCTCAGTTGGAGCTGTGAGCAGTGAGGGGAAGCAGCTAGCAACTTGAGCTCCTGCCTGGAGAGCCCTGAGACCAGCCCAGGAGGAGAAGGAAGGAAGGGGCTTCACCACCAACTTCTATCCAGAGGGAGAGGAGGAAGCAGAAAACTTTTTACATCTTTACCATCCTGCAAGGAGTTGGAGAGAGGGGGAAAAACCACAACAACCAACATCCAGTGTGGAAGGAGGGAGACTCTACTATCTCTACAGGTGGGTGTGGGTGCATTTCCCCAAACAGACTTTGTTGTATCGGTGGGGGGAGGAAAGAAGACCACTGAGGGCCGGAACATCGCGGGGGGTGTGTGTGTGTGTGGTAGTGTGCGTGGGGGCCGTGCTTACAACTAGGCCCCCCCCCACAATTGGAACCCCCCCCCACCCCCCACATTTGCCTAGCCTGGGATAGCTGGAGCTACCAGGCTGAAGATTGTTATTAATCACCCAATTAAAGATCGTTAGGAGTGCCTGGTGGCTCCAGCTACCCCAGGTGAAGACATCTTCTCCCCCCACCTGAAGACCACCCCAAAGACTTTTGTGTTTTGCCATCTGGGGAGTGCACCCACCCACAGCTGCGAGGGGAGACCTGCCCTCGCAGACCCCCTTCCCACCCCCCTCTCTCTTTCTCTGCTACTCTGTTTCTCCCCTCTCTCTCTGAGGCCTCTTCCTTCCAAATTTACAAAAAAAAAACAATTAAGACAACTGAGCAGAGGGAGCAAGGCCTCTCCCCAATTGCCAACTAGGGGAGAGGTACCTCGTTAAGGGCTCCTCTGCTCAGTTAATTTACGAGGCCAATTAAGACCATTAAGGCCTGTGACTTTGGGGTGGGTGTAGCCCTTAAAGGGACCCCGTGATGGCGACCCCATCCACGCCGGTGGCAGGGCCAGCAAGGACGTATGCGCAGGTGGCAACCGCTTCCACGGCCCCTCCTGCGCCACCCGCTGCCCTGCCACCATTTAGGTTAATTACAAAAAAACACGGGGTCAAGAGCTACACTCACCCCACAATGACCATCGAGGAGTGCGTGCGGGCGATGGCTGGGGTAGTCGGCCCCTCGGCCATTGTCGCAGCCTCCAAGATGTCTGGGAAGGCCGTGTTCTTCCTGGGGTCGGAGCGGGCGGTGTCCCTGGCCCTTGAAAAGGGGCTCACGGTGGGCGGGACGTTCCTGCCGGTGGACCCTCTCGAGGCCACCGCGCAGAGGGTCATCGTGTCAAACGTCCCGCCCTTTGTTTCCGCTGAGCTCCTCCTCCCTCACCTACACCAACTGGGGGAGGTAAGGTCGGGGATCAACCCCATACCGCTCGGCCTCAGGGAGAACAGCCTGCGCCACGTGTTCTCCTGTGGATATCTGAACGGAATATATGGAATTAAGAACAGTAAAGTAAACGGGATATATGAAAATGTATAAGCCATGGAAGAATAGCTGGGAGAATGTCAGATTGCAAATAGTGCAACATCAGCTTAGCTAACAGTCTGTCTCAAGGTTTCAAGTCACTAATCCTGCCAATAATATATAATTGTAACATGAAATACATCTGCAGAATTGCAAGGTCTCAGTAAATAGTCACACCATTAGATTGAAACATTTGGAGGCAATACTTGAGCTTTCAAGAAGAACATCTCATATAGATTGACTAATGAGTGGCTGAGTTAGACTGTCAATCCATTTGTATTTTGTTATCTGATTTCAAAACTGTATAACTGTTAACGCTTTACGATGTAACTTCACCTATCCGTAGGGAGTGTGTACGCTCTATCCAGAGAGTATATCTTCTGTCTGATAGGTCTTACTGGCCGGTAATAAAGACTGCTTTGTTCAAAGCACAAGAGGTATTCGACTCAGTAATTTTTACTGAACCAGATTGAAATTAAAAGAATCCAGGAATTAACATTTGGTGTCAGAAGTGGGATCTCAACGGACGACTGCCGAAAACTTGCGAATTAAGAGCCAGACTAGCCTTGGACGAGACGAGGGGAAAATGGCCACTGGAGTGAGTATGATTTCAATACTGCTCCAGTTTCCCCCGGTTTCAAAAGTCTGAGGAAAGTTTAGCCACTCGCTGGTTCTCAGGTAGTGTCTGAACGAGATCCAGGACAATCTGGTGAATACCTTTCAAACTTAGAATAGGGATAGAGATAGGGAAATTGTGCGATGATGCAAACCAAGCGGCGACTTGGAAAGATAGTTAGAGCTAGATAGGGATAGATGATCAATCATGGATCCAAAAAAAATTAATAGGAAAGAAAAGAGACTCTTGTGAATGTCTGTTTAAATGAGAAATGCTTCTGTGACTTTTACTGTAAAAAAAAAGCCGGGGAGTTGTGGTTTGTTTTATCTCAAACAGAATGAAAGTTTGTTTTAACCCTTCGTAGTGTTGTCCTGTATGTGGGAAGTTTAAGAGTGTGAACCTTATTGAATTACGTATATTCAGATGATAAGTTGCGGAGCCAGGAAATGCCCAAAGGATAGATTTGTTAAAAAGAGAAAAAATTACATGGTCCCGGTGGTTAAAAAAAAAAAGAAAAACTTGTTGAAAGAAAACATTCAGAGAAGGCACAGCAAAACAACTGAGATGGATTCAAAAGGATTTAAAAAAAAAAATTATATTAAATAACACGACCTTGAGGCTGGAACAATTGAGATAACGAAAAGCAGTCCACAGCCTACGTGCCAGACTTCTCTCTAGTTATAAAAAAAAAAGTAACGTACTAAATAGGTGCTGAAAGAAAAAAATGTTCTGAGATTTTAAATTATGAAAAATATAAAATCACTCCTGTCCAATTGGCAAAAAAAAACTCCATTAAATTAGGGCTTTCATTGACTGATTGAATTTAAACTGCGCAGTAACGTCAAAGGATAGGGAAATTTGGAGACTAAAATAAATTAATTGAGGCTCATAAGAAATCAAAATTAGAAAATTAGGCTCACAGGGAATAAAATGGGGATTTAAATAGAGGATAGGTGTTCAACTCAGGTACGACGTCGACCTTGTATATCACTTGGCCCGTCTAGGCTCTGATTGAATTTAAAAAAAAACCCCGCAGCAACTCGGAAGGTAGGGCCGACGCGAACGCGCGGCCGAGAGAAGGGCCGAAGCGAACGCGCAGCGACGTAAACGCGCAGTGAAGCGAACGCGCAGTGACGTCAACGCGCAGTGACGTAGACGCGCGGTGACGTAAACGCGCAGTGACGCCGACGCGTAGTGACGCAGAGGCGCAGCAACGCGAATCGCGAAAGTCAGTGCTAATGGCAGTAAGTCTGTAAGTCTTAAGGTATTTAGAGTTTTAAGTTTAGTATTAAGATCGCACGGCTATGCGGACCGTGCGGTGATGCGGGTAATTTTGTAGATCGTGCGGCTATGCGGACCGTGCGGTGATGCGGGTACGTGTTAGAAGTCTTTGTCTATTTTGTAGATCGCGCGGCTATGCGGACCGTGCGGCGATGCGGGTAAAGTAAAGTTAAAGTATCTTAACTCGCGCGGCGACGCGAGCCACGGGTCGACGCGGATTGCGCGGCGGCGTGAACTGCGAGGCAACGCGGATTGCAAGGCGACGTGAACTGCGAGGCGACGTGGTAGTTTAGTATTAAGATCGTGCGGCGACGCGGACCGTGCGGTGATGCGGGTAAGTGTTAGATTTGGAGTTAGTTAAAGTCCGTGTTAGTTCTGTAAAGTCTGTGTCTATTTGTAAGTTTGTTTAAATTGCACGACGACACGAACGCGTAGCGACACAGTAATACGAGGGGCAGTGTGAAAATGGGAAATCAGTTAGATAAAACCACGGATGCGGATAGTCCGCTACAAAAGTTATGTGAGGAATTCCCTGAAAGAGCTGAAGACTTTAGAAAATTATCAGGAGCCCTGAACAAATTATTAGGGGATGACCAGTGGCCTCTAAGTGACACTAGAAGCGTAGAGGTAAAAAAAAAAGCACAGGGATTAATTTGGAGAAGGGGATGAGGAAAAGGGGATAAAAAAATTTAATTGCAACCTGGCGACATTATTGTCAGAAATTAAAAGATGCATCACTTCTATCGAGTTGGCAAACAAATGCTATTAAATTAGGACTTGCATTGACAGAGGGAACACATGTTAAAACTGTAGACGTCTTTAAAAAAAAAAAGAATGAAGGTGCGCACGAGAAACTTGCTAAGAGATCCTCTGGGACCTCTGAGAAAGGTATTGATCAACTACAAGTTAAAATGGCTGGCTTTGTGTTAACCGAGGCTGATGATGAAATTGATGAGTGGCCACTGACTCAGCGCCCAACGGCGCCTCCCGCACCCCCTGGCCTCTTGCTCCAGTCCTCTTCCCAACACCCTCCACCTAACACTCCAGTAAAAAAGAGTTAGGAACAACCACATATCACCAAAGCAACAAACCCAAACTGACTCCTCATCCTCTGATAGCGATTCGGATCCCCAGTTTACAAGCAATACAGCCGAAAGGACCAGATCTCACACTCGAAAGGGCAGAACTATATCTCAACATCACAAACAGTCCCGTAAATCTTCTAGTCAACCTACCAGTCCAAGTTGTGAAAGACATAGCAAACACCCCCGCCGATCGAGACGCAGAACTGTCAAGCAGTCAGACAGCTCTGAAACATCCTCCGGCCTGGAAATGATTTCCAAGATCCCAAAGTCCCGACACCAATTCCCTGTCAGACCAATGCCAAATCCTGATGCACAACAAGCTGCAGACCACCTCTCTATAGATGTCTGTGATCTTCAAACAACTATTTGATTGCTCACGCTATCCGGACAGATGTAAAGGGCAGTTAGATATTATTGGCAGAAAAAGAAAGGGGAGGGGGGAGGTGCGCCCCCAACCCGGGTCAAGACTGAATACGTGACTAGAAAGGAAGAGCCATCTCGGGAGGAAGGATCAATAGAACCGCAGTGTTGCATACAGGATTGGATGGATAAGCAAGGATACGGTTATACTAAACAACCAAACGGCCCGAGCCCTGCTAATAAACCTCCCTATTGTCCCCGGCATGGTATGGGAAGAGGCCGGGACTGGGTAAGAGGAATTGACTGTTTTAATTGTGGGCAGGAAGGACATTGGAATAAAAATTGCCCCTACCGTCAGCATGGAAAAGGAAGAGGAGGAAGAGGAGGGGGGCAAGGGGGGAGAGGAAGATCTTACACTAACTTCTCCCAGAACAACCCCTTTGGTCAATTGTCCCCCGATTGACTACGCAGCTTGATTGTGCAGGGATCCTCCCCGGACGACGAACCCATTCTGAATGAGTGGCAACCCTTTTTGATAGATACGGGAGCCTTCATGTCTTCTGTACAATTAAAGCTTAAACTCCCTGCTTCTACTGAAACACAGGAACTTTCAGGATTCCTGGGACAAATCTCGACATTCCCAGTGTCAGAACCGGTTAAAATGGGTTACCAGGAAGAATCGGTGGAACATCGAGTTGTTATCACAACCAATCTGGACTGTAACTTGATGGCTAGAGACCTCCTTTGCAAATTCCAGTTGCATTTGGAGTCTGGAGATAACGGGATTATTGTAAAACAGGAAACCCTTAAGCGGCAGTATTATACCACTAGAACCCCTCAGTGGTGGTCTCTGGACCTGCCGCAGGCACCCTGTCACGTGACCCTAGCATACGATCCCAGTGGAAAGAATCAGGTCCTGCAGAACTTTTATCAGGATCACGAAGGGGAAATGAAGGGAATTCTATTAAGGGCTAGAGTGACTGGACTGGAAAGAGAGGCAGATTTTGTGGAAGTGGATAAGAATCTGTGGAAACAGCCCCTAACAATGGCACCGCATATTGCTCGTGAAGTATTAGCCCCTCACCATGCTAAAGATTTGGGAGTTATGGTACACAAGGCCATAGATGAGGCTGACCCTACCAGCCGGGATGTGCAAATCGTAAAACATGGCCGAACAGTCCAATTTAATGGGGACCCCGAGAAAGTATTAACAACTCTATGGCATCATACTGGCTCGGACATACCCGACTATGTGGATCCTCATGTGTGGGCAGAGGACCCCTCCCAAGTGGGTTATACTCCCATTAATTGAGATCCCAGTGCAGGGCAATGTGGACTGGCCCTCTATCCGACAGAATCCACTGAAATCACAGGCAATCCTAAACTGACTTTTCGGCACTGTACTGCAATTAATCCGGCCTGTTTTCTTACTGAGCCACCCCAAGATGAGGAAGAACCCAGTCATGATTGTTTATCTTTAATTTAAGAGGCCACATCAGTCAGGGAAGATTTAGTTGATGTACCAATGGAAGATCCAGACTGTATTCTTACTGAGCCAACCAAAGATGAGGAAGAACCCAGTCATGATTGTTTATGTATGTTGACGGAAGTACTTCTATTAATCCAGAAGATACACGAATCTCAGGATACGCCATAGTAAACCAGGAGAATCAGGTCTTGGAATCTGCCACTTTGAAACCGCCTATTCTGCTCAACAAGCTGAACTATTCGCCCTCACCCGAGCCTGCATCTTGGCCAAAGATCTCAAAGTCAATATCTATACCGACTCTAGGTATGCCTTTGGGGTGGCGCATGATTTCGGACAATTATGGAAAAATAGGGGATTCCTAACCTCACAAGGGAATGAGATATCTCAAACAGCTAGTATCTGATTTGTTGCAAGCCCTCATGCTCCCCAAACGCATTGCCATTGTACCAAGAGGCCAAACAGGCCTCTCGTGACCAACAGATGGTAGTGCCCAAAATTATGAGTCAGACTAAAAATCCTGCAAAGGATAAGTTAGCCTCGGAAAAACCAATGCCAACCATCCAAGATGTTATAAAAGCACAGGGGGACGCTCCTGAAAAAGATAAACTGTTGTGGAAATATTATGCATGTACTTATGACAATGTTTCTAAACTCTGGACCACTCCCGCGGAACAGACTTGCATGTCTGACGAGTTGGCCTCATGGGTTATAGAATGTCTGCATTTTGCTACTCATTGTGGAGCAAGGACCACGAGTGACACACTTTTGGCTACTTGGTGGCACCCTAAACTCCAGGCGCTCACCCAGAACATCAGTAGTCGTTGCCTGGTTGGCCAGCAACATAATCCAGGGAAGGGAGTCCCCTGTGATTGGGGTAAAACGCCCCTACCCGAAGGTCCCTTTGAGACATTTCAGTTGAACTACATTGAGTTGCAAAAAGTTCAGTGTTACAGATATGTGTTAGTAATAGTAGATGTGTTTAGCAGATGGATTGAAGCCTACCCTAACCTGGACAATAAGACTCAGACTGTTGTTAAGGTGTTAATGAGGGAAATTGTTCCTAGATATGAGATCTCAGCTAGACTGATGACCACCTATGTTCTTTCTCTGACTCAGGCTCTGCGACTAGTTCACAACCAGGTTCAAGATGCTTACCCGAATAGTCCCTCGTGGCACCAGGGAAGTATGGATTCGGAAGGGATTAGAGCCACAATAGGAGGGGCCTTTTTAGGTGTCACTCACTACCCCTACTGCAGCCAAGGTTGAGGGGAAAAGTGCCTGGGTTCACCTGCACCACTGCAAGCTCATCACCATTTAAACAAATTTTGCTGGTTAGTCTAATTCCTGTTTCTGTTCCAGATCTCCTCCTCCCTATAGCTGAACAATGCAGTTGAAGGAGGATCAGTTTGAACTCTTACCTGTCAGACAGCCAAATACACTGACGGAAACCTGAAGGGAAACGTGAAAACAGAACTCTTTTTATCAGCTAAATAATTGGACTATTTATAAGATGAGACTGTGTCTGTATGCTACTGTCTGCATAATAGTGTTGATATATGACAGTTTTGGTGCACGGGAAGGAAGACAAAGGCGAGAGCTCCATGTAAACACCTTTTTGTTTATGTCTTACGTTTATGCGGAAAAAGGGCACTTCACTAGATGCTGGGTGTGTTCACATATCCCTATACATTCCAAAGGGGGAATTCCTTTGCGCACCGTTCCCCTGACCCTAACTGAGACTGTTAGATGGATTCAAAGAAACGATATTGGAACAGGTAGCTAACCGCACTGCTGAGGCTCTGGAGGGCATCACAGCTGAAATGGTAGCGATAAGGACCGTAGCATTACAAAACCGAATGGCCCTCGATTACCTGTTAGCTGAGAAAGGGGGAACGTGTGCCCTGATAGGATCTGAATGTTGCACTTACATTCCTGATAGTTCAGAAAACATAACCCACCTTGCCGATCACATAAGGAGGGAGGTGAAAAAGTTATCCACACCAGCAAAAGAACTTAGCAGGTTTGATTGGTTTCTGGGTGGATCTTGGAGATCCTATCTAATACATGGCGCAATTGTTCTCATCATAATAATTACCTGCTGTTTGATTGTTGGTTGCCTTAACCTCTGCTGTAAAGCAATGACAAGGTTAGCAGACCCTCTTGTGGTCAAGGGTTCCCGGGTTATGATCCAACAAACTAGAGAACTACTCAACAATGCAATACTCATAGAATGATCCTAAATGTTATCATAGAATGATAAAAGGGGGGATGTGGATATCTGAACGGAATATATGGAATTAAGAACAGTAAAGTAAACGGGATATATGAAAATGTATAAGCCATGGAAGAATAGCTGGGAGAATGTCAGATTGCAAATAGTGCAACATCAGCTTAGCTAACAGTCTGTCTCAAGGTTTCAAGTCACTAATCCTGCCAATAATATATAATTGTAACATGAAATACATCTGCAGAATTGCAAGGTCTCAGTAAATAGTCACACCATTAGATTGAAACATTTGGAGGCAATACTTGAGCTTTCAAGAAGAACATCTCATATAGATTGACTAATGAGTGGCTGAGTTAGACTGTCAATCCATTTGTATTTTGTTATCTGATTTCAAAACTGTATAACTGTTAACGCTTTACGATGTAACTTCACCTATCCGTAGGGAGTGTGTACGCTCTATCCAGAGAGTATATCTTCTGTCTGATAGGTCTTACTGGCCGGTAATAAAGACTGCTTTGTTCAAAGCACAAGAGGTATTCGACTCAGTAATTTTTACTGAACCAGATTGAAATTAAAAGAATCCAGGAATTAACACTCCTTCCGCCGCCAGCTCTTTGTCCGGCTGGCGCGGGAGGACATGACAGAAGGGCACTTTAATGTGGTGCACGAGGGGACTGCCTACCGCGTCTTCTGGACGTCGGACGGCGTGCGGTGCCATGCCTGCAGGGAGGTGGGGCACGTTCGTAAGAACTGCCCCGCCTCCAAGGCCGCCAAACCACCGAAGGCGGCCATAGCTGGCGCCGCCGCCACCCCTCCCCCTAGTTGCGTCCGCGTGCCGGGAGCCATGGGTGCGCGGGCATCGTCGGAGGCCTTTGTTTTCAGGGCCTCCGGCGGGGGGGAGGGAGAGCGTCCGAGCGGAAAGAAGGCGCGGAAGAAGGAGAAACATCTAGAGGCGGGTCCCCTCGGTGCGCCGGAAAGTTTGACCACCGCGCTCAGCCCAACCCAGTCACCGGCGAGCGCGGGGTGCCCCGAGCCCGTGCCCGGGCCCTTGAATAACACCACAGAGGGGCCCAGGCGCGGGCAAGAAAAGGAAAAGGGGGGGGCGGAGCGGGAGGCCTCGGCAGACATGGAGGTCTCCCTGACTCCGCGCGCCCCCAGGAACAAAAAGAGGCACCGCCCCAATGAGGCGGAGGGGGAACAACATCCCTCCGCGGAGGAGTCGGTGCCCGCCGCGTGTCCCGCGTCCCCCACCAGCGCCCCCAAATTGCGCTGCAGGCGCGAGGAGTCTTTCCCCGGGGAGGGTGAGACAGTTGAGGCTGCCCAGCCTCTGCCTCCCGGGGATGGAGTGGAAGATCTGCCTGTCGTGGGGGGCGTGGGGACCGCGGAGGAATGCGTAGCCGCCGGGCCGGGCGTCCCGGGGACTGAGGCGGGCGAGGCCGAAAAGGCCGAACCTGAACCCGCCCAGCTATTACCCAACTTCCCCCGGGATTTGCTCGACCCGGCAGAGAATGAAACAATTGATTTTAATGATACTGTAGATGCTGGGCCGGGGGGTGGCAGTGGGGAGGGGGAGGAACACCCACCCTCGCCCCTTACTTTGGAGCTGGAGCACTTGGAGGGCCTGGGGATTTCCTATGGCCGGGTCTCTCCTTGTTCTCCGGTTCCTGGGGCGGAGGGGGAACCCCTTCCGCTGTCATTTCCCGACCCAGCACCATTTTTAAAAGAGCCCAGTGGGGACTCCTCTGCCGACGATCCTGGGGGTGGGATCGGGGCAGTGCCAGGGCCGGTTGGAGCGGCCGGTTCATTTGCCGTACCTTGTGCGGTCGATGGGCCGGTTGCTGGCGGCCACCTCCCGGAGGAGGACGGGGACTCGGTGGGGGACGCGGGTGAAGACCTCGAGACCACCACCAGTGAGGCGGTGGATCTGCTCGCGGCCGCCGCTGAGGCCCTCCTCATTCCTGCAAAGGAACTCCGGGACTTTTTGGCCCAGAGCCGGGGTCGCCGCGACCAAGCCCGACTGGCCCTGGAAAAATGGTCCGAGCCGGAGCTGATCAAGGGGTCCGTCCGCGCCGCCGTTAAAACCTTGGCCGCGGGCGGGCCCTTGACAAAGGAGCAGCACCTTGAGCTGCGCGAGCTCGAGGGACTCCTCGCTGGGCTGCGGAGGGAGCGGAGTTCAACAAAAGACTCCGCTCCCTCCCCCACAATAGGTTAAGGTAGAGGTTGCACTATGCTTTTGCCATGAAGATAACCATAGCCAGCCTCAACATCAACGGCGGCAGAGGGGCACGCCGTAGATTTGACAATTTTTCGCTCCTGCGGGAGGGGAAATATGCGGTGTGCTTCCTGCAAGAAACCCACACCGTTCCGGGAGACGAAGCCACGTGGCTCCTGGAATGGCAAGGAGAGGTCCGCATGAGCCACCTCACCGCCATTTCTAGTGGGGTGGCCATCTTGCTGGGCCCGCATTTTCAGCCGGAGATCTTGGGGGTCGAGGAGCCCGTGCCAGGCCGCTTGCTGCACGTAACGGTTCGCCTGGGGGACGTGCCGCTCCATCTCGTGAACGTGTACGCCCCTCATCCCGGCCCGCAGCAAACGCGCTTCTTTGAAGAGGTGTCCGCTCTTCTTGGCTCCGTCGACGTCGGCGACTGCATTGTCCTCGGGGGGGATTTTAACTGCACCCTCGAGGCGAGGGACCGCTCCGGTGCCCCGCAGTGCATGACGGCGATGGAGAAGTTGAGGGACCTGGTCGGGTCCTTCGACTTGGTGGACGTCTGGCGAAATCTCCACCCCGACTCCAGCGCCTTTACTTGGGTGAGGCCTGGAGTTGGATGGTCTAGAGTCGACCGCCTTTACGTGTCTCGGGCGTACGTTTCCTGCGTCCCGGCGGCCTCCATGCGGCCGGTGCCGTGTTCGGACCACCACCTGGTGTGGGCGGAGCTCGCTTCGCTCCGCGCGAGGACGGGGTCCGCGTACTGGCACTTTAACAACCGGCTGCTGGAGGACGTGCGGTTCCAGGACTCGTTCCGTCGATTCTGGTCCGACTGGAGAAGGAAGCAGGGGGGCTTCCCCTCCTTGAGGCTATGGTGGGACGTGGGCAAGGCTCACGTCCGCGTCTTCTGTCAAGAGTACGCGAGGGGGTCGACCAAGAGGCGGGCGGCCAGAGTCGGGCGCCTAGAAAAAGAGGTGCTCGACCTGGAAGCCCGTCTCGGTCAAGTCGTCCAGGACCCGGCCCTGCGGACGGTGTACGAAGCGAAGAAGGCCGCGCTGAAGGACCTGCAGCTCGTCGGGTCCCGAGGCGCGTTCGTGAGGTCGCGGATCCGGTTCCTGCGGGATCTGGACCGCGGCTCCCCCTTCTTCTACTCGCTGGAAAAAAGGCAGAGTGTCCGTAAGCAGCTCTTGACGCTGCTGGCCGACGACGGCTCTCTCGTCTCGGATCCGGAGGGCGTCAACAACAGGGTCCGTGAATATTACGGGGCTCTGTTCTCTCCGGATCCGTCCAGCGAGGAAGCGCGTAGAGTTTTGTGGGAGGACCTGCCGAAGGTCAGCCCGGAGGGCGCCGAAAATCTGGAAGCTCCGCTAAGCCTGGCGGAGCTGACCGGTGCCCTCGCCCGGCTCTCGAGGGGAAAATCCCCGGGGCTGGACGGGCTGACCGTGGAGTTCCACAGGGCGTTCTGGGACGTCCTGGGGAGCGACTACGCGCGGGTCCTGGGGGAAAGTCTGGCGACCGGGGAGATGCCCCTCTCTTGGCGCAGGGCAGTCATCGTCCTGCTGCCTATGAAGGGCGATCTCCGCCTCCTTAAGAACTGGCGCCCGGTCTCCCTCCTCAGCACGGACTACAAAATCTTCGCCAGGGCGATGTCTGCTCGCCTTGGTGCCGTGCTGGACCACATGATCCACCCCGACCAGTCATACACGGTCCCGGGCCGGACGATCCACGACAACATCCATCTGGTCCGGGACCTCATCCATTGCTCCCAGGAGGCTGGTCTGTCGGTCGCCTTCCTATCCCTCGACCAAGAGAAGGCGTTCGACAGGGTGGATCACGACTATCTGCTCGGAACTCTGCGCGCTTTCGGGTTCGGGACGCATTTCGTCGCCCGGATCCGACTTTTGTACGCCGCCGCGGAGTGTCTGATTAAGGTTAACGGGTCCTTGACGGCGCCCCTTCGCTTTAGGAGAGGGGTGCGCCAGGGATGCCCCATGTCCGGCCAGTTATACGCCGTTTGCGTGGAGCCTTTCCTGCGCCTCTTGCGGACGAGGTTGACGGGACTGGCTCTGCAAGGGCCGGGCGTGGAGGTCGTCCTCTCGGCTTACGCCGATGACGTGCTCCTCGCGGTAGAGGATCCCGCTGACCTGCGGAGGATGCGTGAGTGCCAGGAGATTTACTCGGCCGCGTCCTCCGCCAGGATCAACTGGGAGAAATGTTCCGGACTCCTGGTGGGTCAGTGGCGGGTGGACTCCCTGCCGGAGGAGCTCAGGCCTTTTGCCTGGAGCACGACCCATCTCCTCTATCTGGGAGTCTACCTTAGCCCCGACGAGGGAGCCTGGCCGGCGAACTGGCAGGAGCTGGAGGCCAAGGTCGCCGCTCGCCTAGGGCGCTGGACAGGACTGCTCCGAGTGCTGTCCTACAGGGGTCGAGCGCTAGTCATAAACCAGCTGGTGGCCGCAATGCTGTGGTACCGGCTGGTCACTTTGACCCCTCCCCCTGCGTTTGTCGCCAAGATACAGAAGAAGCTGGTGGACTTCTTCTGGAACAACAGGAAGCACTGGGTCTCTGCCGCGGTCTTGAGTCTCCCGCTTGAGGAGGGCGGTCAGTCGTTGGTGTGCGTCAGCGCCCAGCTCGCGACTTTCCGTCTTCAGACCCTGCAGAGATACCTTTACGTCGAGCCCCCTCCTAGGTGGTGCGCTCTGGCGAGGTATTTCTTCCGCCAGCAGCTCGACCTCAATTATGACACGCAGCTCCTGTTTGTGAACTTGGGGGGTGCCAGGACCGCCCTCCGGGAGCTGCCCGTCTTTTACAGGGAACTCATCAGGGTCTGGAACAAAGTCTCCACCAAGCGCAGCTCTCCGCCGGCTGGAGTGGCGGCCGTCCTGCAGGAGCCGCTGCTCGGGAATCCGTACCTCCACGGCCGAGGCTTCATGTGGCGGTCGGAAGAGAGGGCTGTGGCTGGTGAGGTGACCAGGGTCAGGGACCTGCTCGATGGTGGAGGAGCGGGCTGGATGGCGCCAGTCACGCTGGCGCGGCGCCTAAATTCTGCCAACGTCCGCCACGCGGCCGATGCCATCGAGTCGCTAAAAACAGCTCTGGGCCCTGACTCCGTTAGGTGTATCGAGGAGGCTCAAGCACGTGGGGAGATCCCGTCCGAACTGACCCCCGTCCGGACGGAATTCCTCATCGGCGCCAAACCCCGGAACCTCCCTCGGGGGCCGGCGCCTCACAACTTGAGCCGCCTCGGGGAAATCCCCTCCGTGCCTTTCAGTTCCGCGCGGAGGGGTTTCCTGTACGGGCTGCTCCTGCACACCCTCAACTTTGCCATCCTCGCCGGCCGTCCGGACACGCCATGGCGCACCATCTTGCCGTCCGGAGGAGGCGGGGGTCCCCGATGGAGGGCACTCTACGCAGGGGTCCTCCCACTATTCATCGGGGACTTGGCCTGGAGGGTGGTGCACGGAGCAGTGCCGTGCAACAAATTTTTAAGCCGGTTCACGGACTCCCAGGCCGCCTGCAATTTCTGCGGTCTGGAGGAGTCCGTGTTCCATGTTTTTATTGAGTGCACGAGGTTGCAGCCCCTGTTCCATTATTTGAAGGGGCTGCTCCTGAAATTCTGGCTGCACTTCAGTCCCACTCTCCTGATCTTTGGGCACCCTGTGCGGAGGGGAGCGGGTAGGTCCGAAGGCCTCCTCGTAGGACTGCTCCTGGGCACGGCCAAGGGTGCCATCAGCCGGTCCAGGCAGCGGGCGGTCGAGGGGGTCGTTCAACCTGACTGCCTGCCTCTCTTCCGCTCTTACATCCGGTCCAGGGTGTCCTTGGAGATGGAGCACGCGGTGTCCACCGGTACGCTCGCGGCCTTCCGCGAGAGGTGGGCACCGGAGGGACTGGAGTGCATCATCACGCCCGGCAACCAAATTTTAATTTGATTTTACGTTTTAAAGTTAATTTGTTTTAATTGCCGGTGCTTTTAGTGTCCCCTTCCCTTTTATAGGGGGCACTGGGGAAAAATTGTGATTTTAGTGCCCAAAAAAAAAACAAAAAAAGAAAAAGAAAAAACACAAAAAAAAACACAAAAAAGGGGAAAAAAAAAAAAAAAAAAAATGGGCCTTGTAAATGTCTGGAGTGTCACCCAGGTCGGGTGGCACCGTTTAATGTTTTATGTTTTCACAGATAAACTCAAAAGAGTTTCATGCACAAGGACCAATTGTGGAGGAGTGGAGGCGTGTCCTGCTCAGTTGGAGCTGTGAGCAGTGAGAGGAGCAGCAAGCAACCTGTGCTCCTGCCTGTAGAGCCCTGAGACCAGCCCAGGAGGAGAAGGAAGGAAGGGGCTTCACTACAACTTCTAACCAGAGGGAGAGGAGGAAAAAGCAGAAAACATTTCAACATCTTTTTTACCATTCTGCAAGGAGTTGGAGAGAGGGGGAAAAGACCAATAACATCCAGTGTGGAAGGAGGGAGATTCTACTTTCTACAGGTGGGTGTGGGTGCATTTCCCCAAACAGACTTTGTTGTATCGGTGGGGGGAGGAAAGAAGACCACTGAGGGCCGGAACATCGCGGGGGGTGTGTGTGTGTGTGTGTGGTAGTGTGCGTGGGGGCCGTGCTTACAACTGGGCCCCCCCCACAATTGGAACCCCCCCCACCCCCCACATTTGCCTAGCCTGGGATAGCTGGAGCTACCAGGCTGAAGATTGTCATCAATCACCCAATTAAAGATCGTTAGGAGTGCCTGGTGGCTCCAGCTACCCCAGGTGAAGACATCTTCTCCCCCCACCTGAAGACCACCCCAAAGACTTTTGTGTTTTGCCATCTGGGGAGTGCACCCACCCACAGCTGCGAGGGGAGACCTGCCCTCGCAGTCCCCCCCCTTCCCACCCCCCCTCTCTCTTTCTCTGTTACTCTGTTTCTCCCCTCTCTCTCTGAGAGCCTCTTTCTTCCAAATTTAATTTAAAAAAAAACATTTAAGACAACTGAGCAGAGGGAGCAAGGCCCCTCCCCAATTGTCAACTAGGGGAGAGGTACCTCATTAAGGGCTCCTCTGCTCAGTCAATCTACAAGAGGCCTAATAAAGACCATTAAGGCCTGTGACTTTGGGGTGGGTGTAGCCCTTAAAGGGACCCCGTGATGGCGACCCCATCCACGCCGGTGGCAGGGCCAGCAAGGACGTATGCGCAGGCGGTGTCCACATCCACGGCACCTCCTGCGCCACCCGCTGCCCTGCCACCATTCAGACTTATAACCAGGAAACACGGGGTCAAGAGCTACACTCACCCCACAATGAGCATTGAGGAGTGCGTGCGGGCGATGGCTGGGGTAGTCGGCCCCTCGGCCATTGTCGCAGCCTCCAAGATGTCTGGGAAGGCCGTGTTCTTCCTGGGGTCGGAGCGGGCGGTGTCCCTGGCCCTTGAAAAGGGGCTCACGGTGGGCGGGACGTTCCTGCCGGTGGACCCTCTCGAGGCCACCGCGCAGAGGGTCATCGTTTCAAACGTCCCGCCCTTTGTTTCCGCTGAGCTCCTCCTCCCTCACCTACAACAACTGGGGGAGGTAAGGTCAGGGATCAACCCCATACCGCTCGGCCTCAGGGAGAACAGCCTGCGCCACGTGTTCTCCTTCCGCCGCCAGCTCTTTGTCCGGCTGGCGCGGGAGGAGACGACGGAAGGTCATTTTAATGTGGTGCACGAGGGGACTGCCTACCGCGTCTTCTGGACGTCGGACGGCGTGCGGTGCCATGCCTGCAGGGAGGTGGGGCACGTTCGCAAGAACTGCCCCGCCTCCAAGGCCGCCAAACCACCGAAGGCGGCCAAGGCTGGCGCCGCCGCCACCCCTCCCCCTAGTTGCGTCCGCGTGCCGGGAGCCATGGGTGCGCGGGCATCGTCGGAGGCCTTTGTTTTCAGGGCCTCCGGCGGGGGGGAGGGAGAGCGTCCGACCGGAAAGAAGGCGCGGAAGAAGACAAAACATCAAGAGGCGGGTCCCCTCCGTGCGCCGGATAATTTGACCACCGCGCTCAGCCCAACCCCGTCACCGGCGAGCGCGGGGTGCCCCGAGCCCGTGCCCGAGCCCTTGAATACCACCACAGAGGGGCCCAGGCGCGGGCAAGAAAAGGAAAAGGGGGGGGCGGAGCGGGAGGCCTCGGCAGACATGGAGGTCTCCCTGACTCCGCGCGCCCCCAGGAACAAAAAGAGGCACCGCCCCAATGAGGCGGAGGGGGAACAACATCCCTCCGCGGAGGAGGCGGTGCCCGCCGCGTGTCCCGCGTCCCCCACCAGCGCCCCCAAATTGCGCTGCAGGCGCGAGGAGTCTTTCCCCGGGGAGGGTGAGACAGTTGAGGCTGCCCAGCCTCTGCCTCCCGGGGATGGAGTGGAAGATCTGCCTGTCGTGGGGGGCGTGGGGACCGCGGAGGAATGCGTAGCCGCCGGGCCGGGCGTCCCGGGGACTGAGGCGGGCGAGGCCGAAAAGGCCGAACCTGAGCCCGCCCAGCTATTACCCAACTTCCCCCGGGATTTGCTCGACCCGGCAGAGAATGAAACAAATAATTATGACACTGTAGATGCTGGGCCGGGGGGTGGCAGCGGGGAGGGGGAGGAACACCCACCCTCGCCCCTTACTTTGGAGCTGGAGCACTTGGAGGGCCTGGGGATTTCCTATGGCCGGGTCTCTCCTTGTTCTCCGGTTCCTGGGGCGGAGGGGGAACCCCTTCCGCTGTCATTTCCCGACCCAGCACCATTTTTAAAAGAGCCCAGTGGGGACTCCTCTGCCGACGATCCTGGGGGTGGGATCGGGGCAGTGCCAGGGCCGGTTGGAGCGGCCGGTTCATTTGCCGTACCTTGTGCGGTCGATGGGCCGGCTGCTGGCGGCCACCTCCCGGAGGAGGACGGGGACTCGGTGGGGGACGCGGGTGAAGACCTAGAGACCACCGCCAGGGAGGCGGTGGATCTGCTCGCGGCCGCCGCTGAGGCCCTCCTCGTTCCTGCAAAGGAACTCCGGGACTTTTTGGCCCAGAGCCGGGGTCGCCGCGACCAAGCCCGACTGGCCCTGGAAAAATGGTCCGAGCCGGAGCTGATCAAGGGGTCCGTCCGCGCCGCCGTTAAAACCTTGGCCGCGGGCGGGCCCTTGACAAAGGAGCAGCACCTTGAGCTGCGCGAGCTCGAGGGACTCCTCGCTGGGCTGCGGAGGGAGCGGAGTTCAACAAAAGACTCCGCTCCCTCCCCCACAATAGGTTAAGGTAGAGGTTGCACTATGCTTTTGTCATGAAGATAACCATAGCCAGCCTCAACATCAACGGCGGCAGAGGGGCACGCCGTAGATTTGACAATTTTTCGCTCCTGCGGGAGGGGAAATATGCGGTGTGCTTCCTGCAAGAAACCCACACCGTTCCGGGAGACGAAGCCACGTGGCTCCTGGAATGGCAAGGAGAGGTCCGCATGAGCCACCTCACCGCCATTTCTAGTGGGGTGGCCATCTTGCTGGGCCCGCATTTTCAGCCGGAGATCTTGGGGGTCGAGGAGCCCGTGCCAGGCCGCTTGCTGCACGTAACGGTTCGCCTGGGGGACGTGCCGCTCCATCTCGTGAGCGTGTACGCCCCTCATCCCGGCCCGCAGCAAACGCGCTTCTTTGAAGAGGTGTCCGCTCTTCTTGGCTCCGTCGACGTCGGCGACTGCATTGTCCTCGGGGGGGATTTTAACTGCACCCTCGAGGCGAGGGACCGCTCCGGTGCCCCGCAGTGCATGACGGCGATGGAGAAGTTGAGGGACCTGGTCGGGTCCTTCGACTTGGTGGACGTCTGGCGAAATCTCCACCCCGACTCCAGCGCCTTTACTTGGGTGAGGCCTGGAGTCGGATGGTCTAGAGTCGACCGCCTTTACGTGTCTCGGGCGTACGTTTCCTGCGTCCCGGCGGCCTCCATGCGGCCGGTGCCGTGTTCGGACCACCACCTGGTGTGGGCGGAGCTCGCTTCGCTCCGCGCGAGGACGGGGTCCGCGTACTGGCACTTTAACAACCGGCTGCTGGAGGACGTGCGGTTCCAGGACTCGTTCCGTCGATTCTGGTCCGACTGGAGAAGGAAGCAGGGGGGCTTCCCCTCCTTGAGGCTATGGTGGGACGTGGGCAAGGCTCACGTCCGCGTCTTCTGTCAAGAGTACGCGAGGGGGTCGACCAAGAGGCGGGCGGCCAGAGTCGGGCGCCTAGAAAAAGAGGTGCTCGACCTGGAAGCCCGTCTCGGTCAAGTCGTCCAGGACCCGGCCCTGCGGACGGTGTACGAAGCGAAGAAGGCCGCGCTGAAGGACCTGCAGCTCGTCGGGTCCCGAGGCGCGTTCGTGAGGTCGCGGATCCGGTTCCTGCGGGATCTGGACCGCGGCTCCCCCTTCTTCTACTCGCTGGAAAAAAGGCAGAGTGTCCGTAAGCAGCTCTTGACGCTGCTGGCCGACGACGGCTCTCTCGTCTCGGATCCGGAGGGCGTCAACAACAGGGTCCGTGAATATTACGGGGCTCTGTTCTCTCCGGATCCGTCCAGCGAGGAAGCGCGTAGAGTTTTGTGGGAGGACCTGCCGAAGGTCAGCCCGGAGGGCGCCGAAAATCTGGAAGCTCCGCTAAGCCTGGCGGAGCTGACCGGTGCCCTCGCCCGGCTCTCGAGGGGAAAATCCCCGGGGCTGGACGGGCTGACCGTGGAGTTCCACAGGGCGTTCTGGGACGTCCTGGGGAGCGACTACGCGCGGGTCCTGGGGGAAAGTCTGGCGACCGGGGAGATGCCCCTCTCTTGGCGCAGGGCAGTCATCGTCCTGCTGCCTAAGAAGGGCGATCTCCGCCTCCTTAAGAACTGGCGCCCGGTCTCCCTCCTCAGCACGGACTACAAAATCTTCGCCAGGGCGATGTCTGCTCGCCTTGGTGCCGTGCTGGACCACATGATCCACCCCGACCAGTCATACACGGTCCCGGGCCGGACAATCCACGACAACATCCATCTGGTCCGGGACCTCATCCATTGTTCCCAGGAGGCTGGTCTGTCGGTCGCCTTCCTATCCCTCGACCAAGAGAAGGCGTTCGACAGGGTGGATCACGACTATCTGCTCGGAACTCTGCGCGCTTTCGGGTTCGGGACGCATTTCGTCGCCCGGATCCGACTTTTGTACGCCGCCGCGGAGTGTCTGATTAAGGTTAACGGGTCCTTGATGGCGCCCCTTCGCTTTAGGAGAGGGGTGCGCCAGGGATGCCCCATGTCCGGCCAGTTATACGCCGTTTGCGTGGAGCCTTTCCTGCGCCTCTTGCGGACGAGGTTGACGGGACTGGCTCTGCAAGGGCCGGGCGTGGAGGTCGTCCTCTCGGCTTACGCCGATGACGTGCTCCTCGCGGTAGAGGATCCCGCTGACCTGCGGAGGATGCGTGAGTGCCAGGAGATTTACTCGGCCGCGTCCTCCGCCAGGATCAACTGGGAGAAATGTTCCGGACTCCTGGTGGGTCAGTGGCGGGTGGACTCCCTGCCGGAGGAGCTCAGGCCTTTTGCCTGGAGCACGACCCATCTCCTCTATCTGGGAGTCTACCTTAGCCCCGACGAGGAAGCCTGGCCGGCGAACTGGCAGGAGCTGGAGGCCAAGGTCGCCGCTCGCCTAGGGCGCTGGACAGGACTGCTCCGAGTGCTGTCCTACAGGGGTCGAGCGCTAGTCATAAACCAGCTGGTGGCCGCAATGCTGTGGTACCGGCTGGTCACTTTGACCCCTCCCCCTGCGTTTGTCGCCAAGATACAGAAGAAGCTGGTGGACTTCTTCTGGAACAACAGGAAGCACTGGGTCTCTGTCGCGGTCTTGAGTCTCCCGCTTGAGGAGGGCGGTCAGTCGTTGGTGTGCGTCAGCGCCCAGCTCGCGACTTTCCGTCTTCAGACCCTGCAGAGATACCTTTACGTCGAGCCCCCTCCTAGGTGGTGTGCTCTGGCGAGGTATTTCTTCCGCCAGCAGCTCGACCTCAATTATGACACGCAGCTCCTGTTTGTGAACTTGGGGGGTGCCAGGACCGCCCTCCGGGAGCTGCCTGTCTTTTACAGGGAACTCATCAGGGTCTGGAACAAAGTCTCCACCAAGCGCAGCTCTCCGCCGGCTGGAGTGGCGGCCGTCCTGCAGGAGCCGCTGCTCGGGAATCCGTACCTCCACGGCCGAGGCTTCATGTGGCGGTCGGAAGAGAGGGCTGTGGCTGGTGAGGTGACCAGGGTCAGGGACCTGCTCGATGGCGGAGGAGCGGGCTGGATGGCGCCAGTCACGCTGGCGCGGCGCCTAAATTCTGCCAACGTCCGCCGCGCGGCCGATGCCATCGAGTCGCTAAAAACAGCTCTGGGCCCTGACTCCGTTAGGTGTATCGAGGAGGCTCAAGCACGTGGGGAGATCCCGTCCGAACTGACCCCCGTCCGGACGGAATTCCTCATCGGCGCCAAACCCCGGAACCTCCCTCGGGGGCCGGCGCCTCACAACTTGAGCCGCCTCGGGGAAATCCCCTCCGTGCCTTTCAGTTCCGCGCGGAGGGGTTTCCTGTACGGGCTGCTCCTGCACACCCTCAACTTTGCCATCCTCGCCGGCCGTCCGGACACGCCATGGCGTACCATCTTGCCGTCCGGAGGAGGCGGGGGTCCCCGATGGAGGGCACTCTACGCAGGGGTCCTCCCACTATTCATCGGGGACTTGGCCTGGAGGGTGGTGCACGGAGCAGTGCCGTGCAACAAATTTTTAAGCCGGTTCACGGACTCCCAGGCCGCCTGCAATTTCTGCGGTCTGGAGGAGTCCGTGTTCCATGTTTTTATGGAATGCACGAGGTTGCAGCCCCTGTTCCATTATTTGAAGGGGCTGCTCCTGAAATTCTGGCTGCACTTCAGTCCCACTCTCCTGATCTTTGGGCACCCTGTGCGGAGGGGAGCGGGTAGGTCCGAAGGCCTCCTCGTAGGACTGCTCCTGGGCACGGCCAAGGGTGCCATCAGCCGGTCCAGGCAGCGGGCGGTCGAGGGGGTCGTTCAACCTGACTGCCTGCCTCTCTTCCGCTCTTACATCCGGTCCAGGGTGTCCTTGGAGATGGAGCACGCGGTGTCCACCGGTACGCTCGCGGCCTTCCGCGAGAGGTGGGCACCGGAGGGACTGGAGTGCATCATCACGCCCGGCAACCAAATTTTAATTTGATTTTACGTTTTAAAGTTAATTTGTTTTAATTGCCGGTGCTTTTAGTGTCCCCTTCCCTTTTATAGGGGGCACTGGGGAAAAATTGTGATTTTAGTGCCCAAAAAAAAAACAAAAAAAAAAAGAAAAAACACAAAAAAAACACAAAAAAGGGGGAAAAAAAAATGGGCCTTGTAAATGTCTGGAGTGTCACCCAGGTCGGGTGGCACCGTTTAATGTTTTTATGTTTTCACAGATAAACTCAAAAGAGTTTCATGCACAAGGACCAATTGTGGAGGAGTGGAGGCGTGTCCTGCTCAGTTGGAGCTGTGAGCAGTGAGAGGAGCAGCAAGCAACCTGTGCTCCTGCCTGGAGAGCCCTGAGACCAGCCCAGGAGGAGAAGGAAGGAAGGGGCTTCACTACAACTTCTAACCAGAGGGAGAGGAGGAAAAAGCAGAAAACATTTCAACATCTTTTTTACCATTCTGCAAGGAGTTGGAGAGAGGGGGAAAAGACCAATAACATCCAGTGTGGAAGGAGGGAGATTCTACTTTCTACAGGTGGGTGTGGGTGCATTTCCCCAAACAGACTTTGTTGTATCGGTGGGGGGAGGAAAGAAGACCACTGAGGGCCGGAACATCGCGGGGGGTGTGTGTGTGTGTGGTAGTGTGCGTGGGGGCCGTGCTTACAACTAGGCCCCCCCCCACAATTGGAACCCCCCCCACCCCCCACATTTGCCTAGCCTGGGATAGCTGGAGCTACCAGGCTGAAGATTGTTGTTTTTCTCAATCACCCAATTAAAGATCGTTGGGAGTGCCTGGTGGCTCCAGCTACCCCAGGTGAAGACATCTTCTCCCCCCACCTGAAGACCACCCCAAAGACTTTTGTGTTTTGCCATCTGGGGAGTGCACCCACCCACAGCTGCGAGGGGAGACCTGCCCTCGCAGCCCCCCCCCCCCTTCCCACCCCCCTCTCTCTTTCTCTGCTACTCTGTTTCTCCCCTCTCTCTCTGAGAACCCTTTCCTTCCAAATTTAAAAAAAAAAACAATTAAGACAACTGAGCAGAGGGAGCAAGGCCTCTCCCCAATTGTCAACGAGGGGAGAGGTGCCTCGTTAAGGGCTCCTCTGCTCAGTGAACATAAGAGGCCATTAAAGACCATTAAGGCCTGTGACTTTGGGGTGGGTGTAGCCCTTAAAGGGACCCCGTGATGGCGACCCCATCCACGCCGGTGGCAGGGCCAGCAAGGACGTATGCGCAGGTGGCAACCGCTTCCACAGCACCTCCTGCGCCACCCGCTGCCCTGCCACCATTTAGATTAATTACTAGAAAACACGGGGTCAAGAGCTACACTCACCCCACAATGAGCATTGAGGAGTGCGTGCGGGCGATGGCTGGGGTAGTCGGCCCCTCGGCCATTGTCGCAGCCTCCAAGATGTCTGGGAAGGCCGTGTTCTTCCTGGGGTCGGAGCGGGCGGTGTCCCTGGCCCTTGAAAAGGGGCTCACGGTGGGCGGGACGTTCCTGCCGGTGGACCCTCTCGAGGCCACCGCGCAGAGGGTCATCATTTCAAACGTCCCGCCCTTTGTTTCCGCTGAGCTCCTCCTCCCTCACCTACAACAACTGGGGGAGGTAAGGTCAGGGATCAACCCCATACCGCTCGGCCTCAGGGAGAGCAGCCTGCGCCACGTGTTCTCCTTCCGCCGCCAGCTCTTTGTCCGGCTGGCGCGGGAGGACACGACGGAGGGAGATTTTAATGTGGTGCACGAGGGGACTGCCTACCGCGTCTTCTGGACGTCGGACGGCGTGCGGTGCCATGCCTGCAGGGAGGTGGGGCATGTTCGCAAGAACTGCCCCGCCTCCAAGGCCGCCAAACCACCGAAGGCGGCCAAGGCTGGCGCTGCCGCCACCCCTCCCCCTAGTTGCGTCCGCGTGCCGGGAGCCATGGGTGCGCGGGCATCGTCGGAGGCCTTTGTTTTCAGGGCCTCCGGCGGGGGGGAGGGAGAGCGTCCGAGCGGAAAGAAGGCGCGGAAGAAGGAGAAACATCTAGAGGCGGGTCCCCTCGGTGCGCCGGAAAGTCTGACCACCGCGCTCAGCCCAACCCAGTCACCGGCGAGCGCGGGGTGCCCCGAGCCCGTGCCCGGGCCCTTGAATACCACCACAGAGGGGCCCAGGCGCGGGCAAGAAAAGGAAAAGGGGGGGACGGAGCGGGAGGCCTCGGCAGACATGGAGGTCTCCCTGACTCCGCGCGCCCCCAGGAACAAAAAGAGGCACCGCCCCAATGAGGCGGAGGGGGAACAACATCCCTCCGCGGAGGAGGCGGTGCCCGCCGCGTGTCCCGCGTCCCCCACCAGCGCCCCCAAATTGCGCTGCAGGCGCGAGGAGTCTTTCCCCGGGGAGGGTGAGACAGTTGAGGCTGCCCAGCCTCTGCCTCCCGGGGATGGAGTGGAAGGTCTGCCTGTCGTGGGGGGCGTGGGGACCGCGGAGGAATGCGTAGCCGCCGGGCCGGGCGTCCCGGGGACTGAGGCGGGCGAGGCCGAAAAGGCCGAACCTGAGCCCGCCCAGCTATTACCCAACTTCCCCCGGGATTTGCTCGACCCGGCAGAGAATGAAACAATTGATTTTAATGATACTGTAGATGCTGGGCCGGGGGGTGGCAGCGGGGAGGGGGAGGAACACCCACCCTCGCCCCTTACTTTGGAGCTGGAGCACTTGGAGGGCCTGGGGATTTCCTATGGCCGGGTCTCTCCTTGTTCTCCGGTTCCTGGGGCGGAGGGGGAACCCCTTCCGCGGTCATTTCCCGACCCAGCACCATTTTTAAAAGAGCCCAGTGGGGACTCCTCTGCCGACGATCCTGGGGGTGGGATCGGGGCAGTGCCAGGGCCGGTTGGAGCGGCCGGTTCATTTGCCGTACCTTGTGCGGTCGATGGGCCGGCTGCTGGCGGCCACCTCCCGGAGGAGGACGGGGACTCGGTGGGGGACGCGGGTGAAGACCTAGAGACCACCGCCAGGGAGGCGGTGGATCTGCTCGCGGCCGCCGCTGAGGCCCTCCTCGTTCCTGCAAAGGAACTCCGGGACTTTTTGGCCCAGAGCCGGGGTCGCCGCGACCAAGCCCGACTGGCCCTGGAAAAATGGTCCGAGCCGGAGCTGATCAAGGGGTCCGTCCGCGCCGCCGTTAAAACCTTGGCCGCGGGCGGGCCCTTGACAAAGGAGCAGCACCTTGAGCTGCGCGAGCTCGAGGGACTCCTCGCTGGGCTGCGGAGGGAGCGGAGTTCAACAAAAGACTCCGCTCCCTCCCCCACAATAGGTTAAGGTAGAGGTTGCACTATGCTTTTGCCATGAAGATAACCATAGCCAGCCTCAACATCAACGGCGGCAGAGGGGCACGCCGTAGATTTGACAATTTTTCGCTCCTGCGGGAGGGGAAATATGCGGTGTGCTTCCTGCAAGAAACCCACACCGTTCCGGGAGACGAAGCCACGTGGCTCCTGGAATGGCAAGGAGAGGTCCGCATGAGCCACCTCACCGCCATTTCTAGTGGGGTGGCCATCTTGCTGGGCCCGCATTTTCAGCCGGAGATCTTGGGGGTCGAGGAGCCCGTGCCAGGCCGCTTGCTGCACGTAACGGTTCGCCTGGGGGACGTGCCGCTCCATCTCGTGAACGTGTACGCCCCTCATCCCGGCCCGCAGCAAACGCGCTTCTTTGAAGAGGTGTCCGCTCTTCTTGGCTCCGTCGACGTCGGCGACTGCATTGTCCTCGGGGGGGATTTTAACTGCACCCTCGAGGCGAGGGACCGCTCCGGTGCCCCGCAGTGCATGACGGCGATGGAGAAGTTGAGGGACCTGGTCGGGTCCTTCGACTTGGTGGACGTCTGGCGAAATCTCCACCCCGACTCCAGCGCCTTTACTTGGGTGAGGCCTGGAGTTGGATGGTCTAGAGTCGACCGCCTTTACGTGTCTCGGGCGTACGTTTCCTGCGTCCCGGCGGCCTCCATGCGGCCGGTGCCGTGTTCGGACCACCACCTGGTGTGGGCGGAGCTCGCTTCGCTCCGCGCGAGGACGGGGTCCGCGTACTGGCACTTTAACAACCGGCTGCTGGAGGACGTGCGGTTCCAGGACTCGTTCCGTCGATTCTGGTCCGACTGGAGAAGGAAGCAGGGGGGCTTCCCCTCCTTGAGGCTATGGTGGGACGTGGGCAAGGCTCACGTCCGCGTCTTCTGTCAAGAGTACGCGAGGGGGTCGACCAAGAGGCGGGCGGCCAGAGTCGGGCGCCTAGAAAAAGAGGTGCTCGACCTGGAAGCCCGTCTCGGTCAAGTCGTCCAGGACCCGGCCCTGCGGACGGTGTACGAAGCGAAGAAGGCCGCGCTGAAGGACCTGCAGCTCGTCGGGTCCCGAGGCGCGTTCGTGAGGTCGCGGATCCGGTTCCTGCGGGATCTGGACCGCGGCTCCCCCTTCTTCTACTCGCTGGAAAAAAGGCAGAGTGTCCGTAAGCAGCTCTTGACGCTGCTGGCCGACGACGGCTCTCTCGTCTCGGATCCGGAGGGCGTCAACAACAGGGTCCGTGAATATTACGGGGCTCTGTTCTCTCCGGATCCGTCCAGCGAGGAAGCGCGTAGAGTTTTGTGGGAGGACCTGCCGAAGGTCGGCCCGGAGGGCGCCGAAAATCTGGAAGCTCCGCTAAGCCTGGCGGAGCTGACCGGTGCCCTCGCCCGGCTCTCGAGGGGAAAATCCCCGGGGCTGGACGGGCTGACCGTGGAGTTCCACAGGGCGTTCTGGGACGTCCTGGGGAGCGACTACGCGCGGGTCCTGGGGGAAAGTCTGGCGACCGGGGAGATGCCCCTCTCTTGGCGCAGGGCAGTCATCGTCCTGCTGCCTAAGAAGGGCGATCTCCGCCTCCTTAAGAACTGGCGCCCGGTCTCCCTCCTCAGCACGGACTACAAAATCTTCGCCAGGGCGATGTCTGCTCGCCTTGGTGCCGTGCTGGACCACATGATCCACCCCGACCAGTCATACACGGTCCCGGGCCGGACAATCCACGACAACATCCATCTGGTCCGGGACCTCATCCATTGTTCCCAGGAGGCTGGTCTGTCGGTCGCCTTCCTATCCCTCGACCAAGAGAAGGCGTTCGACAGGGTGGATCACGACTATCTGCTCGGAACTCTGCGCGCTTTCGGGTTCGGGACGCATTTCGTCGCCCGGATCCGACTTTTGTACGCCGCCGCGGAGTGTCTGATTAAGGTTAACGGGTCCTTGACGGCGCCCCTTCGCTTTAGGAGAGGGGTGCGCCAGGGATGCCCCATGTCCGGCCAGTTATACGCCGTTTGCGTGGAGCCTTTCCTGCGCCTCTTGCGGACGAGGTTGACGGGACTGGCTCTGCAAGGGCCGGGCGTGGAGGTCGTCCTCTCGGCTTACGCCGATGACGTGCTCCTCGCGGTAGAGGATCCCGCTGACCTGCGGAGGATGCGTGAGTGCCAGGAGATTTACTCGGCCGCGTCCTCCGCCAGGATCAACTGGGAGAAATGTTCCGGACTCCTGGTGGGTCAGTGGCGGGTGGACTCCCTGCCGGAGGAGCTCAGGCCTTTTGCCTGGAGCACGACCCATCTCCTCTATCTGGGAGTCTACCTTAGCCCCGACGAGGAAGCCTGGCCGGCGAACTGGCAGGAGCTGGAGGCCAAGGTCGCCGCTCGCCTAGGGCGCTGGACAGGACTGCTCCGAGTGCTGTCCTACAGGGGTCGAGCGCTAGTCATAAACCAGCTGGTGGCCGCAATGCTGTGGTACCGGCTGGTCACTTTGACCCCTCCCCCTGCGTTTGTCGCCAAGATACAGAAGAAGCTGGTGGACTTCTTCTGGAACAACAGGAAGCACTGGGTCTCTGCCGCGGTCTTGAGTCTCCCGCTTGAGGAGGGCGGTCAGTCGTTGGTGTGCGTCAGCGCCCAGCTCGCGACTTTCCGTCTTCAGACCCTGCAGAGATACCTTTACGTCGAGCCCCCTCCTAGGTGGTGTGCTCTGGCGAGGTATTTCTTCCGCCAGCAGCTCGACCTCAATTATGACACGCAGCTCCTGTTTGTGAACTTGGGGGGTGCCAGGACCGCCCTCCGGGAGCTGCCTGTCTTTTACAGGGAACTCATCAGGGTCTGGAACAAAGTCTCCACCAAGCGCAGCTCTCCGCCGGCTGGAGTGGCGGCCGTCCTGCAGGAGCCGCTGCTCGGGAATCCGTACCTCCACGGCCGAGGCTTCATGTGGCGGTCGGAAGAGAGGGCTGTGGCTGGTGAGGTGACCAGGGTCAGGGACCTGCTCGATGGCGGAGGAGCGGGCTGGATGGCGCCAGTCACGCTGGCGCGGCGCCTAAATTCTGCCAACGTCCGCCGCGCGGCCGATGCCATCGAGTCGCTAAAAACAGCTCTGGGCCCTGACTCCGTTAGGTGCATCGAGGAGGCTCAAGCACGTGGGGAGATCCCGTCCGAACTGACCCCCGTCCGGACGGAATTCCTCATCGGCGCCAAACCCCGGAACCTCCCTCGGGGGCCGGCGCCTCACAACTTGAGCCGCCTCGGGGAAATCCCCTCCGTGCCTTTCAGTTCCGCGCGGAGGGGTTTCCTGTACGGGCTGCTCATGCACACCCTCAACTTTGCCATCCTCGCCGGCCGTCCGGACACGCCATGGCGTACCATCTTGCCGTCCGGAGGAGGCGGGGGTCCCCGATGGAGGGCACTCTACGCGGGGGTCCTCCCACTATTCATCGGGGACTTGGCCTGGAGGGTGGTGCACGGAGCAGTGCCGTGCAACAAATTTTTAAGCCGGTTCACGGACTCCCAGGCCGCCTGCAATTTCTGCGGTCTGGAGGAGTCCGTGTTCCATGTTTTTATTGAGTGCACAAGGTTGCAGCCCCTGTTCCATTATTTGAAGGGGCTGCTCCTGAAATTCTGGCTGCACTTCAGTCCCACTCTCCTGATCTTTGGGCACCCTGTGCGGAGGGGAGCGGGTAGGTCCGAAGGCCTCCTCGTAGGACTGCTCCTGGGCACGGCCAAGGGTGCCATCAGCCGGTCCAGGCAGCGGGCGGTCGAGGGGGTCGTTCAACCTGACTGCCTGCCTCTCTTCCGCTCTTACATCCGGGCCAGGGTGTCCTTGGAGATGGAGCACGCGGTGTCCACCGGTACGCTCGCGGCCTTCCGCGAGAGGTGGGCACCGGAGGGACTGGAGTGCATCATCACGCCCGGCAACCAAATTTTAATTTGATTTTACGTTTTAAAGTTAATTTGTTTTAATTGCCGGTGCTTTTAGTGTCCCCTTCCCTTTTATAGGGGGCACTGGGGAAAAATTGTGATTTTAGTGCCCAAAAAAAAACCAAAAAAAAGAAAAACACAAAAAAAAAAGGGGGGGAAAAAAAGGGCCTTGTAAATGTCTGGAGTGTCACCCAGGTTGGGTGGCACCGTTATTGTTTTATGTTTTCACAGGTAGACTCTAAAAGAGTTTCATGCACAAGGACCAATTGTGGAGGAGTGGAGGCGTGTCCTGCTCAGTTGGAGCTGTGAGCAGTGAGTGGAGCTGCTAGCAACTTGAGCTCCTGCCTGGAGAGCCCTGAGACCAGCCCAGGAACAGAAGGAAGGAAGGGGCTTCACACCAACTTCTATCCAGAGGGAGAGGAGGAGAAAAGAAAACATTTAACATCTTTTTACATTTCTGCAAAGAGTTGGAGAGAGGGGGAAAGACAAACAACATCCAGTGTGGAAGGAGGGAGACTCTACAATTCTACAGGTGGGTGTTGGTGCATTTCCCCAAAAGACTTTGTTGTTTCGGTGGGGGGAGGAAAGAAGACCACTGAGGGCCGGAACATCGCGGGGGGTGTGTGTGTGTGTGGTAGTGTGTGTGGGGGCCTTGCTTACAACTAGGCCCCCCCCACAATTGGAGAACCCCCCCCACCCCCCCCCCCACATTTGCCTAGCCTGGGATAGCTGGAGCTACCAGGCTGAAGATTGTTGTTTTTCTTAAACACCCAATTAAAGATCGTTAGGAGTGCCTGGTGGCTCCAGCTACCCCAGGTGAAGACATCTTCTCCCCCCACCTGAAGACCACCCCAAAGACTTTTTGTGTTTTGCCATCTGGGGAGTGCACCCACCCACAGCTGCGAGGGGAGACCTGCCCTCGCAGTCCCCCCCCCCTTCCCACCCCCCCTCTCTCTTTCTCTGCTACTCTGTTTCTCCCCTCTCTCTCTGAGGCCTCTTCCTTCCAAATTTACAAAAAAAAAAACAAAAAAACAAAACCAATTAAGACAACTGAGCAGAGGGAGCAAGGCCTCTCCCCAATTGTCAACGAGGGGAGAGGTGCCTCGTTAAGGGCTCCTCTGCTTCAGTCTTTTAGATAAGAGGCCTAATTAAGACCATTAAGGCCTGTGACTTTGGGGTGGGTGTAGCCCTTAAAGGGACCCCGTGATGGCGACCCCATCCACGCCGGTGGCAGGGCCAGCAAGGACGTATGCGCAGGCGGTGTCCACATCCACGGCACCTCCTGCGCCACCCGCTGCCCTGCCACCATTCAGACTTATAACCAGGAAACACGGGGTCAAGAGCTACACTCACCCCACAATGAGCATTGAGGAGTGCGTGCGGGCGATGGCTGGGGTAGTCGGCCCCTCGGCCATTGTCGCAGCCTCCAAGATGTCTGGGAAGGCCGTGTTCTTCCTGGGGTCGGAGCGGGCGGTGTCCCTGGCCCTTGAAAAGGGGCTCACGGTGGGCGGGACGTTCCTGCCGGTGGACCCTCTCGAGGCCACCGCGCAGAGGGTCATCGTTTCAAACGTCCCGCCCTTTGTTTCCGCTGAGCTCCTCCTCCCTCACCTACAACAACTGGGGGAGGTAAGGTCAGGGATCAACCCCATACCGCTCGGCCTCAGGGAGAACAGCCTGCGCCACGTGTTCTCCTTCCGCCGCCAGCTCTTTGTCCGGCTGGCGCGGGAGGAGACGACGGAAGGTCATTTTAATGTGGTGCACGAGGGGACTGCCTACCGCGTCTTCTGGACGTCGGACGGCGTGCGGTGCCATGCCTGCAGGGAGGTGGGGCACGTTCGCAAGAACTGCCCCGCCTCCAAGGCCGCCAAACCACCGAAGGCGGCCAAGGCTGGCGCCGCCGCCACCCCTCCCCCTAGTTGCGTCCGCGTGCCGGGAGCCATGGGTGCGCGGGCATCGTCGGAGGCCTTTGTTTTCAGGGCCTCCGGCGGGGGGGAGGGAGAGCGTCCGACCGGAAAGAAGGCGCGGAAGAAGACAAAACATCAAGAGGCGGGTCCCCTCAGTGCGCCGGATAATTTGACCACCGCGCTCAGCCCAACCCCGTCACCGGCGAGCGCGGGGTGCCCCGAGCCCGTGCCCGAGCCCTTGAACAACACCACAGAGGGGCCCGGGCGCGGGCAAGAAAAGGAAAAGGGGGGGGCGGAGCGGGAGGCCTCGGCAGACATGGAGGTCTCCCTGACTCCGCGCGCCCCCAGGAACAAAAAGAGGCACCGCCCCAATGACGCGGAGGGGGAACAACATCCCTCCGCGGAGGAGTCGGTGCCCGCCGCGTGTCCCGCGTCCCCCACCAGCGCCCCCAAATTGCGCTGCAGGCGCGAGGAGTCTTTCCCCGGGGAGGGTGAGACAGTTGAGGCTGCCCAGCCTCTGCCTCCCGGGGATGGAGTGGAAGATCTGCCTGTCGTGGGGGGCGTGGGGACCGCGGAGGAATGCGTAGCCGCCGGGCCGGGCGTCCCGGGGACTGAGGCGGGCGAGGCCGAAAAGGCCGAACCTGAGCCCGCCCAGCTATTACCCAACTTCCCCCGGGAGTTGCTCGACCCGGCAGAGAATGAAACAAATAATTATGACACTGTAGATGCTGGGCCGGGGGGTGGCAGCGGGGAGGGGGAGGAACACCCACCCTCGCCCCTTACTTTGGAGCTGGAGCACTTGGAGGGCCTGGGGATTTCCTATGGCCGGGTCTCTCCTTGTTCTCCGGTTCCTGGGGCGGAGGGGGAACCCCTTCCGCTGTCATTTCCCGACCCAGCACCATTTTTAAAAGAGCCCAGTGGGGACTCCTCTGCCGACGATCCTGGGGGTGGGATCGGGGCAGTGCCAGGGCCGGTTGGAGCGGCCGGTTCATTTGCCGTACCTTGTGCGGTCGATGGGCCGGCTGCTGGCGGCCCCCTCCCGGAGGAGGACGGGGACTCGGTGGGGGACGCGGGTGAAGACCTAGAGACCACCGCCAGGGAGGCGGTGGATCTGCTCGCGGCCGCCGCTGAGGCCCTCCTCGTTCCTGCAAAGGAACTCCGGGACTTTTTGGCCCAGAGCCGGGGTCGCCGCGACCAAGCCCGACTGGCCCTGGAAAAATGGTCCGAGCCGGAGCTGATCAAGGGGTCCGTCCGCGCCGCCGTTAAAACCTTGGCCGCGGGCGGGCCCTTGACAAAGGAGCAGCACCTTGAGCTGCGCGAGCTCGAGGGACTCCTCGCTGGGCTGCGGAGGGAGCGGAGTTCAACAAAAGACTCCGCTCCCTCCCCCACAATAGGTTAAGGTAGAGGTTGCACTATGCTTTTGCCATGAAGATAACCATAGCCAGCCTCAACATCAACGGCGGCAGAGGGGCACGCCGTAGATTTGACAATTTTTCGCTCCTGCGGGAGGGGAAATATGCGGTGTGCTTCCTGCAAGAAACCCACACCGTTCCGGGAGACGAAGCCACGTGGCTCCTGGAATGGCAAGGAGAGGTCCGCATGAGCCACCTCACCGCCATTTCTAGTGGGGTGGCCATCTTGCTGGGCCCGCATTTTCAGCCGGAGATCTTGGGGGTCGAGGAGCCCGTGCCAGGCCGCTTGCTGCACGTAACGGTTCGCCTGGGGGACGTGCCGCTCCATCTCGTGAACGTGTACGCCCCTCATCCCGGCCCGCAGCAAACGCGCTTCTTTGAAGAGGTGTCCGCTCTTCTTGGCTCCGTCGACGTCGGCGACTGCATTGTCCTCGGGGGGGATTTTAACTGCACCCTCGAGGCGAGGGACCGCTCCGGTGCCCCGCAGTGCATGACGGCGATGGAGAAGTTGAGGGACCTGGTCGGGTCCTTCGACTTGGTGGACGTCTGGCGAAATCTCCACCCCGACTCCAGCGCCTTTACTTGGGTGAGGCCTGGAGTTGGATGGTCTAGAGTCGACCGCCTTTACGTGTCTCGGGCGTACGTTTCCTGCGTCCCGGCGGCCTCCATGCGGCCGGTGCCGTGTTCGGACCACCACCTGGTGTGGGCGGAGCTCGCTTCGCTCCGCGCGAGGACGGGGTCCGCGTACTGGCACTTTAACAACCGGCTGCTGGAGGACGTGCGGTTCCAGGACTCGTTCCGTCGATTCTGGTCCGACTGGAGAAGGAAGCAGGGGGGCTTCCCCTCCTTGAGGCTATGGTGGGACGTGGGCAAGGCTCACGTCCGCGTCTTCTGTCAAGAGTACGCGAGGGGGTCGACCAAGAGGCGGGCGGCCAGAGTCGGGCGCCTAGAAAAAGAGGTGCTCGACCTGGAAGCCCGTCTCGGTCAAGTCGTCCAGGACCCGGCCCTGCGGACGGTGTACGAAGCGAAGAAGGCCGCGCTGAAGGACCTGCAGCTCGTCGGGTCCCGAGGCGCGTTCGTGAGGTCGCGGATCCGGTTCCTGCGGGATCTGGACCGCGGCTCCCCCTTCTTCTACTCGCTGGAAAAAAGGCAGAGTGTCCGTAAGCAGCTCTTGACGCTGCTGGCCGACGACGGCTCTCTCGTCTCGGATCCGGAGGGCGTCAACAACAGGGTCCGTGAATATTACGGGGCTCTGTTCTCTCCGGATCCGTCCAGCGAGGAAGCGCGTAGAGTTTTGTGGGAGGACCTGCCGAAGGTCAGCCCGGAGGGCGCCGAAAATCTGGAAGCTCCGCTAAGCCTGGCGGAGCTGACCGGTGCCCTCGCCCGGCTCTCGAGGGGAAAATCCCCGGGGCTGGACGGGCTGACCGTGGAGTTCCACAGGGCGTTCTGGGACGTCCTGGGGAGCGACTACGCGCGGGTCCTGGGGGAAAGTCTGGCGACCGGGGAGATGCCCCTCTCTTGGCGCAGGGCAGTCATCGTCCTGCTGCCTAAGAAGGGCGATCTCCGCCTCCTTAAGAACTGGCGCCCGGTCTCCCTCCTCAGCACGGACTACAAAATCTTCGCCAGGGCGATGTCTGCTCGCCTTGGTGCCGTGCTGGACCACATGATTCACCCCGACCAGTCATACACGGTCCCGGGCCGGACGATCCACGACAACATCCATCTGGTCCGGGACCTCATCCATTGCTCCCAGGAGGCTGGTCTGTCGGTCGCCTTCCTATCCCTCGACCAAGAGAAGGCGTTCGACAGGGTGGATCACGACTATCTGCTCGGAACTCTGCGCGCTTTCGGGTTCGGGACGCATTTCGTCGCCCGGATCCGACTTTTGTACGCCGCCGCGGAGTGTCTGATTAAGGTTAACGGGTCCTTGACGGCGCCCCTTCGCTTTAGGAGAGGGGTGCGCCAGGGATGCCCCATGTCCGGCCAGTTATACGCCGTTTGCGTGGAGCCTTTCCTGCGCCTCTTGCGGACGAGGTTGACGGGACTGGCTCTGCAAGGGCCGGGCGTGGAGGTCGTCCTCTCGGCTTACGCCGATGACGTGCTCCTCGCGGTAGAGGATCCCGCTGACCTGCGGAGGATGCGCGAGTGCCAGGAGATTTACTCGGCCGCGTCCTCCGCCAGGATCAACTGGGAGAAATGTTCCGGACTCCTGGTGGGTCAGTGGCGGGTGGACTCCCTGCCGGAGGAGCTCAGGCCTTTTGCCTGGAGCACGACCCATCTCCTCTATCTGGGAGTCTACCTTAGCCCCGACGAGGAAGCCTGGCCGGCGAACTGGCAGGAGCTGGAGGCCAAGGTCGCCGCTCGCCTAGGGCGCTGGACAGGACTGCTCCGAGTGCTGTCCTACAGGGGTCGAGCGCTAGTCATAAACCAGCTGGTGGCCGCAATGCTGTGGTACCGGCTGGTCACTTTGACCCCTCCCCCTGCGTTTGTCGCCAAGATACAGAAGAAGCTGGTGGACTTCTTCTGGAACAACAGGAAGCACTGGGTCTCTGTCGCGGTCTTGAGTCTCCCGCTTGAGGAGGGCGGTCAGTCGTTGGTGTGCGTCAGCGCCCAGCTCGCGACTTTCCGTCTTCAGACCCTGCAGAGATACCTTTACGTCGAGCCCCCTCCTAGGTGGTGTGCTCTGGCGAGGTATTTCTTCCGCCAGCAGCTCGACCTCAATTATGACACGCAGCTCCTGTTTGTGAACTTGGGGGGTGCCAGGACCGCCCTCCGGGAGCTGCCTGTCTTTTACAGGGAACTCATCAGGGTCTGGAACAAAGTCTCCACCAAGCGCAGCTCTCCGCCGGCTGGAGTGGCGGCCGTCCTGCAGGAACCGCTGCTCGGGAATCCGTACCTCCACGGCCGAGGCTTCATGTGGCGGTCGGAAGAGAGGGCTGTGGCTGGTGAGGTGACCAGGGTCAGGGACCTGCTCGATGGCGGAGGAGCGGGCTGGATGGCGCCAGTCACGCTGGCGCGGCGCCTAAATTCTGCCAACGTCCGCCGCGCGGCCGATGCCATCGAGTCGCTAAAAACAGCTCTGGGCCCTGACTCCGTTAGGTGTATCGAGGAGGCTCAAGCACGTGGGGAGATCCCGTCCGAACTGACCCCCGTCCGGACGGAATTCCTCATCGGCGCCAAACCCCGGAACCTCCCTCGGGGACCGGCGCCTCACAACTTGAGCCGCCTCGGGGAAATCCCCTCCGTGCCTTTCAGTTCCGCGCGGAGGGGTTTCCTGTACGGGCTGCTCCTGCACACCCTCAACTTTGCCATCCTCGCCGGCCGTCCGGACACGCCATGGCGTACCATCTTGCCGTCCGGAGGAGGCGGGGGTCCCCGATGGAGGGCACTCTACGCAGGGGTCCTCCCACTATTCATCGGGGACTTGGCCTGGAGGGTGGTGCACGGAGCAGTGCCGTGCAACAAATTTTTAAGCCGGTTCACGGACTCCCAAGCTGCCTGCAATTTCTGCGGTCTGGAGGAGTCCGTGTTCCATGTTTTTATTGAATGCACAAGGTTGCAGCCCCTGTTCCACTATTTGAAGGGGCTGCTCCTGAAATTCTGGCTGCACTTCAGTCCCACTCTCCTGATCTTTGGGCACCCTGTGCGGAGGGGAGCGGGTAGGTCCGAGGGCCTCCTCGTAGGACTGCTCCTGGGCACGGCCAAGGGTGCCATCAGCCGGTCCAGGCAGCGGGCGGTCGAGGGGGTCGTTCAACCTGACTGCCTGCCTCTCTTCCGCTCTTACATCCGATCCAGGGTGTCCTTGGAGATGGAGCACGCGGTGTCCACCGGTACGCTCGCGGCCTTCCGCGAGAGGTGGGCACCGGAGGGACTGGAGTGCATCATCACGCCCGGCAACCAAATTTTAATTTGATTTTACGTTTTAAAGTTTAATTTGTTTTAATTGCCGGTGTTTTTAGTGTCCCCCTCTCCTTTTATAGGGGGCACTGGAAAAATTTGATTTTAGCGCCCCAACAAAAAAAAAAAAAAAAAAAAAAAAACACAAAAAAGGGGAAGGAAAAAAAAAAAAAAAAAAAAAGGGCCTAGTAAATGTCTGGAGTGTCACCCAGGTCGGGTGGCACCGTTTAATGTTTTATGTTTTCACAGATAAACTCAAAAGAGTTTCATGCACAAGGACCAATTGTGGAGGAGTGGAGGCGTGTCCTGCTCAGTTGGAGCTGTGAGCAGTGAGTGGAGCTGCTAGCAACTTGAGCTCCTGCCTGGAGAGCCCTGAGACCAGCCCAGGAACAGAAGGAAGGAAGGGGCTTCACACCAACTTCTATCCAGAGGGAGAGGAGGAGAAAAGAAAACATTTAACATCTTTTTACATTTCTGCAAAGAATTGGAGAGAGGGGGAAAAGACCAACAACATCCAGTGTGGAAGGAGGGAGACTCTACTATCTCTACAGGTGGGTGTGGGTGCATTTCCCCAAACAGACTTTGTTGTATCGGTGGGGGGAGGAAAGAAGACCACTGAGGGCCGGAACATCGCGGGGGGTGTGTGTGTGTGTGGTAGTGTGCGTGGGGGCCTTGCTTACAACTAGGCCCCCCCCACAATTGGAACCCCCCCCACCCCCCACATTTGCCTAGCCTGGGATAGCTGGAGCTACCAGGCTGAAGATTGTTATTAATCACCCAATTAAAGATCGTTAGGAGTGCCTGGTGGCTCCAGCTACCCCAGGTGAAGACATCTTCTCCCCCCACCTGAAGACCACCCCAAGGACTTTTGTGTTTTTGCCATCTGGGGAGTGCACCCACCCACAGCTGCGAGGGGAGACCTGCCCTCGCAGTCCCCCCCCCCCCTTCCCACCCCCCTCTCTCTTTCTCTGCTACTCTGTTTCTCCCCTCTCTCTCTGAGGCCTCTTCCTTCCAAATTTGCAAAAAAAAACCAATTAAGACAACTGAGCAGAGGGAGCAAGGCCTCTCCCCAATTGTCAACGAGGGGAGAGGTGCCTCGTTAAGGGCTCCTCTGCTCAGTTAACATACGAGGCCATTAAAGACCATTAAGGCCTGTGACTCTGGGGTGGGTGTAGCCCTTAAAGGGACCCCGTGATGGCGACCCCATCCACGCCGGTGGCAGGGCCAGCAAGGACGTATGCGCAGGTGGCAACCGCTTCCACAGCACCTCCTGCGCCACCCGCTGCCCTGCCACCGTTCAGACTTATAACCAAAAAACACGGGGTCAAGAGCTACACTCACCCCACAATGAGCATTGAGGAGTGCGTGCGGGCGATGGCTGGGGTAGTCGGCCCCTCGGCCATTGTCGCAGCCTCCAAGATGTCTGGGAAGGCCGTGTTCTTCCTGGGGTCGGAGCGGGCGGTGTCCCTGGCCCTTGAAAAGGGGCTCACGGTGGGCGGGACGTTCCTGCCGGTGGACCCTCTCGAGGCCACCGCGCAGAGGGTCATCATTTCAAACGTCCCGCCCTTTGTTCCCGCTGAGCTCCTCCTCCCTCACCTACACCAACTGGGGGAGGTAAGGTCGGGGATCAACCCCATACCGCTCGGCCTCAGGGAGAACAGCCTGCGCCACGTGTTCTCCTTCCGCCGCCAGCTCTTTGTCCGGCTGGCGCGGGAGGAGACGACGGAGGGGAACTTTAATGTGGTGCACGAGGGGACTGCCTACCGCGTCTTCTGGACGTCGGACGGCGTGCGGTGCCATGCCTGTAGGGAGGTGGGGCATGTTCGTAAGAACTGCCCCGCCTCCAAGGCCGCCAAACCACCGAAGGCGGCCAAGGCTGGCACCGCCGCCACCCCTCCCCCTAGTTGCGTCCGCGTGCCGGGAGCCATGGGTGCGCGGGCATCGTCGGAGGCTTTTGTTTTCAGGGCCTCCGGCGGGGGGGAGGGAGAGCGTTCGACCGGAAAGAAGGCGCGGAAGAAGGCGAAACATCTCGAGGCGGGTCCCCTCAGTGCGCCGGAAAGTCTGACCACCGCGCTCAGCCCAACCCAGTCACCGGCGAGCGCGGGGTGCCCCGAGCCCGTGCCCGGGCCCTTGAATACCACCACAGAGGGGCCCAGGCGCGGGCAAGAAAAGGAAAAGGGGGGGGCGGAGCGGGAGGCCTCGGCAGACATGGAGGTCTCCCTGACTCCGCGCGCCCCCAGGAACAAAAAGAGGCACCGCCCCAATGAGGCGGAGGGGGAACAACATCCCTCCGCGGAGGAGGCGGTGCCCGCCGCGTGTCCCGCGTCCCCCACCAGCGCCCCCAAATTGCGCTGCAGGCGCGAGGAGTCTTTCCCCGGGGAGGGTGAGACAGTTGAGGCTGCCCAGCCTCTGCCTCCCGGGGATGGAGTGGAAGATCTGCCTGTCGTGGGGGGCGTGGGAACCGCGGAGGAATGCGTAGCCGCCGGGCCGGGCGTCCCGGGGACTGAGGCGGGCGAGGCCGAAAAGGCCGAACCTGAGCCCGCCCAGCTATTATCCAACTTCCCCCGGGAGTCGCTCGACCCGGCAGAAAAACAATTAAATAATTATGACACTGTAGATGCTGGGCCGGGGGGTGGCAGCGGGGAGGGGGAGGAACACCCACCCTCGCCTCTTACTTTGGAGCTGGAGCACTTGGGGAGCCTGGGGATCTCCTATGGCCGGGTCTCTCCTTGTTCTCCGGTTCCTGGGGCGGAGGGGGAACCCCTTCCGCTGTCATTTCCCGACCCAGCACCATTTTTAAAAGAGCCCAGTGGGGACTCCTCTGCCGACGATCCTGGGGGTGGGATCGGGGCAGTGCCAGGGCCGGTTGGAGCGGCCGGTTCATTTGCCGTACCTTGTGCGGTCGATGGGCCGGCTGCTGGCGGCCACCTCCCGGAGGAGGACGGGGACTCGGTGGGGGACGCGGGTGAAGACCTAGAGACCACCGCCAGTGAGGCGGTGGATCTGCTCGCGGCCGCCGCTGAGGCCCTCCTCGTTCCTGCAAAGGAACTCCGGGACTTTTTGGCCCAGAGCCGGGGTCGCCGCGACCAAGCCCGACTGGCCCTGGAAAAATGGTCCGAGCCGGAGCTGATCAAGGGGTCCGTCCGCGCCGCCATTAAAACCTTGGCCGCGGGCGGGCCCTTGACAAAGGAGCAGCACCTTGAGCTGCGCGAGCTCGAGGGACTCCTCGCTGGGCTGCGGAGGGAGCGGAGTTCAACAAAAGACTCCGCTCCCCCCCCCACAATAGGTTAAGGTAGAGGTTGCACTATGCTTTTGCCATGAAGATAACCATAGCCAGCCTCAACATCAACGGCGGCAGAGGGGCACGCCGTAGATTTGACAATTTTTCGCTCCTGCGGGAGGGGAAATATGCGGTGTGCTTCCTGCAAGAAACCCACACCGTTCCGGGAGACGAAGCCACGTGGCTCCTGGAATGGCAAGGAGAGGTCCGCATGAGCCACCTCACCGCCATTTCTAGTGGGGTGGCCATCTTGCTGGGCCCGCATTTTCAGCCGGAGATCTTGGGGGTCGAGGAGCCCGTGCCAGGCCGCTTGCTGCACGTAACGGTTCGCCTGGGGGACGTGCCGCTCCATCTCGTGAACGTGTACGCCCCTCATCCCGGCCCGCAGCAAACGCGCTTCTTTGAAGAGGTGTCCGCTCTTCTTGGCTCCGTCGACGTCGGCGACTGCATTGTCCTCGGGGGGGATTTTAACTGCACCCTCGAGGCGAGGGACCGCTCCGGTGCCCCGCAGTGCATGACGGCGATGGAGAAGTTGAGGGACCTGGTCGGGTCCTTCGACTTGGTGGACGTCTGGCGAAATCTCCACCCCGACTCCAGCGCCTTTACTTGGGTGAGGCCTGGAGTTGGATGGTCTAGAGTCGACCGCCTTCACGTGTCTCGGGCGTACGTTTCCTGCGTCCCGGCGGCCTCCATGCGGCCGGTGCCGTGTTCGGACCACCACCTGGTGTGGGCGGAGCTCGCTTCGCTCCGCGCGAGGACGGGGTCCGCGTACTGGCACTTTAACAACCGGCTGCTGGAGGACGTGCGGTTCCAGGACTCGTTCCGTCGATTCTGGTCCGACTGGAGAAGGAAGCAGGGGGGCTTCCCCTCCTTGAGGCTATGGTGGGACGTGGGCAAGGCTCACGTCCGCGTCTTCTGTCAAGAGTACGCGAGGGGGTCGACCAAGAGGCGGGCGGCCAGAGTCGGGCGCCTAGAAAAAGAGGTGCTCGACCTGGAAGCCCGTCTCGGTCAAGTCGTCCAGGACCCGGCCCTGCGGACGGTGTACGAAGCGAAGAAGGCCGCGCTGAAGGACCTGCAGCTCGTCGGGTCCCGAGGCGCGTTCGTGAGGTCGCGGATCCGGTTCCTGCGGGATCTGGACCGCGGCTCCCCCTTCTTCTACTCGCTGGAAAAAAGGCAGAGTGTCCGTAAGCAGCTCTTGACGCTGCTGGCCGACGACGGCTCTCTCGTCTCGGATCCGGAGGGCGTCAACAACAGGGTCCGTGAATATTACGGGGCTCTGTTCTCTCCGGATCCGTCCAGCGAGGAAGCGCGTAGAGTTTTGTGGGAGGACCTGCCGAAGGTCGGCCCGGAGGGCGCCGAAAATCTGGAAGCTCCGCTAAGCCTGGCGGAGCTGACCGGTGCCCTCGCCCGGCTCTCGAGGGGAAAATCCCCGGGGCTGGACGGGCTGACCGTGGAGTTCCACAGGGCGTTCTGGGACGTCCTGGGGAGCGACTACGCGCGGGTCCTGGGGGAAAGTCTGGCGACCGGGGAGATGCCCCTCTCTTGGCGCAGGGCAGTCATCGTCCTGCTGCCTAAGAAGGGCGATCTCCGCCTCCTTAAGAACTGGCGCCCGGTCTCCCTCCTCAGCACGGACTACAAAATCTTCGCCAGGGCGATGTCTGCTCGCCTTGGTGCCGTGCTGGACCACATGATCCACCCCGACCAGTCATACACGGTCCCGGGCCGGACAATCCACGACAACATCCATCTGGTCCGGGACCTCATCCATTGTTCCCAGGAGGCTGGTCTGTCGGTCGCCTTCCTATCCCTCGACCAAGAGAAGGCGTTCGACAGGGTGGATCACGACTATCTGCTCGGAACTCTGCGCGCTTTCGGGTTCGGGACGCATTTCGTCGCCCGGATCCGACTTTTGTACGCCGCCGCGGAGTGTCTGATTAAGGTTAACGGGTCCTTGACGGCGCCCCTTCGCTTTAGGAGAGGGGTGCGCCAGGGATGCCCCATGTCCGGCCAGTTATACGCCGTTTGCGTGGAGCCTTTCCTGCGCCTCTTGCGGACGAGGTTGACGGGACTGGCTCTGCAAGGGCCGGGCGTGGAGGTCGTCCTCTCGGCTTACGCCGATGACGTGCTCCTCGCGGTAGAGGATCCCGCTGACCTGCGGAGGATGCGTGAGTGCCAGGAGATTTACTCGGCCGCGTCCTCCGCCAGGATCAACTGGGAGAAATGTTCCGGACTCCTGGTGGGTCAGTGGCGGGTGGACTCCCTGCCGGAGGAGCTCAGGCCTTTTGCCTGGAGCACGACCCATCTCCTCTATCTGGGAGTCTACCTTAGCCCCGACGAGGAAGCCTGGCCGGCGAACTGGCAGGAGCTGGAGGCCAAGGTCGCCGCTCGCCTAGGGCGCTGGACAGGACTGCTCCGAGTGCTGTCCTACAGGGGTCGAGCGCTAGTCATAAACCAGCTGGTGGCCGCAATGCTGTGGTACCGGCTGGTCACTTTGACCCCTCCCCCTGCGTTTGTCGCCAAGATACAGAAGAAGCTGGTGGACTTCTTCTGGAACAACAGGAAGCACTGGGTCTCTGTCGCGGTCTTGAGTCTCCCGCTTGAGGAGGGCGGTCAGTCGTTGGTGTGCATCAGCGCCCAGCTCGCGACTTTCCGTCTTCAGACCCTGCAGAGATACCTTTACGTCGAGCCCCCTCCTAGGTGGTGTGCTCTGGCGAGGTATTTCTTCCGCCAGCAGCTCGACCTCAATTATGACACGCAGCTCCTGTTTGTGAACTTGGGGGGTGCCAGGACCGCCCTCCGGGAGCTGCCTGTCTTTTACAGGGAACTCATCAGGGTCTGGAACAAAGTCTCCACCAAGCGCAGCTCTCCACCGGCTGGAGTGGCGGCCGTCCTGCAGGAGCCACTGCTCGGGAATCCGTACCTCCACGGCCGAGGTTTTATGTGGCGGTCGGAAGAGAGGGCTGTGGCTGGTGAGGTGACCAGGGTCAGGGACCTGCTCGATGGCGGAGGAGCGGGCTGGATGGCGCCAGTCACGCTGGCGCGGCGCCTAAATTCTGCCAACGTCCGCCGCGCGGCCGATGCCATCGAGTCGCTAAAAACAGCTCTGGGCCCTGACTCCGTTAGGTATATCGAGGAGGCTCAAGCACGTGGGGAGATCCCGTCCGAACTGACCCCCGTCCGGACGGAATTCCTCATCGGCGCCAAACCCCGGAACCTCCCTCGGGGGCCGGCGCCTCACAACTTGAGCCGCCTCGGGGAAATCCCCTCCGTGCCTTTCAGTTCCGCGCGGAGGGGTTTCCTGTACGGGCTGCTCCTGCACACCCTCAACTTTGCCATCCTCGCCGGCCGTCCGGACACGCCATGGCGTACCATCTTGCCGTCCGGAGGAGGCGGGGGTCCCCGATGGAGGGCACTCTACGCAGGGGTCCTCCCACTATTCATCGGGGACTTGGCCTGGAGGGTGGTGCACGGAGCAGTGCCGTGCAATAAATTTTTAAGCCGGTTCACGGACTCCCAGGCCGCCTGCAATTTCTGCGGTCTGGAGGAGTCCGTGTTCCATGTTTTTATTGAATGCACGAGGTTGCAGCCCCTGTTCCACTATTTGAAGGGGCTGCTCCTGAAATTCTGGCTGCACTTCAGTCCCACTCTCCTGATCTTTGGGCACCCTGTGCGGAGGGGAGCGGGTAGGTCCGAAGGCCTCCTCGTAGGACTGCTCCTGGGCACGGCCAAGGGTGCCATCAGCCGGTCCAGGCAGCGGGCGGTCGAGGGGGTCGTTCAACCTGACTGCCTGCCTCTCTTCCGCTCTTACATCCGGTCCAGGGTGTCCTTGGAGATGGAGCACGCGGTGTCCACCGGTACGCTCGCGGCCTTCCGCGAGAGGTGGGCACCGGAGGGACTGGAGTGCATCATCACGCCCGGCAACCAAATTTTAATTTGATTTTACGTTTTAAAGTTTAATTTGTTTTAATTGCCGGTGCTTTTAGTGTCCCCCTTCCCTTTTATAGGGGGCACTGGGGAAAATTGTTATTTTAGTGCCCAAAAAAAAAACCAAAAAAAAAGAAAAACACAAAAAAAAAACCAAAAAAAAAAAGGGGGGAAAAAAAAGGGCCTTGAAAATGTCTGGAGTGTCACCCAGGTCGGGTGGCACCGTTTATTGTTTTTATGTTCTCACAGGTGAACTCAAAAGAGTTTCATGCACAAGGACCAATTGTGGAGGAGTGGAGGCGTGTCCTGCTCAGTTGGAGCTGTGAGCAGTGAGTGGAGCTGCTAGCAACTTGAGCTCCTGCCTGGAGAGCCCTGAGACCAGCCCAGGAACAGAAGGAAGGAAGGGGCTTCACACCAACTTCTATCCAGAGGGAGAGGAGGAGAAAAGAAAACATTTAACATCTTTTTACATTTCTGCAAAGAGTTGGAGAGAGGGGGAAAAGACCAACAACATCCAGTGTGGAAGGAGGGAGACTCTACTATCTCTACAGGTGGGTGTGGGTGCATTTCCCCAAACAGACTTTGTTGTATCGGTGGGGGGAGGAAAGAAGACCACTGAGGGCCGGAACATCGCGGGGGGTGTGTGTGTGTGTGGTAGTGTGCGTGGGGGCCTTGCTTACAACTAGGCCCCCCCCACAATTGGAACCCCCCCCACCCCCCACATTTGCCTAGCCTGGGATAGCTGGAGCTACCAGGCTGAAGATTGTTATTAATCACCCAATTAAAGATCGTTAGGAGTGCCTGGTGGCTCCAGCTACCCCAGGTGAAGACATCTTCTCCCCCCACCTGAAGACCACCCCAAGGACTTTTGTGTTTTTGCCATCTGGGGAGTGCACCCACCCACAGCTGCGAGGGGAGACCTGCCCTCGCAGTCCCCCCCCCCCTTCCCACCCCCCTCTCTCTTTCTCTGCTACTCTGTTTCTCCCCTCTCTCTCTGAGGCCTCTTCCTTCCAAATTTGCAAAAAAAAACCAATTAAGACAACTGAGCAGAGGGAGCAAGGCCTCTCCCCAATTGTCAACGAGGGGAGAGGTGCCTCGTTAAGGGCTCCTCTGCTCAGTTAACATACGAGGCCATTAAAGACCATTAAGGCCTGTGACTCTGGGGTGGGTGTAGCCCTTAAAGGGACCCCGTGATGGCGACCCCATCCACGCCGGTGGCAGGGCCAGCAAGGACGTATGCGCAGGTGGCAACCGCTTCCACAGCACCTCCTGCGCCACCCGCTGCCCTGCCACCGTTCAGACTTATAACCAAAAAACACGGGGTCAAGAGCTACACTCACCCCACAATGAGCATTGAGGATTGCGTGCGGGCGATGGCTGGGGTAGTCGGCCCCTCGGCCATTGTCGCAGCCTCCAAGATGTCTGGGAAGGCCGTGTTCTTCCTGGGGTCGGAGCGGGCGGTGTCCCTGGCCCTTGAAAAGGGGCTCACGGTGGGCGGGACGTTCCTGCCGGTGGACCCTCTCGAGGCCACCGCGCAGAGGGTCATCATTTCAAACGTCCCGCCCTTTGTTCCCGCTGAGCTCCTCCTCCCTCACCTACACCAACTGGGGGAGGTAAGGTCGGGGATCAACCCCATACCGCTCGGCCTCAGGGAGAACAGCCTGCGCCACGTGTTCTCCTTCCGCCGCCAGCTCTTTGTCCGGCTGGCGCGGGAGGAGACGACGTAGGGGAACTTTAATGTGGTGCACGAGGGGACTGCCTACCGCGTCTTCTGGACGTCGGACGGCGTGCGGTGCCATGCCTGTAGGGAGGTGGGGCATGTTCGTAAGAACTGCCCCGCCTCCAAGGCCGCCAAACCACCGAAGGCGGCCAAGGCTGGCACCGCCGCCACCCCTCCCCCTAGTTGCGTCCGCGTGCCGGGAGCCATGGGTGCGCGGGCATCGTCGGAGGCCTTTGTTTTCAGGGCCTCCGGCGGGGGGGAGGGAGAGCGTTCGACCGGAAAGAAGGCGCGGAAGAAGGCGAAACATCTCGAGGCGGGTCCCCTCAGTGCGCCGGAAAGTCTGACCACCGCGCTCAGCCCAACCCAGTCACCGGCGAGCGCGGGGTGCCCTGAGCCCGTGCCCGAGCCCTTGACCAATACCACAGAGGGGCCCAGGCGCGGGCAAGAAAAGGAAAAGGGGGGGGCGGAGCGGGAGGCCTCGGCAGACATGGAGGTCTCCCTGACTCCGCGCGCCCCCAGGAACAAAAAGAGGCACCGCCCCAATGAGGCGGAGGGGGAACAACATCCCTCCGCGGAGGAGGCGGTGCCCGCCGCGTGTCCCGCGTCCCCCACCAGCGCCCCCAAATTGCGCTGCAGGCGCGAGGAGTCTTTCCCCGGGGAGGGTGAGACAGTTGAGGCTGCCCAGCCTCTGCCTCCCGGGGATGGAGTGGAAGATCTGCCTGTCGTGGGGGGCGTGGGAACCGCGGAGGAATGCGTAGCCGCCGGGCCGGGCGTCCCGGGGACTGAGGCGGGCGAGGCCGAAAAGGCCGAACCTGAGCCCGCCCAGCTATTACCCAACTTCCCCCGGGAGTCGCTCGACCCGGCAGAAAAACAATTAAATAATTATGACACTGTAGATGCTGGGCCGGGGGGTGGCAGCGGGGAGGGGGAGGAACACCCACCCTCGCCCCTTACTTTGGAGCTGGAGCACTTGGAGGGCCTGGGGATTTCCTATGGCCGGGTCTCTCCTTGTTCTCCGGTTCCTGGGGCGGAGGGGGAACCCCTTCCGCTGTCATTTCCCGACCCAGCACCATTTTTAAAAGAGCCCAGTGGGGACTCCTCTGCCGACGATCCTGGGGGTGGGATCGGGGCAGTGCCAGGGCCGGTTGGAGCGGCCGGTTCATTTGCCGTACCTTGTGCGGTCGATGGGCCGGCTGCTGGCGGCCACCTCCCGGAGGAGGACGGGGACTCGGTGGGGGACGCGGGTGAAGACCTAGAGACCACCGCCAGGGAGGCGGTGGATCTGCTCGCGGCCGCCGCTGAGGCCCTCCTCGTTCCTGCAAAGGAACTCCGGGACTTTTTGGCCCAGAGCCGGGGTCGCCGCGACCAAGCCCGACTGGCCCTGGAAAAATGGTCCGAGCCGGAGCTGATCAAGGGGTCCGTCCGCGCCGCCGTTAAAACCTTGGCCGCGGGCGGGCCCTTGACAAAGGAGCAGCACCTTGAGCTGCGCGAGCTCGAGGGACTCCTCGCTGGGCTGCGGAGGGAGCGGAGTTCAACAAAAGACTCCGCTCCCTCCCCCACAATAGGTTAAGGTAGAGGTTGCACTATGCTTTTGTCATGAAGATAACCATAGCCAGCCTCAACATCAACGGCGGCAGAGGGGCACGCCGTAGATTTGACAATTTTTCGCTCCTGCGGGAGGGGAAATATGCGGTGTGCTTCCTGCAAGAAACCCACACCGTTCCGGGAGACGAAGCCACGTGGCTCCTGGAATGGCAAGGAGAGGTCCGCATGAGCCACCTCACCGCCATTTCTAGTGGGGTGGCCATCTTGCTGGGCCCGCATTTTCAGCCGGAGATCTTGGGGGTCGAGGAGCCCGTGCCAGGCCGCTTGCTGCACGTAACGGTTCGCCTGGGGGACGTGCCGCTCCATCTCGTGAACGTGTACGCCCCTCATCCCGGCCCGCAGCAAACGCGCTTCTTTGAAGAGGTGTCCGCTCTTCTTGGCTCCGTCGACGTCGGCGACTGCATTGTCCTCGGGGGGGATTTTAACTGCACCCTCGAGGCGAGGGACCGCTCCGGTGCCCCGCAGTGCATGACGGCGATGGAGAAGTTGAGGGACCTGGTCGGGTCCTTCGACTTGGTGGACGTCTGGCGAAATCTCCACCCCGACTCCAGCGCCTTTACTTGGGTGAGGCCTGGAGTTGGATGGTCTAGAGTCGACCGCCTTTACGTGTCTCGGGCGTACGTTTCCTGCGTCCCGGCGGCCTCCATGCGGCCGGTGCCGTGTTCGGACCACCACCTGGTGTGGGCGGAGCTCGCTTCGCTCCGCGCGAGGACGGGGTCCGCGTACTGGCACTTTAACAACCGGCTGCTGGAGGACGTGCGGTTCCAGGACTCGTTCCGTCGATTCTGGTCCGACTGGAGAAGGAAGCAGGGGGGCTTCCCCTCCTTGAGGCTATGGTGGGACGTGGGCAAGGCTCACGTCCGCGTCTTCTGTCAAGAGTACGCGAGGGGGTCGACCAAGAGGCGGGCGGCCAGAGTCGGGCGCCTAGAAAAAGAGGTGCTCGACCTGGAAGCCCGTCTCGGTCAAGTCGTCCAGGACCCGGCCCTGCGGACGGTGTACGAAGCGAAGAAGGCCGCGCTGAAGGACCTGCAGCTCGTCGGGTCCCGAGGCGCGTTCGTGAGGTCGCGGATCCGGTTCCTGCGGGATCTGGACCGCGGCTCCCCCTTCTTCTACTCGCTGGAAAAAAGGCAGAGTGTCCGTAAGCAGCTCTTGACGCTGCTGGCCGACGACGGCTCTCTCGTCTCGGATCCGGAGGGCGTCAACAACAGGGTCCGTGAATATTACGGGGCTCTGTTCTCTCCGGATCCGTCCAGCGAGGAAGCGCGTAGAGTTTTGTGGGAGGACCTGCCGAAGGTCAGCCCGGAGGGCGCCGAAAATCTGGAAGCTCCGCTAAGCCTGGCGGAGCTGACCGGTGCCCTCGCCCGGCTCTCGAGGGGAAAATCCCCGGGGCTGGACGGGCTGACCGTGGAGTTCCACAGGGCGTTCTGGGACGTCCTGGGGAGCGACTACGCGCGGGTCCTGGGGGAAAGTCTGGCGACCTGGGAGATGCCCCTCTCTTGGCGCAGGGCAGTCATCGTCCTGCTGCCTAAGAAGGGCGATCTCCGCCTCCTTAAGAACTGGCGCCCGGTCTCCCTCCTCAGCACGGACTACAAAATCTTCGCCAGGGCGATGTCTGCTCGCCTTGGTGCCGTGCTGGACCACATGATTCACCCCGACCAGTCATACACGGTCCCGGGCCGGACGATCCACGACAACATCCATCTGGTCCGGGACCTCATCCATTGCTCCCAGGAGGCTGGTCTGTCGGTCGCCTTCCTATCCCTCGACCAAGAGAAGGCGTTCGACAGGGTGGATCACGACTATCTGCTCGGAACTCTGCGCGCTTTCGGGTTCGGGACGCATTTCGTCGCCCGGATCCGACTTTTGTACGCCGCCGCGGAGTGTCTGATTAAGGTTAACGGGTCCTTGACGGCGCCCCTTCGCTTTAGGAGAGGGGTGCGCCAGGGATGCCCCATGTCCGGCCAGTTATACGCCGTTTGCGTGGAGCCTTTCCTGCGCCTCTTGCGGACGAGGTTGACGGGACTGGCTCTGCAAGGGCCGGGCGTGGAGGTCGTCCTCTCGGCTTATGCCGATGACGTGCTCCTCGCGGTAGAGGATCCCGCTGACCTGCGGAGGATGCGTGAGTGCCAGGAGATTTACTCGGCCGCGTCCTCCGCCAGGATCAACTGGGAGAAATGTTCCGGACTCCTGGTGGGTCAGTGGCGGGTGGACTCCCTGCCGGAGGAGCTCAGGCCTTTTGCCTGGAGCACGACCCATCTCCTCTATCTGGGAGTCTACCTTAGCCCCGACGAGGAAGCCTGGCCGGCGAACTGGCAGGAGCTGGAGGCCAAGGTCGCCGCTCGCCTAGGGCGCTGGACAGGACTGCTCCGAGTGCTGTCCTACAGGGGTCGAGCGCTAGTCATAAACCAGCTGGTGGCCGCAATGCTGTGGTACCGGCTGGTCACTTTGACCCCTCCCCCTGCGTTTGTCGCCAAGATACAGAAGAAGCTGGTGGACTTCTTCTGGAACAACAGGAAGCACTGGGTCTCTGTCGCGGTCTTGAGTCTCCCGCTTGAGGAGGGCGGTCAGTCGTTGGTGTGCGTCAGCGCCCAGCTCGTGACTTTCCGTCTTCAGACCCTGCAGAGATACCTTTACGTCGAGCCCCCTCCTAGGTGGTGTGCTCTGGCGAGGTATTTCTTCCGCCAGCAGCTCGACCTCAATTATGACACGCAGCTCCTGTTTGTGAACTTGGGGGGTGCCAGGACCGCCCTCCGGGAGCTGCCTGTCTTTTACAGGGAACTCATCAGGGTCTGGAACAAAGTCTCCACCAAGCGCAGCTCTCCGCCGGCTGGAGTGGCGGCCGTCCTGCAGGAACCGCTGCTCGGGAATCCGTACCTCCACGGCCGAGGCTTCATGTGGCGGTCGGAAGAGAGGGCTGTGGCTGGTGAGGTGACCAGGGTCAGGGACCTGCTCGATGGCGGAGGAGCGGGCTGGATGGCGCCAGTCACGCTGGCGCGGCGCCTAAATTCTGCCAACGTCCGCCGCGCGGCCGATGCCATCGAGTCGCTAAAAACAGCTCTGGGCCCTGACTCCGTTAGGTGTATCGAGGAGGCTCAAGCACGTGGGGAGATCCCGTCCGAACTGACCCCCGTCCGGACGGAATTCCTCATCGGCGCCAAACCCCGGAACCTCCCTCGGGGGCCGGCGCCTCACAACTTGAGCCGCCTCGGGGAAATCCCCTCCGTGCCTTTCAGTTCCGCGCGGAGGGGTTTCCTGTACGGGCTGCTCCTGCACACCCTCAACTTTGCCATCCTCGCCGGCCGTCCGGACACGCCATGGCGTACCATCTTGCCGTCCGGAGGAGGCGGGGGTCCCCGATGGAGGGCACTCTACGCAGGGGTCCTCCCACTATTCATCGGGGACTTGGCCTGGAGGGTGGTGCACGGAGCAGTGCCGTGCAACAAATTTTTAAGCCGGTTCACGGACTCCCAGGCCGCCTGCAATTTCTGCGGTCTGCAGGAGTCCGTGTTCCATGTTTTTATTGAATGCACAAGGTTGCAGCCCCTGTTCCACTATTTGAAGGGGCTGCTCCTGAAATTCTGGCTGCACTTCAGTCCCACTCTCCTGATCTTTGGGCACCCTGTGCGGAGGGGAGCGGGTAGGTCCGAGGGCCTCCTCGTAGGACTGCTCCTGGGCACGGCCAAGGGTGCCATCAGCCGGTCCAGGCAGCGGGCGGTCGAGGGGGTCGTTCAACCTGACTGCCTGCCTCTCTTCCGCTCTTACATCCGATCCAGGGTGTCCTTGGAGATGGAGCACGCGGTGTCCACCGGTACGCTCGCGGCCTTCCGCGAGAGGTGGGCACCGGAGGGACTGGAGTGCATCATCACGCCCGGCAACCAAATTTTAATTTGATTTTACGTTTTAAAGTTTAATTTGTTTTAATTGCCGGTGCTTTTAGTGTCCCCCTTCCCTTTTATAGGGGGCACTGGGGAAAATTGTGAATTTAGTGCCCAAAAAAAAAAACCAAAAAAGAAAAACACAAAAAAAAAACAAAAAAAAAAAAGGGGGGGAAAAAAAAGGGCCTTGTAAATGTCTGGAGTGTCACCCAGGTCGGGTGGCACTCTTTAATGTTTTATGTTTTCGCAGGTAAACTCAAAAGAGTTTCATGCACAAGGACCAATTGTGGAGGAGTGGAGGCGTGTCCTGCTCAGTTGGAGCTGTGAGCAGTGAGTGGAGCTGCTAGCAACTTGTGCTCCTGCCTGGAGAGCCCTGAGACCAGCCCAGGAATAGAAGGAAGGAAGGGGCTTCACTACAACTTCTATCCAGAGGGAGAGGAGGAGAAAGCAGAAAACTTTCAACATCTTTATCATTTCTGCAAAGAGTTGGAGAGAGGGGGAAAAGACCAACAACATCCAGTGTGGAAGGAGGGAGACTCTACTATCTCTACAGGTGGGTGTGGGTGCATTTCCCCAAACAGACTTTGTTGTATCGGTGGGGGGAGGAAAGAAGACCACTGAGGGCCGGAACATCGCGGGGGGTGTGTGTGTGTGTGGTAGTGTGCGTGGGGGCCGTGCTTACAACTAGGCCCCCCCCCACAATTGGAACCCCCCCCACCCCCCACTTTTGCCTAGCCTGGGATAGCTGGAGCTACCAGGCTGAAGATTGTTGTTTTTCTCAATCACCCAATTAAAGATCGTTAGGAGTGCCTGGTGGCTCCAGCTACCCCAGGTGAAGACATCTTCTCCCCCCACCTGAAGACCACCTCAAAGACTTTTGTGTTTTGCCATCTGGGGAGTGCACCCACCCACAGCTGCGAGGAGAGACCTGCCCTCGCAGCCCCCCCCCCTTCCCACCCCCCTCTCTCTTTTCTCTGTTACTCTGTTTCTCCCCTCTCTCTCTGAGAGCCCTTCCTTCCAAATTTAATTTAAAAAAAAAAAAAAAAACAATTTAAGACAACTGAGCAGAGGGAGCAAGGCCCCTCCCCAATTGCCAACTAGGGGAGAGGTGTGCCTCATTAAGGGCTCCTCTGCTCAGTCATTATACAAGAGGCCATTAAAGACCATTAAGGCCTGTGACTTTGGGGTGGGTGTAGCCCTTAAAGGGACCCCGTGATGGCGACCCCATCCACGCCGGTGGCAGGGCCAGCAAGGACGTATGCGCAGGTGGCAACCGCTTCCACAGCACCTCCTGCGCCACCCGCTGCCCTGCCACCATTTACACTTATAACAAAAAAACACGGGGTCAAGAGCTACACTCACCCCACAATGAGCATCGAGGAGTGCGTGCGGGCGATGGCTGGGGTAGTCGGCCCCTCGGCCATTGTCGCAGCCTCCAAGATGTCTGGGAAGGCTGTTTTCTTCCTGGGGTCGGAGCGGGCGGTGTCCCTGGCCCTCGAAAAGGGGCTCACGGTGGGCGGGACGTTCCTGCCGGTGGATCCTCTCGAGGCCACCGCGCAGGGGGTCATCGTGTCGAACGTCCCGCCCTTTGTTCCCGCTGGGCTCCTCCTCCCTCACCTACAACAACTGGGGGAGGTAAGGTCAGGGATCAACCCCATACCGCTCGGCCTCAGGGAGAACAGCCTGCGCCACGTGTTCTCCTTCCGCCGCCAGCTCTTTGTCCGGCTGGCGCGGGAGGACGTGACAGAAGGGCACTTTAATGTGGTGCACGAGGGGACTGCCTACCGCGTCTTCTGGACGTCGGACGGCGTGCGGTGCCATGCCTGCAGGGAGGTGGGGCATGTTCGTAAGAACTGCCCCGCCTCCAAGGCCGCCAAACCACCGAAGGCGGCCAAGGCTGGCGCTGCCGCCACCCCTCCCCCTAGTTGCGTCCGCGTGCCGGGAGCCATGGGTGCGCGGGCATCGTCGGAGGCCTTTGTTTTCAGGGCCTCCGGCGGGGGGGAGGGAGAGCGTCCGAGCGGAAAGAAGGCGCGGAAGAAGGAGAAACATCTAGAGGCGGGTCCCCTCGGTGCGCCGGAAAGTCTGACCACCGCGCTCAGCCCAACCCAGTCACCGGCGAGCGCGGGGTGCCCCGAGCCCGTGCCCGGGCCCTTGAATACCACCACAGAGGGGCCCAGGCGCGGGCAAGAAAAGGAAAAGGGGGGGGCGGAGCGGGAGGCCTCGGCAGACATGGGGGTCTCCCTGACTCCGCGCGCCCCCAGGAACAAAAAGAGGCACCGCCCCAATGAGGCGGAGGGGGAACAACATCCCTCCGCGGAGGAGGCGGTGCCCGCCGCGTGTCCCGCGTCCCCCACCAGCGCCCCCAAATTGCGCTGCAGGCGCGAGGAGTCTTTCCCCGGGGAGGGTGAGGCAGTCGAGGCTGCCCAGCCGCTGCCTCCTGGGGAGGGCGTGGAAGATCTGCCTGTCGTGGGGGGCGTGGGGCCCGCGGAGGAATGCGTAGCCGCCGGGCCGGGCGTCCCGGGGACTGAGGCGGGCGAGGCCGAAAAGGCCGAACCTGAGCCCGCCCAGCTATTACCCAACTTCCCCCGGGAGTTGCTCGACCCGGCAGAAACAAAATATATTGATTTTAATGGAACTGTAGACGCTGGGCCGGGGGGGGCAGCGGGGAGGGGGAGGAACACCCACCCTCGCCCCTTACTTTGGAGCTGGAGCACTTGGAGGGCCTGGGGATTTCCTATGGCCGGGTCTCTCCTTGTTCTCCGGTTCCTGGGGCGGAGGGGGAACCCCTTCCGCTGTCATTTCCCGACCCAGCACCATTTTTAAAAGAGCCCAGTGGGGACTCCTCTGCCGACGATCCTGGGGGTGGGATCGGGGCAGTGCCAGGGCCGGTTGGAGCGGCCGGTTCATTTGCCGTACCTTGTGCGGTCGATGGGCCGGCTGCTGGCGGCCACCTCCCGGAGGAGGACGGGGACTCGGTGGGGGACGCGGGTGAAGACCTAGAGACCACCGCCAGGGAGGCGGTGGATCTGCTCGCGGCCGCCGCTGAGGCCCTCCTCGTTCCTGCAAAGGAACTCCGGGACTTTTTGGCCCAGAGCCGGGGTCGCCGCGACCAAGCCCGACTGGCCCTGGAAAAATGGTCCGAGCCGGAGCTGATCAAGGGGTCCGTCCGCGCCGCCGTTAAAACCTTGGCCGCGGGCGGGCCCTTGACAAAGGAGCAGCACCTTGAGCTGCGCGAGCTCGAGGGACTCCTCGCTGGGCTGCGGAGGGAGCGGAGTTCAACAAAAGACTCCGCTCCCTCCCCCACAATAGGTTAAGGTAGAGGTTGCACTATGCTTTTGTCATGAAGATAACCATAGCCAGCCTCAACATCAACGGCGGCAGAGGGGCACGCCGTAGATTTGACAATTTTTCGCTCCTGCGGGAGGGGAAATATGCGGTGTGCTTCCTGCAAGAAACCCACACCGTTCCGGGAGACGAAGCCACGTGGCTCCTGGAATGGCAAGGAGAGGTCCGCATGAGCCACCTCACCGCCATTTCTAGTGGGGTGGCCATCTTGCTGGGCCCGCATTTTCAGCCGGAGATCTTGGGGGTCGAGGAGCCCGTGCCAGGCCGCTTGCTGCACGTAACGGTTCGCCTGGGGGACGTGCCGCTCCATCTCGTGAACGTGTACGCCCCTCATCCCGGCCCGCAGCAAACGCGCTTCTTTGAAGAGGTGTCCGCTCTTCTTGGCTCCGTCGACGTCGGCGACTGCATTGTCCTCGGGGGGGATTTTAACTGCACCCTCGAGGCGAGGGACCGCTCCGGTGCCCCGCAGTGCATGACGGCGATGGAGAAGTTGAGGGACCTGGTCGGGTCCTTCGACTTGGTGGACGTCTGGCGAAATCTCCACCCCGACTCCAGCGCCTTTACTTGGGTGAGGCCTGGAGTTGGATGGTCTAGAGTCGACCGCCTTTACGTGTCTCGGGCGTACGTTTCCTGCGTCCCGGCGGCCTCCATGCGGCCGGTGCCGTGTTCGGACCACCACCTGGTGTGGGCGGAGCTCGCTTCGCTCCGCGCGAGGACGGGGTCCGCGTACTGGCACTTTAACAACCGGCTGCTGGAGGACGTGCGGTTCCAGGACTCGTTCCGTCGATTCTGGTCCGACTGGAGAAGGAAGCAGGGGGGCTTCCCCTCCTTGAGGCTATGGTGGGACGTGGGCAAGGCTCACGTCCGTGTCTTCTGTCAAGAGTACGCGAGGGGGTCGACCAAGAGGCGGGCGGCCAGAGTCGGGCGCCTAGAAAAAGAGGTGCTCGACCTGGAAGCCCGTCTCGGTCAAGTCGTCCAGGACCCGGCCCTGCGGACGGTGTACGAAGCGAAGAAGGCCGCGCTGAAGGACCTGCAGCTCGTCGGGTCCCGAGGCGCGTTCGTGAGGTCGCGGATCTGGTTCCTGCGGGATCTGGACCGCGGCTCCCCCTTCTTCTACTCGCTGGAAAAAAGGCAGAGTGTCCGTAAGCAGCTCTTGACGCTGCTGGCCGACGACGGCTCTCTCGTCTCGGATCCGGAGGGCGTCAACAACAGGGTCCGTGAATATTACGGGGCTCTGTTCTCTCCGGATCCGTCCAGCGAGGAAGCGCGTAGAGTTTTGTGGGAGGACCTGCCGAAGGTCAGCCCGGAGGGCGCCGAAAATCTGGAAGCTCCGCTAAGCCTGGCGGAGCTGACCGGTGCCCTCGCCCGGCTCTCGAGGGGAAAATCCCCGGGGCTGGACGGGCTGACCGTGGAGTTCCACAGGGCGTTCTGGGACGTCCTGGGGGGCGACTACGCGCGGGTCCTGGGGGAAAGTCTGGCGACCGGGGAGATGCCCCTCTCTTGGCGCAGGGCAGTCATCGTCCTGCTGCCTAAGAAGGGCGATCTCCGCCTCCTTAAGAACTGGCGCCCGGTCTCCCTCCTCAGCACGGACTACAAAATCTTCGCCAGGGCGATGTCTGCTCGCCTTGGTGCCGTGCTGGACCACATGATCCACTCCGACCAGTCATACACGGTCCCGGGCCGGACAATCCACGACAACATCCATCTGGTCCGGGACCTCATCCATTGCTCCCAGGAGGCTGGTCTGTCGGTCGCCTTCCTATCCCTCGACCAAGAGAAGGCGTTCGACAGGGTGGATCACGACTATCTGCTCGGAACTCTGCGCGCTTTCGGGTTCGGGACGCATTTCGTCGCCCGGATCCGACTTTTGTACGCCGCCGCGGAGTGTCTGATTAAGGTTAACGGGTCCTTGACGGCGCCCCTTCGCTTTAGGAGAGGGGTGCGCCAGGGATGCCCCATGTCCGGCCAGTTATACGCCGTTTGCGTGGAGCCTTTCCTGCGCCTCTTGCGGACGAGGTTGACGGGACTGGCTCTGCAAGGGCCGGGCGTGGAGGTCGTCCTCTCGGCTTATGCCGATGACGTGCTCCTCGCGGTAGAGGATCCCGCTGACCTGCGGAGGATGCGTGAGTGCCAGGAGATTTACTCGGCCGCGTCCTCCGCCAGGATCAACTGGGAGAAATGTTCCGGACTCCTGGTGGGTCAGTGGCGGGTGGACTCCCTGCCGGAGGAGCTCAGGCCTTTTGCCTGGAGCACGACCCATCTCCTCTATCTGGGAGTCTACCTTAGCCCCGACGAGGAAGCCTGGCCGGCGAACTGGCAGGAGCTGGAGGCCAAGGTCGCCGCTCGCCTAGGGCGCTGGACAGGACTGCTCCGAGTGCTGTCCTACAGGGGTCGAGCGCTAGTCATAAACCAGCTGGTGGCCGCAATGCTGTGGTACCGGCTGGTCACTTTGACCCCTCCCCCTGCGTTTGTCGCCAAGATACAGAAGAAGCTGGTGGACTTCTTCTGGAACAACAGGAAGCACTGGGTCTCTGTCGCGGTCTTGAGTCTCCCGCTTGAGGAGGGCGGTCAGTCGTTGGTGTGCGTCAGCGCCCAGCTCGTGACTTTCCGTCTTCAGACCCTGCAGAGATACCTTTACGTCGAGCCCCCTCCTAGGTGGTGTGCTCTGGCGAGGTATTTCTTCCGCCAGCAGCTCGACCTCAATTATGACACGCAGCTCCTGTTTGTGAACTTGGGGGGTGCCAGGACCGCCCTCCGGGAGCTGCCTGTCTTTTACAGGGAACTCATCAGGGTCTGGAACAAAGTCTCCACCAAGCGCAGCTCTCCGCCGGCTGGAGTGGCGGCCGTCCTGCAGGAACCGCTGCTCGGGAATCCGTACCTCCACGGCCGAGGCTTCATGTGGCGGTCGGAAGAGAGGGCTGTGGCTGGTGAGGTGACCAGGGTCAGGGACCTGCTCGATGGCGGAGGAGCGGGCTGGATGGCGCCAGTCACGCTGGCGCGGCGCCTAAATTCTGCCAACGTCCGCCGCGCGGCCGATGCCATCGAGTCGCTAAAAACAGCTCTGGGCCCTGACTCCGTTAGGTGTATCGAGGAGGCTCAAGCACGTGGGGAGATCCCGTCCGAACTGACCCCCGTCCGGACGGAATTCCTCATCGGCGCCAAACCCCGGAACCTCCCTCGGGGGCCGGCGCCTCACAACTTGAGCCGCCTCGGGGAAATCCCCTCCGTGCCTTTCAGTTCCGCGCGGAGGGGTTTCCTGTACGGGCTGCTCCTGCACACCCTCAACTTTGCCATCCTCGCCGGCCGTCCGGACACGCCATGGCGTACCATCTTGCCGTCCGGAGGAGGCGGGGGTCCCCGATGGAGGGCACTCTACGCAGGGGTCCTCCCACTATTCATCGGGGACTTGGCCTGGAGGGTGGTGCACGGAGCAGTGCCGTGCAACAAATTTTTAAGCCGGTTCACGGACTCCCAGGCCGCCTGCAATTTCTGCGGTCTGGAGGAGTCCGTGTTCCATGTTTTTATTGAATGCACAAGGTTGCAGCCCCTGTTCCACTATTTGAAGGGGCTGCTCCTGAAATTCTGGCTGCACTTCAGTCCCACTCTCCTGATCTTTGGGCACCCTGTGCGGAGGGGAGCGGGTAGGTCCGAGGGCCTCCTCGTAGGACTGCTCCTGGGCACGGCCAAGGGTGCCATCAGCCGGTCCAGGCAGCGGGCGGTCGAGGGGGTCGTTCAACCTGACTGCCTGCCTCTCTTCCGCTCTTACATCCGATCCAGGGTGTCCTTGGAGATGGAGCACGCGGTGTCCACCGGTACGCTCGCGGCCTTCCGCGAGAGGTGGGCACCGGAGGGACTGGAGTGCATCATCACGCCCGGCAACCAAATTTTAATTTGATTTTACGTTTTAAAGTTTAATTTGTTTTAATTGCCGGTGCTTTTAGTGTCCCCCTTCCCTTTTATAGGGGGCACTGGGGAAAATTGTGAATTTAGTGCCCAAAAAAAAAAACCAAAAAAGAAAAACACAAAAAAAAAACAAAAAAAAAAAGGGGGGGAAAAAAAAGGGCCTTGTAAATGTCTGGAGTGTCACCCAGGTCGGGTGGCACTCTTTAATGTTTTATGTTTTCGCAGGTAAACTCAAAAGAGTTTCATGCACAAGGACCAATTGTGGAGGAGTGGAGGCGTGTCCTGCTCAGTTGGAGCTGTGAGCAGTGAGTGGAGCTGCTAGCAACTTGTGCTCCTGCCTGGAGAGCCCTGAGACCAGCCCAGGAATAGAAGGAAGGAAGGGGCTTCACTACAACTTCTATCCAGAGGGAGAGGAGGAGAAAGCAGAAAACTTTCAACATCTTTATCATTTCTGCAAAGAGTTGGAGAGAGGGGGAAAAGACAAACAACCATCCAGTGTGGAAGGAGGGAGACTCAACTACTCTACAGGTGGGTGTGGGTGCATTTCCCCAAACAGACTTTGTTGTATCGGTGGGGGGAGGAAAGAAGACCACTGAGGGCCGGAACATCGCGGGGGGTGTGTGTGTGTGTGGTAGTGTGCGTGGGGGCCGTGCTTACAACTAGGCCCCCCCCCACAATTGGAACCCCCCCCACCCCCCACATTTGCCTAGCCTGGGATAGCTGGAGCTACCAGGCTGAAGATTGTTATTAAACACCCAATTAAAGATCGTTAGGAGTGCCTGGTGGCTCCAGCTACCCCAGGTGAAGACATCTTCTCCCCCCACCTGAAGACCACCTCAAAGACTTTTGTGTTTTGCCATCTGGGGAGTGCACCCACCCACAGCTGCGAGGAGAGACCTGCCCTCGCAGCCCCCCCGCCTTCCCACCCCCCTCTCTCTTTTCTCTGTTACTCTGTTTCTCCCCTCTCTCTCTGAGAACCCTTTCCTTCCAAATTTAAAAAAAAACAATTAAGACAACTGAGCAGAGGGAGCAAGGCCTCTCCCCAATTGTCAACGAGGGGAGAGGTGCCTCGTTAAGGGCTCCTCTGCTCAGTTAAATACACGAGGCCATTAAAGACCATTAAGGCCTGTGACTTTGGGGTGGGTGTAGCCCTTAAAGGGACCCCGTGATGGCGACCCCATCCACGCCGGTGGCAGGGCCAGCAAGGACGTATGCGCAGGTGGCAACCGCTTCCACAGCACCTCCTGCGCCACCCGCTGCCCTGCCACCATTTACACTTATAACAAAAAAACACGGGGTCAAGAGCTACACTCACCCCACAATGAGCATCGAGGAGTGCGTGCGGGCGATGGCTGGGGTAGTCGGCCCCTCGGCCATTGTCGCAGCCTCCAAGATGTCTGGGAAGGCTGTTTTCTTCCTGGGGTCGGAGCGGTCGGTGTCCCTGGCCCTCGAAAAGGGGCTTACGGTGGGCGGGACGTTCCTGCCGGTGGATCCTCTCGAGGCCACCGCGCAGAGGGTCATCGTGTCGAACGTCCCGCCCTTTGTTCCCGCTGGGCTCCTCCTCCCTCACCTACAACAACTGGGGGAGGTAAGGTCAGGGATCAACCCCATACCGCTCGGCCTCAGGGAGAACAGCCTGCGCCACGTGTTCTCCTTCCGCCGCCAGCTCTTTGTCCGGCTGGCGCGGGAGGACACGACAGAAGGGCACTTTAATGTGGTGCACGAGGGGACTGCCTACCGCGTCTTCTGGACGTCGGACGGCGTGCGGTGCCATGCCTGCAGGGAGGTGGGGCATGTTCGTAAGAACTGCCCCGTCTCCAAGGCCGCCAAACCACCGAAGGCGGCCAAGGCTGGCGCTGCCGCCACCCCTCCCCCTAGTTGCGTCCGCGTGCCGGGAGCCATGGGTGCGCGGGCATCGTCGGAGGCCTTTGTTTTCAGGGCCTCCGGCGGGGGGGAGGGAGAGCGTCCGACCGGAAAGAAGGCGCGGAAGAAGACAAAACATCAAGAGGCGGGTCCCCTCGGTGCGCCGGATAATTTGACCACCGCGCTCAGCCCAACCCCGTCACCGGCGAGCGCGGGGTGCCCCGAGCCCGTGCCCGAGCCCTTGAACAACACCACAGAGGGGCCCGGGCGCGGGCAAGAAAAGGAAAAGGGGGGGGCGGAGCGGGAGGCCTCGGCAGACATGGAGGTCTCCCTGACTCCGCGCGCCCCCAGGAACAAAAAGAGGCACCGCCCCAATGACGCGGAGGGGGAACAACATCCCTCCGCGGAGGAGTCGGTGCCCGCCGCGTGTCCCGCGTCCCCCACCAGCGCCCCCAAATTGCGCTGCAGGCGCGAGGAGTCTTTCCCCGGGGAGGGTGAGACAGTTGAGGCTGCCCAGCCTCTGCCTCCCGGGGATGGAGTGGAAGATCTGCCTGTCGTGGGGGGCGTGGGGACCGCGGAGGAATGCGTAGCCGCCGGGCCGGGCGTCCCGGGGACTGAGGCGGGCGAGGCCGAAAAGGCCGAACCTGAGCCCGCCCAGCTATTACCCAACTTCCCCCGGGATTTGCTCGACCCGGCAGAGAATGAAACAAATAATTATGACACTGTAGATGCTGGGCCGGGGGGTGGCAGCGGGGAGGGGGAGGAACACCCACCCTCGCCCCTTACTTTGGAGCTGGAGCACTTGGAGGGCCTGGGGATTTCCTATGGCCGGGTCTCTCCTTGTTCTCCGGTTCCTGGGGCGGAGGGGGAACCCCTTCCGCTGTCATTTCCCGACCCAGCACCATTTTTAAAAGAGCCCAGTGGGGACTCCTCTGCCGACGATCCTGGGGGTGGGATCGGGGCAGTGCCAGGGCCGGTTGGAGCGGCCGGTTCATTTGCCGTACCTTGTGCGGTCGATGGGCTGGCTGCTGGCGGCCACCTCCCGGAGGAGGACGGGGACTCGGTGGGGGACGCGGGTGAAGACCTAGAGACCACCGCCAGTGAGGCGGTGGATCTGCTCGCGGCCGCCGCTGAGGCCCTCCTCATTCCTGCAAAGGAACTCCGGGACTTTTTGGCCCAGAGCCGGGGTCGCCGCGACCAAGCCCGACTGGCCCTGGAAAAATGGTCCGAGCCGGAGCTGATCAAGGGGTCCGTCCGCGCCGCCGTTAAAACCTTGGCCGCGGGCGGGCCCTTGACAAAGGAGCAGCACCTTGAGCTGCGCGAGCTCGAGGGACTCCTCGCTGGGCTGCGGAGGGAGCGGAGTTCAACAAAAGACTCCGCTCCCTCCCCCACAATAGGTTAAGGTAGAGGTTGCACTATGCTTTTGCCATGAAGATAACCATAGCCAGCCTCAACATCAACGGCGGCAGAGGGGCACGCCGTAGATTTGACAATTTTTCGCTCCTGCGGGAGGGGAAATATGCGGTGTGCTTCCTGCAAGAAACCCACACCGTTCCGGGAGACGAAGCCACGTGGCTCCTGGAATGGCAAGGAGAGGTCCGCATGAGCCACCTCACCGCCATTTCTAGTGGGGTGGCCATCTTGCTGGGCCCGCATTTTCAGCCGGAGATCTTGGGGGTCGAGGAGCCCGTGCCAGGCCGCTTGCTGCACGTAACGGTTCGCCTGGGGGACGTGCCGCTCCATCTCGTGAACGTGTACGCCCCTCATCCCGGCCCGCAGCAGACGCGCTTCTTTGAAGAGGTGTCCGCTCTTCTTGGCTCCGTCGACGTCGGCGACTGCATTGTCCTCGGGGGGGATTTTAACTGCACCCTCGAGGCGAGGGACCGCTCCGGTGCCCCGCAGTGCATGACGGCGATGGAGAAGTTGAGGGACCTGGTCGGGTCCTTCGACTTGGTGGACGTCTGGCGAAATCTCCACCCCGACTCCAGCGCCTTTACTTGGGTGAGGCCTGGAGTTGGATGGTCTAGAGTCGACCGCCTTTACGTGTCTCGGGCGTACGTTTCCTGCGTCCCGGCGGCCTCCATGCGGCCGGTGCCGTGTTCGGACCACCACCTGGTGTGGGCGGAGCTCGCTTCGCTCCGCGCGAGGACGGGGTCCGCGTACTGGCACTTTAACAACCGGCTGCTGGAGGACGTGCGGTTCCAGGACTCGTTCCGTCGATTCTGGTCCGACTGGAGAAGGAAGCAGGGGGGCTTCCCCTCCTTGAGGCTATGGTGGGACGTGGGCAAGGCTCACGTCCGCGTCTTCTGTCAAGAGTACGCGAGGGGGTCGACCAAGAGGCGGGCGGCCAGAGTCGGGCGCCTAGAAAAAGAGGTGCTCGACCTGGAAGCCCGTCTCGGTCAAGTCGTCCAGGACCCGGCCCTGCGGACGGTGTACGAAGCGAAGAAGGCCGCGCTGAAGGACCTGCAGCTCGTCGGGTCCCGAGGCGCGTTCGTGAGGTCGCGGATCCGGTTCCTGCGGGATCTGGACCGCGGCTCCCCCTTCTTCTACTCGCTGGAAAAAAGGCAGAGTGTCCGTAAGCAGCTCTTGACGCTGCTGGCCGACGACGGCTCTCTCGTCTCGGATCCGGAGGGCGTCAACAACAGGGTCCGTGAATATTACGGGGCTCTGTTCTCTCCGGATCCGTCCAGCGAGGAAGCGCGTAGAGTTTTGTGGGAGGACCTGCCGAAGGTCGGCCCGGAGGGCGCCGAAAATCTGGAAGCTCCGCTAAGCCTGGCGGAGCTGACCGGTGCCCTCGCCCGGCTCTCGAGGGGAAAATCCCCGGGGCTGGACGGGCTGACCGTGGAGTTCCACAGGGCGTTCTGGGACGTCCTGGGGAGCGACTACGCGCGGGTCCTGGGGGAAAGTCTGGCGACCGGGGAGATGCCCCTCTCTTGGCGCAGGGCAGTCATCGTCCTGCTGCCTAAGAAGGGCGATCTCCGCCTCCTTAAGAACTGGCGCCCGGTCTCCCTCCTCAGCACGGACTACAAAATCTTCGCCAGGGCGATGTCTGCTCGCCTTGGTGCCGTGCTGGACCACATGATCCACCCCGACCAGTCATACACGGTCCCGGGCCGGACAATCCACGATAACATCCATCTGGTCCGGGACCTCATCCATTGTTCCCAGGAGGCTGGTCTGTCGGTCGCCTTCCTATCCCTCGACCAAGAGAAGGCGTTCGACAGGGTGGATCACGACTATCTGCTCGGAACTCTGCGCGCTTTCGGGTTCGGGACGCATTTCGTCGCCCGGATCCGACTTTTGTACGCCGCCGCGGAGTGTCTGATTAAGGTTAACGGGTCCTTGACGGCGCCCCTTCGCTTTAGGAGAGGGGTGCGCCAGGGATGCCCCATGTCCGGCCAGTTATACGCCGTTTGCGTGGAGCCTTTCCTGCGCCTCTTGCGGACGAGGTTGACGGGACTGGCTCTGCAAGGGCCGGGCGTGGAGGTCGTCCTCTCGGCTTACGCCGATGACGTGCTCCTCGCGGTAGAGGATCCCGCTGACCTGCGGAGGATGCGTGAGTGCCAGGAGATTTACTCGGCCGCGTCCTCCGCCAGGATCAACTGGGAGAAATGTTCCGGACTCCTGGTGGGTCAGTGGCGGGTGGACTCCCTGCCGGAGGAGCTCAGGCCTTTTGCCTGGAGCACGACCCATCTCCTCTATCTGGGAGTCTACCTTAGCCCCGACGAGGGAGCCTGGCCGGCGAACTGGCAGGAGCTGGAGGCCAAGGTCGCCGCTCGCCTAGGGCGCTGGACAGGACTGCTCCGAGTGCTGTCCTACAGGGGTCGAGCGCTAGTCATAAACCAGCTGGTGGCCGCAATGCTGTGGTACCGGCTGGTCACTTTGACCCCTCCCCCTGCGTTTGTCGCCAAGATACAGAAGAAGCTGGTGGACTTCTTCTGGAACAACAGGAAGCACTGGGTCTCTGCCGCGGTTTTGAGTCTCCCGCTTGAGGAGGGCGGTCAGTCGTTGGTGTGCGTCAGCGCCCAGCTCGCGACTTTCCGTCTTCAGACCCTGCAGAGATACCTTTACGTCGAGCCCCCTCCTAGGTGGTGCGCTCTGGCGAGGTATTTCTTCCGCCAGCAGCTCGACCTCAATTATGACACGCAGCTCCTGTTTGTGAACTTGGGGGGTGCCAGGACCGCCCTCCGGGAGCTGCCTGTCTTTTACAGGGAACTCATCAGGGTCTGGAACAAAGTCTCCACCAAGCGCAGCTCTCCACCGGCTGGAGTGGCGGCCGTCCTGCAGGAGCCGCTGCTCGGGAATCCGTACCTCCACGGCCGAGGCTTCATGTGGCGGTCGGAAGAGAGGGCTGTGGCTGGTGAGGTGACCAGGGTCAGGGACCTGCTCGATGGCGGAGGAGCGGGCTGGATGGCGCCAGTCACGCTGGCGCGGCGCCTAAATTCTGCCAACGTCCGCCACGCGGCCGATGCCATCGAGTCGCTAAAAACAGCTCTGGGCCCTGACTCGGTTAGGTGTATCGAGGAGGCTCAAGCACGTGGGGAGATCCCGTCCGAACTGACCCCCGTCCGGACGGAATTCCTCATCGGCGCCAAACCCCGGAACCTCCCTCGGGGGCCGGCGCCTCACAACTTGAGCCGCCTCGGGGAAATCCCCTCCGTGCCTTTCAGTTCCGCGCGGAGGGGTTTCCTGTACGGGCTGCTCCTGCACACCCTCAACTTTGCCATCCTCGCCGGCCGTCCGGACACGCCATGGCGTACCATCTTGCCGTCCGGAGGAGGCGGGGGTCCCCGATGGAGGGCACTCTACGCAGGGGTCCTCCCACTATTCATCGGGGACTTGGCCTGGAGGGTGGTGCACGGAGCAGTGCCGTGCAATAAATTTTTAAGCCGGTTCACGGACTCCCAGGCCGCCTGCAATTTCTGCGGTCTGGAGGAGTCCGTGTTCCATGTTTTTCTTGAGTGTACGAGGTTGCAGCCCCTGTTCCATTATTTGAAGGGGCTGCTCCTGAAATTCTGGCTGCACTTCAGTCCCACACTCCTGATCTTTGGGCACCCTGAGCGGAGGGGAGCGGGTAGGTCCGAGGGCCTCCTCGTAGGACTGCTCCTGGGCACGGCCAAGGGTGCCATCAGCCGGTCCAGGCAGCGGGCGGTCGAGGGGGTCGTTCAACCTGACTGCCTGCCTCTCTTCCGCTCTTACATCCGGTCCAGGGTGTCCTTGGAGATGGAGCACGCGGTGTCCACCGGTACGCTCGCGGCCTTCCGCGAGAGGTGGGCACCGGAGGGACTGGAGTGCATCATCACGCCCGGCAACCAAATTTTAATTTGATTTTACGTTTTAAAGTTTAATTTGTTTTAATTGCCGGTGCTTTTAGTGTCCCCCTCTCCTTTTATAGGGGGCACTGGAAAAAGGAAAAATTTGATTTTAGTGCCCCAAAAAAAAAAAAACCTCAAAAAAAATAAATAAAAAAGGGGCCTTGTAAATGTCTTGTGTGTGTCATCCAGGTCGGGTGGCACGGATACATGTTTTATGTTTTTGCAGTTTAACTCAAAAGAGTTTCATGCACAAGGACCAATTGTGGAGGAGTGGAGGCGTGTCCTGCTCAGTTGGAGCTGTGAGCAGTGAGGGAAGCAGCTAGCAACTTGAGCTCCTGCCTGGAGAGCCCTGAGACCAGCCCAGGAAGAGAAGGAAGGAAGGGGTTTCACCACCAACTTTTACTCAGAGGGAGAGGAGGAAAAAGCAGAAAACTCTTTTAACATCTTTTACCATTCTGCAAGGAGTTGGAGAGAGGGGGAAAAGACCAACAACATCCAGTGTGGAAGGAGGGAGACCCAACATTCTACAGGTGGGTGTGGGTGCATTTCCCCAAACAGACTTTGTTGTATCGGTGGGGGGAGGAAAGAAGACCACTGAGGGCCGGAACATCGCGGGGGGTGTGTGTGTGTGTGGTAGTGTGTGTGGGGGCCGTGCTTACAACTAGGCCCCCCCCCCACAATTGGAACCCCCCCCACCCCCCCCACATTTGCCTAGCCTGGGATAGCTGGAGCTACCAGGCTGAAGATTGTTGTTTTTCTCAATCACCCAATTAAAGATCGTTAGGAGTGCCTGGTGGCTCCAGCTACCCCAGGTGAAGACATCTTCCCCCCCCACCTGAAGACCACCCCAAAGACTTTTGTGTTTTGCCATCTGGGGAGTGCACCCACCCACAGCTGCGAGGGGAGACCTGCCCTCGCAGCCCCCCCCCCCTTCCCACCCCCCTCTCTCTTTCTCCGTTACTCTCTGTTTCTCCCCTCTCTCTCTGAGAGCCCTTTTCTTCCGAATTTTCTAAAAACAAAACCCAATTAAGACAACTGAGCAGAGGGAGCAAGGCCTCTCCCCAATTGTCAACGAGGGGAGAGGTGCCTCGTTAAGGGCTCCTCTGCTCAGTTAACATACGAGGCCATTAAAGACCATTAAGGCCTGTGACTTTGGGGTGGGTGTAGCCCTTAAAGGGACCCCGTGATGGCGACCCCATCCACGCCGGTGGCAGGGCCAGCAAGGACGTATGCGCAGGTGGCAACCGCTTCCACGGCCCCTCCTGCGCCACCCGCTGCCCTGCCACCATTTAGATTAATTACTAGAAAACACGGGGTCAAGAGCTACACTCACCCCACAATGAGCATTGAGGAGTGCGTGCGGGCGATGGCTGGGGTAGTCGGCCCCTCGGCCATTGTCGCAGCCTCCAAGATGTCTGGGAAGGCCGTGTTCTTCCTGGGGTCGGAGCGGGCGGTGTCCCTGGCCCTTGAAAAGGGGCTCACGGTGGGCGGGACGTTCCTGCCGGTGGACCCTCTCGAGGCCACCGCGCAGAGGGTCATCATTTCAAACGTCCCGCCCTTTGTTTCCGCTGAGCTCCTCCTCCCTCACCTACAACAACTGGGGGAGGTAAGGTCAGGGATCAACCCCATACCGCTCGGCCTCAGGGAGAACAGCCTGCGCCACGTGTTCTCCTTCCGCCGCCAGCTCTTTGTCCGGCTGGCGCGGGAGGACACGACGGAGGGAGATTTTAATGTGGTGCACGAGGGGACTGCCTACCGCGTGTTCTGGACGTCGGACGGCGTGCGGTGCCATGCCTGCAGGGAGGTGGGGCACGTTCGCAAGAACTGCCCCGCCTCCAAGGCCGCCAAACCACCGAAGGCGGCCAAGGCTGGCGCCGCCGCCACCCCTCCCCCTAGTTGCGTCCGCGTGCCGGGAGCCATGGGTGCGCGGGCATCGTCGGAGGCCTTTGTTTTCAGGGCCTCCGGCGGGGGGGAGGGAGAGCGTCCGAGCGGAAAGAAGGCGCGGAAGAAGGAGAAACATCTAGAGGCGGGTCCCCTCAGTGCGCCGGATAATTTGACCACCGCGCTCAGCCCAACCCCGTCACCGGCGAGCGCGGGGTGCCCCGAGCCCGTGCCCGAGCCCTTGAACAACACCACAGAGGGGCCCGGGCGCGGGCAAGAAAAGGAAAAGGGGGGGGCGGAGCGGGAGGCCTCGGCAGACATGGAGGTCTCCCTGACTCCGCGCGCCCCCAGGAACAAAAAGAGGCACCGCCCCAATGACGCGGAGGGGGAACAACATCCCTCCGCGGAGGAGTCGGTGCCCGCCGCGTGTCCCGCGTCCCCCACCAGCGCCCCCAAATTGCGCTGCAGGCGCGAGGAGTCTTTCCCCGGGGAGGGTGAGACAGTTGAGGCTGCCCAGCCTCTGCCTCCCGGGGATGGAGTGGAAGATCTGCCTGTCGTGGGGGGCGTGGGGACCGCGGAGGAATGCGTAGCCGCCGGGCCGGGCGTCCCGGGGACTGAGGCGGGCGAGGCCGAAAAGGCCGAACCTGAGCCCGCCCAGCTATTACCCAACTTCCCCCGGGAGTTGCTCGACCCGGCAGAAACACAATATATTGATTTTAATGAAACTGTAGATGCTGGGCCGGGGGGTGGCAGCGGGGAGGGGGAGGAACACCCACCCTCGCCCCTTACTTTGGAGCTGGAGCACTTGGAGGGCCTGGGGATTTCCTATGGCCGGGTCTCTCCTTGTTCTCCGGTTCCTGGGGCGGAGGGGGAACCCCTTCCGCTGTCATTTCCCGACCCAGCACCATTTTTAAAAGAGCCCAGTGGGGACTCCTCTGCCGACGATCCTGGGGGTGGGATCGGGGCAGTGCCAGGGCCGGTTGGAGCGGCCGGTTCATTTGCCGTACCTTGTGCGGTCGATGGGCTGGCTGCTGGCGGCCACCTCCCGGAGGAGGACGGGGACTCGGTGGGGGACGCGGGTGAAGACCTAGAGACCACCGCCAGTGAGGCGGTGGATCTGCTCGCAGCCGCCGCTGAGGCCCTCCTCATTCCTGCAAAGGAACTCCGGGACTTTTTGGCCCAGAGCCGGGGTCGCCGCGACCAAGCCCGACTGGCCCTGGAAAAATGGTCCGAGCCAGAGCTGATCAAGGGGTCTGTCCGCGCCGCCGTTAAAACCTTGGCCGCAGGCGGGCCCTTGACAAAGGAGCAGCACCTTGAGCTGCGCGAGCTCGAGGGACTCCTCGCTGGGCTGCGGAGGGAGCGGAGTTCAACAAAAGACTCCGCTCCCTCCCCCACAATAGGTTAAGGTAGAGGTTGCACTATGCTTTTGCCATGAAGATAACCATAGCCAGCCTCAACATCAACGGCGGCAGAGGGGCACGCCGTAGATTTGACAATTTTTCGCTCCTGCGGGAGGGGAAATATGCGGTGTGCTTCCTGCAAGAAACCCACACCGTTCCGGGAGACGAAGCCACGTGGCTCCTGGAATGGCAAGGAGAGGTCCGCATGAGCCACCTCACCGCCGTTTCTAGTGGGGTGGCCATCTTGCTGGGCCCGCATTTTCAGCCGGAGATCTTGGGGGTCGAGGAGCCCGTGCCAGGCCGCTTGCTGCACGTAACGGTTCGCCTGGGGGACGTGCCGCTCCATCTCGTGAACGTGTACGCCCCTCATCCCGGCCCGCAGCAGACGCGCTTCTTTGAAGAGGTGTCCGCTCTTCTTGGCTCCGTCGACGTCGGCGACTGCATTGTCCTCGGGGGGGATTTTAACTGCACCCTCGAGGCAAGGGACCGCTCCGGTGCCCCGCAGTGCATGACGGCGATGGAGAAGTTGAGGGACCTGGTCGGGTCCTTCGACTTGGTGGACGTCTGGCGAAATCTCCACCCCGACTCCAGCGCCTTTACTTGGGTGAGGCCTGGAGTTGGATGGTCTAGAGTCGACCGCCTTTACGTGTCTCGGGCGTACGTTTCCTGCGTCCCGGCGGCCTCCATGCGGCCGGTGCCGTGTTCGGACCACCACCTGGTGTGGGCGGAGCTCGCTTCGCTCCGCGCGAGGACGGGGTCCGCGTACTGGCACTTTAACAACCGGCTGCTGGAGGACGTGCGGTTCCAGGACTCGTTCCGTCGATTCTGGTCCGACTGGAGAAGGAAGCAGGGGGGCTTCCCCTCCTTGAGGCTATGGTGGGACGTGGGCAAGGCTCACGTCCGCGTCTTCTGTCAAGAGTACGCGAGGGGGTCGACCAAGAGGCGGGCGGCCAGAGTCGGGCGCCTAGAAAAAGAGGTGCTCGACCTGGAAGCCCGTCTCGGTCAAGTCGTCCAGGACCCGGCCCTGCGGACGGTGTACGAAGCGAAGAAGGCCGCGCTGAAGGACCTGCAGCTCGTCGGGTCCCGAGGCGCGTTCGTGAGGTCGCGGATCCGGTTCCTGCGGGATCTGGACCGCGGCTCCCCCTTCTTCTACTCGCTGGAAAAAAGGCAGAGTGTCCGTAAGCAGCTCTTGACGCTGCTGGCCGACGACGGCTCTCTCGTCTCGGATCCGGAGGGCGTCAACAACAGGGTCCGTGAATATTACGGGGCTCTGTTCTCTCCGGATCCGTCCAGCGAGGAAGCGCGTAGAGTTTTGTGGGAGGACCTGCCGAAGGTCGGCCCGGAGGGCGCCGAAAATCTGGAAGCTCCGCTAAGCCTGGCGGAGCTGACCGGTGCCCTCGCCCGGCTCTCGAGGGGAAAATCCCCGGGGCTGGACGGGCTGACCGTGGAGTTCCACAGGGCGTTCTGGGACGTCCTGGGGAGCGACTACGCGCGGGTCCTGGGGGAAAGTCTGGCGACCGGGGAGATGCCCCTCTCTTGGCGCAGGGCAGTCATTGTCCTGCTGCCTAAGAAGGGCGATCTCCGCCTCCTTAAGAACTGGCGCCCGGTCTCCCTCCTCAGCACGGACTACAAAATCTTCGCCAGGGCGATGTCTGCTCGCCTTGGTGCCGTGCTGGACCACATGATCCACCCCGACCAGTCATACACGGTCCCGGGCCGGACAATCCACGATAACATCCATCTGGTCCGGGACCTCATCCATTGTTCCCAGGAGGCTGGTCTGTCGGTCGCCTTCCTATCCCTCGACCAAGAGAAGGCGTTCGACAGGGTGGATCACGACTATCTGCTCGGAACTCTGCGCGCTTTCGGGTTCGGGACGCATTTCGTCGCCCGGATCCGACTTTTGTACGCCGCCGCGGAGTGTCTGATTAAGGTTAACGGGTCCTTGACGGCGCCCCTTCGCTTTAGGAGAGGGGTGCGCCAGGGATGCCCCATGTCCGGCCAGTTATACGCCGTTTGCGTGGAGCCTTTCCTGCGCCTCTTGCGGACGAGGTTGACGGGACTGGCTCTGCAAGGGCCGGGCGTGGAGGTCGTCCTCTCGGCTTACGCCGATGACGTGCTCCTCGCGATAGAGGATCCCGCTGACCTGCGGAGGATGCGTGAGTGCCAGGAGATTTACTCGGCCGCGTCCTCCGCCAGGATCAACTGGGAGAAATGTTCCGGACTCCTGGTGGGTCAGTGGCGGGTGGACTCCCTGCCGGAGGAGCTCAGGCCTTTTGCCTGGAGCACGACCCATCTCCTCTATCTGGGAGTCTACCTTAGCCCCGACGAGGGAGCCTGGCCGGCGAACTGGCAGGAGCTGGAGGCCAAGGTCGCCGCTCGCCTAGGGCGCTGGACAGGACTGCTCCGAGTGTTGTCCTACAGGGGTCGAGCGCTAGTCATAAACCAGCTGGTGGCCGCAATGCTGTGGTACCGGCTGGTCACTTTGACCCCTCCCCCTGCGTTTGTCGCCAAGATACAGAAGAAGCTGGTGGACTTCTTCTGGAACAACAGGAAGCACTGGGTCTCTGCCGCGGTCTTGAGTCTCCCGCTTGAGGAGGGCGGTCAGTCGTTGGTGTGCGTCAGCGCCCAGCTCGCGACTTTCCGTCTTCAGACCCTGCAGAGATACCTTTACGTCGAGCCCCCTCCTAGGTGGTGCGCTCTGGCGAGGTATTTCTTCCGCCAGCAGCTCGACCTCAATTATGACACGCAGCTCCTGTTTGTGAACTTGGGGGGTGCCAGGACCGCCCTCCGGGAGCTGCCTGTCTTTTACAGGGAACTCATCAGGGTCTGGAACAAAGTCTCCACCAAGCGCAGCTCTCCGCCGGCTGGAGTGGCGGCCGTCCTGCAGGAGCCGCTGCTCGGGAATCCGTACCTCCACGGCCGAGGCTTTATGTGGCGGTCGGAAGAGAGGGCTGTGGCTGGTGAGGTGACCAGGGTCAGGGACCTGCTCGATGGCGGAGGAGTGGGCTGGATGGCGCCAGACACGCTGGCGCGGCGCCTAAATTCTGCCAACGTCCGCCACGCGGCCGATGCCATCGAGTCGCTAAAAACAGCTCTGGGCCCTGACTCCGTTAGGTGCATCGAGGAGGCTCAAGCACGTGGGGAGATCCCGTCCGAACTGACCCCCGTCCGGACGGAATTCCTCATCGGCGCCAAACCCCGGAACCTCCCTCGGGGGCCGGCGCCTCACAACTTGAGCCGCCTCGGGGAAATCCCCTCCGTGCCTTTCAGTTCCGCGCGGAGGGGTTTCCTGTACGGGCTGCTCCTGCACACCCTCAACTTTGCCATCCTCGCCGGCCGTCCGGACACGCCATGGCGTACCATCTTGCCGTCCGGAGGAGGCGGGGGTCCCCGATGGAGGGCACTCTACGCAGGGGTCCTCCCACTATTCATCGGGGACTTGGCCTGGAGGGTGGTGCACGGAGCAGTGCCGTGCAACAAATTTTTAAGCCGGTTCACGGACTCCCAGGCCGCCTGCAATTTCTGCGGTCTGGAGGAGTCCGTGTTCCATGTTTTTATTGAATGCACGAGGTTGCAGCCCCTGTTCCACTATTTGAAGGGGCTGCTCCTGAAATTCTGGCTGCACTTCAGTCCCACTCTCCTGATCTTTGGGCACCCTGTGCGGAGGGGAGCGGGTAGGTCCGAAGGCCTCCTCGTAGGACTGCTCCTGGGCACGGCCAAGGGTGCCATCAGCCGGTCCAGGCAGCGGGCGGTCGAGGGGGTCGTTCAACCTGACTGCCTGCCTCTCTTCCGCTCTTACATCCGGTCCAGGGTGTCCTTGGAGATGGAGCACGCGGTGTCCACCGGTACGCTCGCGGCCTTCCGCGAGAGGTGGGCACCGGAGGGACTGGAGTGCATCATCACGCCCGGCAACCAAATTTTAATTTGATTTTACGTTTTAAAGTTAATTTGTTTTAATTGCCGGTGCTTTTAGTGTCCCCTTCCCTTTTATAGGGGGCACTGGGGAAAAATTGTGATTTTAGTGCCCAAAAAAAAAAAAACAAAAAAAAAAGAAAAAACACAAAAAAAAAAAGGGGGGAAAAAAAGGGCCTTGTAAATGTCTGGAGTGTCACCCAGGTCGGGTGGCACCGTTTAATGTCTTTATGTTTTGCAGGTAAACTCAAAAGAGTTTCATGCACAAGGACCAATTGTGGAGGAGTGGAGGCATGTCCTGCTCAGTTGGAGCTGTGAGCAGTGAGGGAAGCAGCTAGCAACTTGAGCTCCTGCCTGGAGAGCCCTGAGACCAGCCCAGGAGGAGAAGGAAGGAAGGGGCTTCACCTTCAACTTTTACTCAGAGGGAGAGGAGGAAAAAGCAGAAAACTCTTTTAACATCTTTTACCATTCTGCAAGGAGTTGGAGAGAGGGGGAAAAGACCAACAACATCCAGTGTGGAAGGAGGGAGACTCTACATTTCAACAGGTGGGTGTGGGTGCATTTCCCAAAAAGACTTTGTTGTTTCGGTGGGGGGAGGAAAGAAGACCACTGAGGGCCGGAACATCGCGGGGGGTGTGTGTGTGTGTGGTAGTGTGTGTGGGGGCCTTGCTTACAACTGGGCCCCCCCCCACAATTGGAACCCCCCCCCCCCCCCCCAATTGCCTAGCCTGGGATAGCTGGAGCTACCAGGCTGAAGATTGTTGTTTTTCTTAATCACCCAATTAAAGATCGTTAGGAGTGCCTGGTGGCTCCAGCTACCCCAGGTGAAGACATCTTCTCCCCCCACCTGAAGACCACCCCAAAGACTTTTGTGTTTTGCCATCTGGGGAGTGCACCCACCCACAGCTGCGAGGGGAGACCTGCCCTCGCAGCCCCCCCCCCCCTTCCCACCCCCCTCTCTCTTTCTCTGCTACTCTGTTTCTCCCCTCTCTCTCTGAGGCCTCTTCCTTCCAAATTTACAAAAAAACAAAACCAATTAAGACAACTGAGCAGAGGGAGCAAGGCCCCTCCCCAACTGCCAACTAGGGGAGAGGTACCTCATTAAGGGCTCCTCTGCTCAGTCAATATACGAGGCCAATTAAGAACATTAAGGCCTGTGACTTTGGGGTGGGTGTAGCCCTTAAAGGGACCCCGTGATGGCGACCCCATCCACGCCGGTGGCAGGGCCAGCAAGGACGTATGCGCAGGCCGTGTCCACATCCACGGCACCTCCTGCGCCACCCGCTGCCCTGCCACCATTTAGATTACTTACTAAAAAACACGGGGTCAAGAGCTACACTCACCCCACAATGACCATCGAGGAGTGCGTGCGGGCGATGGCTGGGGTAGTCGGCCCCTCAGCCATTGTCGCAGCCTCCAAGATGTCTGGGAAGGCCGTGTTCTTCCTGGGGTCGGAGCGGGCGGTGTCCCTGGCCCTTGAAAAGGGGCTCACGGTGGGCGGGACGTTCCTGCCGGTGGACCCTCTCGAGGCCACCGCGCAGAGGGTCATCATTTCAAACGTCCCGCCCTTTGTTCCTGCTGAGCTCCTCCTCCCTCACCTACAACAACTGGGGGAGGTAAGGTCGGGGATCAACCCCATACCGCTCGGCCTCAGGGAGAACAGCCTGCGCCACGTGTTCTCCTTCCGCCGCCAGCTCTTTGTCCGGCTGGCGCGGGAGGACATGACAGAAGGGCACTTTAATGTGGTGCACGAGGGGACTGCCTACCGCGTCTTCTGGACGTCGGACGGCGTGCGGTGCCATGCCTGCAAGGAGGTGGGGCACGTTCGCAAGAACTGCCCCGCCTCCAAGGCTGCCAAACCACCGAAGGCGGCCATAGCTGGCGCCGCCGCCACCCCTCCCCCTAGTTGCGTCCGCGTGCCGGGAGCCATGGGTGCGCGGGCATCGTCGGAGGCCTTTGTTTTCAGGGCCTCCGGCGGGGGGGAGGGAGAGCGTCCGAGTGGAAAGAAGGCGCGGAAGAAGGAGAAACATCTAGAGGTGGGTCCCCTCGGTGCGCCGGAAAGTTTGACCACCGCGCTCAGCCCAACCCAGCCACCGGCGAGCGCAGGGTGCCCCGAGCCCGTGCCCGGGCCCTTGAATAACACCACAGAGGGGCCCAGGCGCGGGCAAGAAAAGAAAAAGGGGGGGGCGGAGCGGGAGGCCTCGGCAGACATGGGGGTCTCCCTGCCTCCGCGCGCCCCCAGGAACAAAAGGAGGCGCGGCTCCGATGAGACGGAGGGGGAACAACATCCCTCCGTGGAGGAGTCGGTGCCCGCCGCGTGTCCCGCGTCCCCCACCAGCGCTCCCAAATTGCGCTGCAGGCGCGAGGAGTCTTTCCCCGGGGAGGGTGAGGCAGTCGAGGCTGCCCATCCGCTGCCTCCTGGGGAGGGCATGGAAGATCTGCCTGTCGTGGGGGGCGTGGGGCCAGTGGAAGAATGCGTAGCCGCCGGGTCGAGCGTCCCGGGGACCGAGGCGGGCGGGGCCGAAAAGGCCGAACCTGAGCCCGCCCAGCTATTATCCAACTTCCCCCGGGAGTCGCTCGACCCGGCAGAAAAACAATTTATTGGTTTTATTGACACTGTAGATGCTGGGCCGGGGGGTGGCAGCGGGGAGGGGGAGGAACACCCACCCTCGCCCCTTACTTTGGAGCTGGAGCACTTGGAGGGCCTGGGGATTTCCTATGGCCGGGTCTCTCCTTGTTCTCCGGTTCCTGGGGCGGAGGGGGAACCCCTTCCGCTGTCATTTCCCGACCCAGCACCATTTTTAAAAGAGCCCAGTGGGGACTCCTCTGCCGACGATCCTGGGGGTGGGATCGGGGCAGTGCCAGGGCCGGTTGGAGCGGCCGGTTCATTTGCCGTACCTTGTGCGGTCGATGGGCTGGCTGCTGGCGGCCACCTCCCGGAGGAGGACGGGGACTCGGTGGGGGACGCGGGTGAAGACCTAGAGACCACCGCCAGTGAGGCGGTGGATCTGCTCGCGGCCGCCGCTGAGGCCCTCCTCATTCCTGCAAAGGAACTCCGGGACCTTTTGGCCCAGAGCCGGGGTCGCCGCGACCAAGCCCGACTGGCCCTGGAAAAATGGTCCGAGCCGGAGCTGATCAAGGGGTCCGTCCGCGCCGCCGTTAAAACCTTGGCCGCGGGCGGGCCCTTGACAAAGGAGCAGCACCTTGAGCTGCGCGAGCTCGAGGGACTCCTCGCTGGGCTGCGGAGGGAGCGGAGTTCAACAAAAGACTCCGCTCCCTCCCCCACAATAGGTTAAGGTAGAGGTTGCACTATGCTTTTGCCATGAAGATAACCATAGCCAGCCTCAACATCAACGGCGGCAGAGGGGCACGCCGTAGATTTGACAATTTTTCGCTCCTGCGGGAGGGGAAATATGCGGTGTGCTTCCTGCAAGAAACCCACACCGTTCCGGGAGACGAAGCCACGTGGCTCCTGGAATGGCAAGGAGAGGTCCGCATGAGCCACCTCACCGCCATTTCTAGTGGGGTGGCCATCTTGCTGGGCCCGCATTTTCAGCCGGAGATCTTGGGGGTCGAGGAGCCCGTGCCAGGCCGCTTGCTGCACGTAACGGTTCGCCTGGGGGACGTGCCGCTCCATCTCGTGAACGTGTACGCCCCTCATCCCGGCCCGCAGCAGACGCGCTTCTTTGAAGAGGTGTCCGCTCTTCTTGGCTCCGTCGACGTCGGCGACTGCATTGTCCTCGGGGGGATTTTAACTGCACCCTCGAGGCGAGGGACCGCTCCGGTGCCCCGCAGTGCATGACGGCGATGGAGAAGTTGAGGGACCTGGTCGGGTCCTTCGACTTGGTGGACGTCTGGCGAAATCTCCACCCCGACTCCAGCGCCTTTACTTGGGTGAGGCCTGGAGTTGGATGGTCTAGAGTCGACCGCCTTTACGTGTCTCGGGCGTACGTTTCCTGCGTCCCGGCGGCCTCCATGCGGCCGGTGCCGTGTTCGGACCACCACCTGGTGTGGGCGGAGCTCGCTTCGCTCCGCGCGAGGACGGGGTCCGCGTACTGGCACTTTAACAACCGGCTGCTGGAGGACGTGCGGTTCCAGGACTCGTTCCGTCGATTCTGGTCCGACTGGAGAAGGAAGCAGGGGGGCTTCCCCTCCTTGAGGCTATGGTGGGACGTGGGCAAGGCTCACGTCCGCGTCTTCTGTCAAGAGTACGCGAGGGGGTCGACCAAGAGGCGGGCGGCCAGAGTCGGGCGCCTAGAAAAAGAGGTGCTCGACCTGGAAGCCCGTCTCGGTCAAGTCGTCCAGGACCCGGCCCTGCGGACGGTGTACGAAGCGAAGAAGGCCGCGCTGAAGGACCTGCAGCTCGTCGGGTCCCGAGGCGCGTTCGTGAGGTCGCGGATCCGGTTCCTGCGGGATCTGGACCGTGGCTCCCCCTTCTTCTACTCGCTGGAAAAAAGGCAGAGTGTCCGTAAGCAGCTCTTGACGCTGCTGGCCGACGACGGCTCTCTCGTCTCGGATCCGGAGGGCGTCAACAACAGGGTCCGTGAATATTACGGGGCTCTGTTCTCTCCGGATCCGTCCAGCGAGGAAGCGCGTAGAGTTTTGTGGGAGGACCTGCCGAAGGTCGGCCCGGAGGGCGCCGAAAATCTGGAAGCTCCGCTAAGCCTGGCGGAGCTGACCGGTGCCCTCGCCCGGCTCTCGAGGGGAAAATCCCCGGGGCTGGACGGGCTGACCGTGGAGTTCCACAGGGCGTTCTGGGACGTCCTGGGGAGCGACTACGCGCGGGTCCTGGGGGAAAGTCTGGCGACCGGGGAGATGCCCCTCTCTTGGCGCAGGGCAGTCATCGTCCTGCTGCCTAAGAAGGGCGATCTCCGCCTCCTTAAGAACTGGCGCCCGGTCTCCCTCCTCAGCACGGACTACAAAATCTTCGCCAGGGCGATGTCTGCTCGCCTTGGTGCCGTGCTGGACCACATGATCCACCCCGACCAGTCATACACGGTCCCGGGCCGGACAATCCACGATAACATCCATCTGGTCCGGGACCTCATCCATTGTTCCCAGGAGGCTGGTCTGTCGGTCGCCTTCCTATCCCTCGACCAAGAGAAGGCGTTCGACAGGGTGGATCACGACTATCTGCTCGGAACTCTGCGCGCTTTCGGGTTCGGGACGCATTTCGTCGCCCGGATCCGACTTTTGTACGCCGCTGCGGAGTGTCTGATTAAGGTTAACGGGTCCTTGACAGCGCCCCTTCGCTTTAGGAGAGGGGTGCGCCAGGGATGCCCCATGTCCGGCCAGTTATACGCCGTTTGCGTGGAGCCTTTACTGCGCCTCTTGCGGACGAGGTTGACGGGACTGGCTCTGCAAGGGCCGGGCGTGGAGGTCGTCCTCTCGGCTTACGCCGATGACGTGCTCCTCGCGATAGAGGATCCCGCTGACCTGCGGAGGATGCGTGAGTGCCAGGAGATTTACTCGGCCGCGTCCTCCGCCAGGATCAACTGGGAGAAATGTTCCGGACTCCTGGTGGGTCAGTGGCGGGTGGACTCCCTGCCGGAGGAGCTCAGGCCTTTTGCCTGGAGCACGACCCATCTCCTCTATCTGGGAGTCTACCTTAGCCCCGACGAGGGAGCCTGGCCGGCGAACTGGCAGGAGCTGGAGGCCAAGGTCGCCGCTCGCCTAGGGCGCTGGACAGGACTGCTCCGAGTGCTGTCCTACAGGGGTCGAGCGCTAGTCATAAACCAGCTGGTGGCCGCAATGCTGTGGTACCGGCTGGTCACTTTGACCCCTCCCCCTGCGTTTGTCGCCAAGATACAGAAGAAGCTGGTGGACTTCTTCTGGAACAACAGAAAGCACTGGGTCTCTGCCGCGGTCTTGAGTCTCCCGCTTGAGGAGGGCGGTCAGTCGTTGGTGTGCGTCAGCGCCCAGCTCGCGACTTTCCGTCTTCAGACCCTGCAGAGATACCTTTACGTCGAGCCCCCTCCTAGGTGGTGCGCTCTGGCGAGGTATTTCTTCCGCCAGCAGCTCGACCTCAATTATGACACGCAGCTCCTGTTTGTGAACTTGGGGGGTGCCAGGACCGCCCTCCGGGAGCTGCCTGTCTTTTACAGGGAACTCATCAGGGTCTGGAACAAAGTCTCCACCAAGCGCAGCTCTCCGCCGGCTGGAGTGGCGGCCGTCCTGCAGGAGCCGCTGCTCGGGAATCCGTACCTCCACGGCCGAGGCTTCATGTGGCGGTCGGAAGAGAGGGCTGTGGCTGGTGAGGTGACCAGGGTCAGGGACCTGCTCGATGGCGGAGGAGCGGGCTGGATGGCGCCAGACACGCTGGCGCGGCGCCTAAACTCTGCCAACGTCCGCCACGCGGCCGATGCCATCGAGTCGCTAAAAACAGCTCTGGGCCCTGAGGTGCATCGAGGAGGCTCAAGCACGTGGGGAGATCCCGTCCGAACTGACCCCCGTCCGGACGGAATTCCTCATCGGCGCCAAACCCCGGAACCTCCCTCGGGGGCCGGCGCCTCACAACTTGAGCCGCCTCGGGGAAATCCCCTCCGTGCCTTTCAGTTCCGCGCGGAGGGGTTTCCTGTACGGGCTGCTCCTGCACACCCTCAACTTTGCCATCCTCGCCGGCCGTCCGGACACGCCATGGCGTACCATCTTGCCGTCCGGAGGAGGCGGGGGTCCCCGATGGAGGGCACTCTACGCAGGGGTCCTCCCACTATTCATCGGGGACTTGGCCTGGAGGGTGGTGCACGGAGCAGTGCCGTGCAACAAATTTTTAAGCCGGTTCACGGACTCCCAGGCCGCCTGCAATTTCTGCGGTCTGGAGGAGTCCGTGTTCCATGTTTTTATTGAGTGCACAAGGTTGCAGCCCCTGTTCCATTATTTGAAGGGGCTGCTCCTGAAATTCTGGCTGCACTTCAGTCCCACTCTCCTGATCTTTGGGCACCCTGTGCGGAGGGGAGCGGGTAGGTCCGAAGGCCTCCTCGTAGGACTGCTCCTGGGCACGGCCAAGTGTGCCATCAGCCGGTCCAGGCAGCGGGCGGTCGAGGGGGTCGTTCAACCTGACTGCCTGCCTCTCTTCCGCTCTTACATCCGGTCCAGGGTGTCCTTGGAGATGGAGCACGCGGTGTCCACCGGTACGCTCGCGGCCTTCCGCGAGAGGTGGGCACCGGAGGGACTGGAGTGCATCATCACGCCCGGCAACCAAATTTTAATTTGATTTTACGTTTTAAAGTTAATTTGTTTTAATTGCCGGTGCTTTTAGTGTCCCCTTCCCTTTTATAGGGGGCACTGGGGAAAAATTGTGATTTTAGTGCCCCAAAAAAAAAGAAAAAAAAACTCAAAAAAAAACAAAAAAGGGGGGAAAAAAAAGGGCCTTGTAAATGTCTGGAGTGTCACCCAGGTCGGGTGGCACCGTTTAATGTTTTATGTTTTGCAGGTGAACTCCAAAAAGAGTTTCATGCACAAGGACCAATTGTGGAGGAGTGGAGGCGTGTCCTGCTCAGTTGGAGCTGTGAGCAGTGAGGAGAGCAGCCATCAACTTGAGCTCCTGCCTGGAGAGCCCTGAGACCAGCCCAGGAGGAGAAGGAAGAAAGGGGCTTCACTACAACTTTACCCAGAGGGAGAGGAGGAAAAAGCAGAAAACTTTGAACATCTTTATTACCATTCTGCAAGGAGTTGGAGAGAGGGGGAAAAGACCAACAACATCCAGTGTGGAAGGAGGGAGACTCTACATTTCAACAGGTGGGTGTTGGTGCATTTCCCCAAACAGACTTTGTTGTTTCGGTGGGGGGAGGAAAGAAGACCACTGAGGGCCGGAACATCGCGGGGGGTGTGTGTGTGTGTGGTAGTGTGTGTGGGGGCCTTGCTTACAACTAGGCCCCCCCCACAATTGGAACCCCCCCCACCCCCCACATTTGCCTAGCCTGGGATAGCTGGAGCTACCAGGCTGAAGATTCTTTAAATCACCCTATTAAAGATCGTTTGGGATTGTGTGCCTGGTGGCTCTAGCTACCCCAGGTGAAGACGTCTTCTCCCCCCACCTGAAGACCAACCCAAAGACTCTGTTTTTTGTGTGTTTTGCCATCTGGGGAGTGCACCCACCCACAGCTGCGAGGGGAGACCTGCCCTCGCAGCCCCCCCCCCCTTCCCACCCCCCTCTCTCTTTCTCCGTTACTCTCTGTTTCTCCCCTCTCTCTCTGAGAGCCCTTTTCTTCCGAAATTTTTTTTTAAAAAACCCAATTAAGACAACTGAGCAGAGGGAGCAAGGCCTCTCCCCAATTGTCAACGAGGGGAGAGGTGCCTCGTTAAGGGCTCCTCTGCTCAGTTAACATACGAGGCCATTAAAGACCATTAAGGCCTGTGACTCTGGGGTGGGTGTAGCCCTTAAAGGGACCCCGTGATGGCGACCCCATCCACGCCGGTGGCAGGGCCAGCAAGGACGTATGCGCAGGTGGCAACCGCTTCCACGGCCCCTCCTGCGCCACCCGCTGCCCTGCCACCGTTCAGACTTATAACCAGGAAACACGGGGTCAAGAGCTACACTCACCCCACAATGAGCATTGAGGAGTGCGTGCGGGCGATGGCTGGGGTAGTCGGCCCCTCGGCCATTGTCGCAGCCTCCAAGATGTCTGGGAAGGCCGTGTTCTTCCTGGGGTCGGAGCGGGCGGTGTCCCTGGCCCTTGAAAAGGGGCTCACGGTGGGCGGGACGTTCCTGCCGGTGGACCCTCTCGAGGCCACCGCGCAGAGGGTCATCATTTCAAACGTCCCGCCCTTTGTTTCCGCTGAGCTCCTCCTCCCTCACCTACAACAACTGGGGGAGGTAAGGTCAGGGATCAACCCCATACCGCTCGGCCTCAGGGAGAACAGCCTGCGCCACGTGTTCTCCTTCCGCCGCCAGCTCTTTGTCCGGCTGGCGCGGGAGGAGACGACGGAGGGATCTTTTAATGTGGTGCACGAGGGGACTGCCTACCGCGTCTTCTGGACGTCGGACGGCGTGCGGTGCCATGCCTGCAGGGAGGTGGGGCACGTTCGCAAGAACTGCCCCGCCTCCAAGGCCGCCAAACCACCGAAGGCGGCCAAGGCTGGCGCCGCCGCCACCCCTCCCCCTAGTTGCGTCCGCGTGCCGGGAGCCATGGGTGCGCGGGCATCGTCGGAGGCCTTTGTTTTCAGGGCCTCCGGCGGGGGGGAGGGAGAGCGTCCGACCGGAAAGAAGGCGCGGAAGAAGACAAAACATCAAGAGGCGGGTCCCCTCAGTGCGCCGGATAATTTGACCACCGCGCTCAGCCCAACCCCATCACCGGCGAGCGCGGGGTGCCCCGAGCCCGTGCCCGAGCCCTTGAACAACACCACAGAGGGGCGCGGGCAAGAAAAGGAAAAGGGGGGGGCAGAGCGGGAGGCCTCGGCAGACATGGAGGTCTCCCTGACTCCGCGCGCCCCCAGGAACAAAAAGAGGCACCGCCCCAATGACGCGGAGGGGGAACAACATCCCTCCGCGGAGGAGTCGGTGCCCGCCGCGTGTCCCGCGTCCCCCACCAGCGCTCCCAAATTGCGCTGCAGGCGCGAGGAGTCTTTCCCCGGGGAGGGTGAGACAGTTGAGGCTGCCCAGCCTCTGCCTCCCGGGGATGGAGTGGAAGATCTGCCTGTCGTGGGGGGCGTGGGGACCGCGGAGGAATGCGTAGCCGCCGCGCCGGGCGTCCCGGGGACTGAGGCGGGCGAGGCCGAAAAGGCCGAACCTGAGCCTGCCCAGCCAATACCCAACTTCCCCCGGGAGTCGCTCGACCCGGCAGAAACACAATATATTGATTTTAATGAAACTGTAGATGCTGGGCCGGGGGGTGGCAGCGGGGAGGGGGAGGAACACCCACCCTCGCCCCTTACTTTGGAGCTGGTGCACTTGGAGGGCCTGGGGATTTCCTATGGCCGGGTCTCTCCTTGTTCCCCGGTTCCTGGGGCGGAGGGGGAACCCCTTCCGCTGTCATTTCCCGACCCAGCACCAATTTTAAAAGAGCCCAGTGGGGACTCCTCTGCCGACGATCCTGGGGGTGGGATCGGGGCAGAGCCAGGGCCGGTTGGAGCGGCCGGTTCATTTGCCGTACCTTGTGCGGTCGATGGGCCGGCTGCTGGCGGCCACCTCCCGGAGGAGGACGGGGACTCGGTGGGGGACGCGGGAGAAGAACTAGAGACCACCGCCAGGGAGGCGGTGGATCTGCTCGCGGCCGCCGCTGAGGCCCTCCTCATTCCTGCAAAGGAACTCCGGGACTTTTTGGCCCAGAGCCGGGGTCGCCGCGACCAAGCCCGACTGGCCCTGGAAAAATGGTCCGAGCCGGAGCTGATCAAGGGGTCCGTCCGCGCCGCCGTTAAAACCTTGGCCGCGGGCGGGCCCTTGACAAAGGAGCAGCACCTTGAGCTGCGCGAGCTCGAGGGACTCCTCGCTGGGCTGCGGAGGGAGCGGAGTTCAACAAAAGACTCCGCTCCCTCCCCCACAATAGGTTAAGGTAGAGGTTGCACTATGCTTTTGCCATGAAGATAACCATAGCCAGCCTCAACATCAACGGCGGCAGAGGGGCACGCCGTAGATTTGACAATTTTTCGCTCCTGCGGGAGGGGAAATATGCGGTGTGCTTCCTGCAAGAAACCCACACCGTTCCGGGAGACGAAGCCACGTGGCTCCTGGAATGGCAAGGAGAGGTCCGCATGAGCCACCTCACCGCCATTTCTAGTGGGGTGGCCATCTTGCTGGGCCCGCATTTTCAGCCGGAGATCTTGGGGGTCGAGGAGCCCGTGCCAGGCCGCTTGCTGCACGTAACGGTTCGCCTGGGGGACGTGCCGCTCCATCTCGTGAACGTGTACGCCCCTCATCCCGGCCCGCAGCAAACGCGCTTCTTTGAAGAGGTGTCCGCTCTTCTTGGCTCCGTCGACGTCGGCAACTGCATTGTCCTCGGGGGGGATTTTAACTGCACCCTCGAGGCGAGGGACCGCTCCGGTGCCCCACAGTGCATGACGGCGATGGAGAAGTTGAGGGACCTGGTCGGGTCCTTCGACTTGGTGGACGTCTGGCGAAATCTCCACCCCGACTCCAGCGCCTTTACTTGGGTGAGGCCTGGAGTTGGATGGTCTAGAGTCGACCGCCTTTACGTGTCTCGGGCGTACGTTTCCTGCGTCCCGGCGGCCTCCATGCGGCCGGTGCTGTGTTCGGACCACCACCTGGTGTGGGCGGAGCTCGCTTCGCTCCGCGCGAGGACGGGGTCCGCGTACTGGCACTTTAACAACCGGCTGCTGGAGGACGTGCGGTTCCAGGACTCGTTCCGTCGATTCTGGTCCGACTGGAGAAGGAAGCAGGGGGGCTTCCCCTCCTTGAGGCTATGGTGGGACGTGGGCAAGGCTCACGTCCGCGTCTTCTGTCAAGAGTACGCGAGGGGGTCGACCAAGAGGCGGGCGGCCAGAGTCGGGCGCCTAGAAAAAGAGGTGCTCGACCTGGAAGCCCGTCTCGGTCAAGTCGTCCGGGACCCGGCCCTGCGGACGGTGTACGAAGCGAAGAAGGCCGCGCTGAAGGACCTGCAGCTCGTCGGGTCCCGAGGCGCGTTCGTGAGGTCGCGGATCCGGTTCCTGCGGGATCTGGACCGCGGCTCCCCCTTCTTCTACTCGCTGGAAAAAAGGCAGAGTGTCCGTAAGCAGCTCTTGACACTGCTGGCCGACGACGGCTCTCTCGTCTCGGATCCGGAGGGCGTCAACAACAGGGTCCGTGAATATTACGGGGCTCTGTTCTCTCCGGATCCGTCCAGCGAGGAAGCGCGTAGAGTTTTGTGGGAGGACCTGCCGAAGGTCGGCCCGGAGGGCGCCGAAAATCTGGAAGCTCCGCTAAGCCTGGCGGAGCTGACCGGTGCCCTCGCCCGGCTCTCGAGGGGAAAATCCCCGGGGCTGGACGGGCTGACCGTGGAGTTCCACAGAGCGTTCTGGGACGTCCTGGGGAGCGACTACGCGCGGGTCCTGGGGGAAAGTCTGGCGACCGGGGAGATGCCCCTCTCTTGGCGCAGGGCAGTCATCGTCCTGCTGCCTAAGAAGGGCGATCTCCGCCTCCTTAAGAACTGGCGCCCGGTCTCCCTCCTCAGCACGGACTACAAAATCTTCGCCAGGGCGATGTCTGCTCGCCTTGGTGCCGTGCTGGACCACATGATCCACCCCGACCAGTCCTACACGGTCCCGGGCCGGACAATCCACGATAACATCCATCTGGTCTGGGACCTCATCCATTGTTCCCAGGAGGCTGGTCTGTCGGTCGCCTTCCTATCCCTCGACCAAGAGAAGGCGTTCGACAGGGTGGATCACGACTATCTGCTCGGAACTCTGCGCGCTTTCGGATTCGGGACGCATTTCGTCGCCCGGATCCGACTTTTGTACGCCGCCGCGGAGTGTTTGATTAAGGTTAACGGGTCCTTGACGGCGCCCCTTCGCTTTAGGAGAGGGGTGCGCCAGGGATGCCCCATGTCCGGCCAGTTATACGCCGTTTGCGTGGAGCCTTTCCTGCGCCTCTTGCGGACGAGGTTGACGGGACTGGCTCTGCAAGGGCCGGGCGTGGAGGTCGTCCTCTCGGCTTACGCCGATGACGTGCTCCTCGCGGTAGAGGATCCCGCTGACCTGCGGAGGATGCGTGAGTGCCAGGAGATTTACTCGGCCGCGTCCTCCGCCAGGATCAACTGGGAGAAATGTTCCGGACTCCTGGTGGGTCAGTGGCGGGTGGACTCCCTGCCGGAGGAGCTCAGGCCTTTTGCCTGGAGCACGACCCATCTCCTCTATCTGGGAGTCTACCTTAGCCCCGACGAGGGAGCCTGGCCGGCGAACTGGCAGGAGCTGGAGGCCAAGGTCGCCGCTCGCCTAGGGCGCTGGACAGGACTGCTCCGAGTGCTGTCCTACAGGGGTCGAGCGCTAGTCATAAACCAGCTGGTGGCCGCAATGCTGTGGTACCGGCTGGTCACTTTGACCCCTCCCCCTGCGTTTGTCGCCAAGATACAGAAGAAGCTGGTGGACTTCTTCTGGAACAACAGGAAGCACTGGGTCTCTGCTGTGGTCTTGAGTCTCCCGCTTGAGGAGGGCGGTCAGTCGTTGGTGTGCGTCAGCGCCCAGCTCGCGACTTTCCGTCTTCAGACCCTGCAGAGATACCTTTACGTCGAGCCCCCTCCTAGGTGGTGTGCTCTGGCGAGGTATTTCTTCCGCCAGCAGCGCGACCTCAATTATGACACGCAGCTCCTATTTGTGAACTTGGGGTGTGCCAGGACCGCCCTCCGGGAGCTGCCTGTCTTTTACAGGGAACTCATCAGGGTCTGGAACAAAGTCTCCACCAAGCGCAGCTCTCCGCCGGCTGGAGTGGCGGCCGTCCTGCAGGAACCGCTGCTCGGGAATCCGTACCTCCACGGCCGAGGTTTTATGTGGCGGTCGGAAGAGAGGGCTGTGGCTGGTGAGGTGACCAGGGTCAGGGACCTGCTCGATGGCGGAGGAGCGGGCTGGATGGCGCCAGACACGCTGGCGCGGCGCCTAAATTCTGCCAACGTCCGCCACGCGGCCGATGCCATCGAGTCGCTAAAAACACTCTGGGCCCTGACTCCGTTAGGTGCATCGAGGAGGCTGAAGCACGTGGGGAGATCCCGTCCGAACTGACCCCCGTCCGGACGGAATTCCTCATTGGCGCCAAACCCCGGAACCTCCCTCGGGGGCCGGCGCCTCACAACTTGAGCCGCCTCGGGGAAATCCCCTCCGTGCCTTTCAGTTCCGCGCGGAGTGGTTTCCTGTACGGGCTGCTCCTGCACACCCTCAACTTTGCCATCCTCGCCGGCCGTCCGGACACGCCATGGCGTACCATCTTGCCGTCCGGAGGAGGCGGGGGTCCCCGATGGAGGGCATTCTACGCAGGGGTCCTCCCACTATTCATCGGGGACTTGGCCTGGAGGGTGGTGCACGGAGCAGTGCCTTGCAACAAATTTTTAAGCCGGTTCACGGACTCCCAGGCCGCCTGCAATTTCTGCGGTCTGGAAGAGTCCGTGTTCCATGTTTTTATGGAATGCACAAGGTTGCAGCCCCTGTTTTATTATTTGAAGGGGCTGCTCCTGAAATTCTGGCTGCACTTCAGTCCCACTCTCCTGATCTTTGGGCACCCTGTGCGGAGGGGAGCGGGTAGGTCCGAAGGCCTCCTCGTAGGACTGCTCCTGGGCACGGCCAAGGGTGCCATCAGCCGGTCCAGGCAGCGGGCGGTCGAGGGGGTCGTTCAACCTGACTGCCTGCCTCTCTTCCGCTCTTACATCCGGTCCAGGGTGTCCTTGGAGATGGAGCACGCGGTGTCCACCGGTACGCTCGCGGCCTTCCGCGAGAGGTGGGCACCGGAGGGACTGGAGTGCATCATCACGCCCGGCAACCAAATTTTAATTTGATTTTACGTTTTTTTTTAAGTTTAATTTGTTTTAATTGCCGGTGCTTTTAGTGTCCCCCTTCCCTTTTATAGGGGGCACTGGGGAAAATTGTGAATTTAGTGCCCAAAAAAAAAAACCAAAAAAGAAAAACACAAAAAAAAAAGGGGGGGGAAAAAAAGGGCCTTGTAAATGTCTGGAGTGTCACCCAGGTCGGGTGGCACCGTTTAATGTTTTTATGTTTTGCAGGTAAACTCAAAAGAGTTTCATGCACAAGGACCAATTGTGGAGCAGTGGAGGCGTGTCCTGCTCAGTTGGAGCTGTGAGCAGTGAGAGAAGGAGCTATCAACTTGAGCTCCTGCCTGGAGAGCCCTGAGACCAGCCCAGGAAGAGAAGGAAGGAAGGGGCTTCACCACCAACTTTCACCCAGAGGGAGAGGAGGAGAAAAGAAAACTTTTTAACAACTTTACCATTTCTGCAAGGAGTTGGAGAGAGGGGGAAAAACCAACAACATACAGTGTGGAAGGAGGGAGACTCTACATCTTCTACAGGTGGGTGTGGGTGCATTTCCCAAAAAGACTTTGTTGTATCGGTGGGGGGAGGAAAGAAGACCACTGAGGGCCGGAACATCGCGGGGGGTGTGTGTGTGTGTGGTAGTGTGTGTGGGGGCCTTGCTTACAACTGGGCCTCCCCCACAATTGGAACCCCCCCCCACCCCCCCCCCCCCAATTGCCTAGCCTGGGATAGCTGGAGCTACCAGGCTGAAGATTGTTGTTTTTCTTAATCACCCAATTAAAGATCGTTAGGAGTGCCTGGTGGCTCCAGCTACCCCAGGTGAAGACATCTTCTCCCCCCACCTGAAGACCACCCCAAAGACTTTTGTGTTTTGCCATCTGGGGAGTGCACCCACCCACAGCTGCGAGGGGAGACCTGCCCTCGCAGCCCCCCTCCCCCTTCCCACCCCCCTCTCTCTTTCTCCGTTACCCTCTGTTTCTCCCCTCTCTCTCTGAGGCCCCTTTTCTTCCTAATTTTTAAAAAAAAAACCAATTAAGACAACTGAGCAGAGGGAGCAAGGCCTCTCCCCAATTGTCAACGAGGGGAGAGGTGCCTCGTTAAGGGCTTCTCTGCTCAGTTAATATACGAGGCCATTAAAGACCATTAAGGCCTGTGACTTTGGGGTGGGTGTAGCCCTTAAAGGGACCCCGTGATGGCGACCCCATCCACGCCGGTGGCAGGGCCAGCGAAGACGTATGCGCAGGTGGCAACCGCTTCCACGGCACCTCCTGCGCCACCCGCTGCCCTGCCACCATTCAGACTCATTACAAAAAAACACGGGGTCAAGAGCTACACTCACCCCACAATGAGCATTGAGGAGTGCGTGCGGGCGATGGCTGGGGTAGTCGGCCCCTCGGCCATTGTCGCAGCCTCCAAGATGTCTGGGAAGGCCGTGTTCTTCCTGGGGTCGGAGCGGGCGGTGTCCCTGGCCCTTGAAAAGGGGCTCACGGTGGGCGGGACGTTCCTGCCGGTGGACCCTCTCGAGGCCACCGCGCAGAGGGTCATCATTTCAAACGTCCCGCCCTTTGTTCCCGCTGAGCTCCTCCTCCCTCACCTACACCAACTGGGGGAGGTAAGGTCAGGGATCAACCCCATACCGCTCGGCCTCAGGGAGAACAGCCTGCGCCACGTGTTCTCCTTCCGCCGCCAGCTCTTTGTCCGGCTGGCGCGGGAGGAGACGACGGAGGGGAACTTTAATGTGGTGCACGAGGGGACTGCCTACCGCGTCTTTTGGACGTCGGACGGCGTGCGGTGCCATGCTTGCAGAGAGGTGGGGCACGTTCGCAAGAACTGCCCCGCCTCCAAGGCCGCCAAACCACCGAAGGCGGCCAAGGCTGGCGCCGCCGCCACCCCTCCCCCTAGTTGCGTCCGCGTGCCGGGAGCCGTAGGTGCGCGGGCATCGTCGGAGGCCTTTGTTTTCAGGGCCTCCGGCGGGGGGGAGGGAGAGCGTCCGAGCGGAAAGAAGGCGCGGAACAAGAAGAAACATCTAGAGGCGGGTCCCCTCAGTGCGCCAGAAAGATTGACCACTGCGCTCAGCCCAACCCAGCCACTGGCGAGCGCGGGGTGCCCCGAGCCCGTGCCCGGGCCCTTGAATAACACCACAGAGGGGCCCAGGCGCGGGCAAGAAAAGGAAAAGGGGGGGGCGGAGCGGGAGGCCTCGGCAGACATGGGGGTCTCCCTGCCTCCGCGCGCCCCCAGGAACAAAAGGAGGCGCGGCTCCGATGAGGCGGAGGGGGAACAACATCCCTCCGCGGAGGAGTCGGTGCCCGCCGCGTGTCCCGCGTCCCCCACCAGCGCTCCCAAATTGCGCTGCAGGCGCGAAGAGTCTGTCCCCGGGGAGGGTGAGGCAGTCGAGGCTGCCCAGCCGCTGCCTCCTGGGGATGGCATGGAAGATCTGCCTGTCGTGGGGGGCGTGGGGACCGCGGAGGAATGCGTAGCCGCCGGGCCGGGCGTCCCGGGGACTGAGGCGGGCGAGGCCGAAAGGGCCGAACCTGAGCCCGCCCAGCCAATACCCAACTTCCCCCGGGAGTCGCTCGACCCGGCAGAAACACAAACTGATTTTAATGAAACTGTAGATGCTGGGCCGGGGGGTGGCAGCGGGGAGGGGGAGGAACACCCACCCTCGCCTCTTACTTTGGAGCTGGAGCACTTGGGGAGCCTGGGGATCTCCTATGGCCGGGTCTCTCCTTGTTCTCCGGTTCCTGGGGCGGAGGGGGAACCCCTTCCGCTGTCATTTCCCGACCCAGCACCATTTTTAAAAGAGCCCAGTGGGGACTCCTCTGCCGACGATCCTGGGGGTGGGATCGGGGCAGTGCCAGGGCCGGTTGGAGCGGCCGGTTCATTTGCCGTACCTTGTGCGGTCGATGGGCTGGCTGCTGGCGGCCACCTCCCGGAGGAGGACGGGGACTCGGTGGGGGACGCGGGTGAAGACCTAGAGACCACCGCCAGTGAGGCGGTGGATCTGCTCGCGGCCGCCGCTGAGGCCCTCCTCATTCCTGCAAAGGAACTCCGGGACTTTTTGGCCCAGAGCCGGGGTCGCCGCGACCAAGCCCGACTGGCCCTGGAAAAATGGTCCGAGCCAGAGCTGATCAAGGGGTCTGTCCGCGCCGCCGTTAAAACCTTGGCCGTGGGCGGGCCCTTGACAAAGGAGCAGCACCTTGAGCTGCGCGAGCTCGAGGGACTCCTCGCTGGGCTGCGGAGGGAGCGGAGTTCAACAAAAGACTCCGCTCCCTCCCCCACAATAGGTTAAGGTAGAGGTTGCACTATGCTTTTGCCATGAAGATAACCATAGCCAGCCTCAACATCAACGGCGGCAGAGGGGCACGCCGTAGATTTGACAATTTTTCGCTCCTGCGGGAGGGGAAATATGCGGTGTGCTTCCTGCAAGAAACCCACACCGTTCCGGGAGACGAAGCCACGTGGCTCCTGGAATGGCAAGGAGAGGTCCGCATGAGCCACCTCACCGCCATTTCTAGTGGGGTGGCCATCTTGCTGGGCCCGCATTTTCAGCCGGAGATCTTGGGGGTCGAGGAGCCCGTGCCAGGCCGCTTGCTGCACGTAACTGGGGGACGTGCCGCTCCATCTCGTGAACGTGTACGCCCCTCATCCCGGCCCGCAGCAAACGCGCTTCTTTGAAGAGGTGTCCGCTCTTCTTGGCTCCGTCGACGTCGGCGACTGCATTGTCCTCGGGGGGGATTTTAACTGCACCCTCGAGGCGAGGGACCGCTCCGGTGCCCCGCAGTGCATGACGGCGATGGAGAAGTTGAGGGACCTGGTCGGGTCCTTCGACTTGGTGGACGCCTGGCGAAATCTCCACCCTGACTCCAGCGCCTTTACTTGGGTGAGGCCTGGAGTTGGATGGTCCAGAGTCGACCGCCTTTACGTGTCTCGGGCGTACGTTTCCTGCGTCCCGGCGGCCTCCATGCGGCCGGTGCCGTGTTCGGACCACCACCTGGTGTGGGCGGAGCTCGCTTCGCTCCGCGCGGGGACGGGGTCCGCGTACTGGCACTTTAACAACCGGCTGCTGGAGGACGTGCGGTTCCAGGACTCGTTCCGTCGATTCTGGTCCGACTGGAGAAGGAAGCAGGGGGGCTTCCCCTCCTTGAGGCTATGGTGGGACGTGGGCAAGGCTCACGTCCTCGTCTTCTGTCAAGAGTACGCGAGGGGGTCGACCAAGAGGCGGGCGGCCAGAGTCGGGCGCCTAGAAAAAGAGGTGCTCGACCTGGAAGCCCGTCTCGGTCAAGTCGTCCGGGACCCGGCCCTGCGGACGGTGTACGAAGCGAAGAAGGCCGCGCTGAAGGACCTGCAGCTCGTCGGGTCCCGAGGCGCGTTCGTGAGGTCGCGGATCCGGTTCCTGCGGGATCTGGACCGCGGCTCCCCCTTCTTCTACTCGCTGGAAAAAAGGCAGAGTGTCCGTAAGCAGCTCTTGACGCTGCTGGCCGACGACGGCTCTCTCATCTCGGATCCGGAGGGCGTCAACAACAGGGTCCGTGAATATTACGGGGCTCTGTTCTCTCCGGATCCGTCCAGCGAGGAAGCGCGTAGAGTTTTGTGGGAGGACCTGCCGAAGGTCGGCCCGGAGGGCGCCGAAAATCTGGAAGCTCCGCTAAGCCTGGCGGAGCTGACCGGTGCCCTCGCCCGGCTCTCGAGGGGAAAATCCCCGGGGCTGGACGGGCTGACCGTGGAGTTCCACAGAGCATTCTGGGACGTCCTGGGGAGCGACTACGCGCGGGTCCTGGGGGAAAGTCTGGCGACCGGGGAGATGCCCCTCTCTTGGCGCAGGGCAGTCATCGTCCTGCTGCCTAAGAAGGGCGATCTCCGCCTCCTTAAGAACTGGCGCCCGGTCTCCCTCCTCAGCACGGACTACAAAATCTTCGCCAGGGCGATGTCTGCTCGCCTTGGTGCCGTGCTGGACCACATGATCCACCCCGACCAGTCCTACACGGTCCCGGGCCGGACAATCCACGATAACATCCATCTGGTCTGGGACCTCATCCATTGTTCCCAGGAGGCTGGTCTGTCGGTCACCTTCCTATCCCTCGACCAAGAGAAGGCGTTCGACAGGGTGGATCACGACTATCTGCTCGGAACTCTGCGCGCTTTCGGATTCGGGACGCATTTCGTCGCCCGGATCCGACTTTTGTACGCCGCCGCGGAGTGTTTGATTAAGGTTAACAGGTCCTTGACGGCGCCCCTTCGCTTTAGGAGAGGGGTGCGCCAGGGATGCCCCATGTCCGGCCAGTTATACGCCGTTTGCGTGGAGCCTTTCCTGCGCCTCTTGCGGACGAGGTTGACGGGACTGGCTCTGCAAGGGCCGGGCGTGTAGGTCGTCCTCTCGGCTTACGCCGATGACGTGCTCCTCGCGGTAGAGGATCCCGCTGACCTGCGGAGGATGCGTGAGTGCCAGGAGATTTACTCGGCCGCGTCCTCCGCCAGGATCAACTGGGAGAAATGTTCCGGACTCCTGGTGGGTCAGTGGCGGGTGGACTCCCTGCCGGAGGAGCTCAGGCCTTTTGCCTGGAGCACGACCCATCTCCTCTATCTGGGAGTCTACCTTAACCCCGACGAGGGAGCCTGGCCGGCGAACTGGCAGGAGCTGGAGGCCAAGGTCGCCGCTCGCCTAGGGCGCTGGACAGGACTGCTCCGAGTGCTGTCCTACAGGGGTCGAGCGCTAGTCATAAACCAGCTGGTGGCCGCAATGCTGTGGTACCGGCTGGTCACTTTGACCCCTCCCCCTGCGTTTGTCGCCAAGATACAGAAGAAGCTGGTGGACTTCTTCTGGAACAACAGGAAGCACTGGGTCTCTGCTGTGGTCTTGAGTCTCCCGCTTGAGGAGGGCGGTCAGTCGTTGGTGTGCGTCAGCGCCCAGCTCGCGACTTTCCGTCTTCAGACCCTGCAGAGATACCTTTACGTCGAGCCCCCTCCTAGGTGGTGTGCTCTGGCGAGGTATTTCTTCCGCCAGCAGCGCGACCTCAATTATGACACGCAGCTCCTGTTTGTGAACTTGGGGTGTGCCAGGACCGCCCTCCGGGAGCTGCCTGTCTTTTACAGGGAACTCATCAGGGTCTGGAACAAAGTCTCCACCAAGCGCAGCTCTCCGCCGGCTGGAGTGGCGGCCGTCCTGCAGGAACCGCTGCTCGGGAATCCGTACCTCCACGGCCGAGGTTTTATGTGGCGGTCGGAAGAGAGGGCTGTGGCTGGTGAGGTGACTAGGGTCAGGGACCTGCTCGATGGCGGAGGAGCGGGCTGGATGGCGCCAGACACGCTGGCGCGGCGCCTAAATTCTGCCAACGTCCGCCACGCGGCCGATGCCATCGAGTCGCTAAAAACACTCTGGGCCCTGACTCCGTTAGGTGCATCGAGGAGGCTCAAGCACGTGGGGAGATCCCGTCCGAACTGACCCCCGTCCGGACGGAATTCCTCATTGGCGCCAAACCCCGGAACCTCCCTCGGGGGCCGGCGCCTCACAACTTGAGCCGCCTCGGGGAAATCCCCTCCGTGCCTTTCAGTTCCGCGCGGAGTGGTTTCCTGTACGGGCTGCTCCTGCACACCCTCAACTTTGCCATCCTCGCCGGCCGTCCGGACACGCCATGGCGTACCATCTTGCCGTCCGGAGGAGGCGGGGGTCCCCGATGGAGGGCATTCTACGCAGGGGTCCTCCCACTATTCATCGGGGACTTGGCCTGGAGGGTGGTGCACGGAGCAGTGCCTTGCAACAAATTTTTAAGCCGGTTCACGGACTCCCAGGCCGCCTGCAATTTCTGCGGTCTGGAAGAGTCCGTGTTCCATGTTTTTATGGAATGCACAAGGTTGCAGTCCCTGTTTTATTATTTGAAGGGGCTGCTCCTGAAATTCTGGCTGCACTTCAGTCCCACTCTCCTGATCTTTGGGCACCCTGTGCGGAGGGGAGCGGGTAGGTCCGAAGGCCTCCTCGTAGGACTGCTCCTGGGCACGGCCAAGGGTGCCATCAGCCGGTCCAGGCAGCGGTCGAGGGGGTCGTTCAACCTGACTGCCTGCCTCTCTTCCGCCCTTACATCCGGTCCAGGGTGTCCTTGGAGATGGAGCACGCGGTGTCCACCGGTACGCTCGCGGCCTTCCGCGAGATGTGGGCACCGGAGGGACTGGAGTGCATCATCACGCCCAGCAACTAAATTTTAATTTGATTTTACGTTTTAAAGTTTAATTTGTTTTAATTGCCGGTGCTTTTAGTGTCCCCTTCCCTTTTATAGGGGGCACTGGAAAAATGTGATTTTAGCGCCCAAAAAAAAACCAAAAAAAAAATGAAAAACACAAAAAAAAAACAAAAAAAGGAAAAAAGGGCCTTGTAAATGTCTGGTGTGTCACCCAGGTCGGGTGGCATAGTTTAATGTTTTATGTTTTTGCAGGTGAACTCCAAAAAGAGTTTCATGCACAAGGATCCCCAGGTCCCTCTGAACCGCAGCATGTTGTAATTTCTCCCCATTCAAATAATATTCCCTTTTACTGTTTTTTTTCACAAGGTGGATAATCTCACACTTTCCGACATTGTATTCCATCTGCCAAACCTTAGCCCATTCGCTTAACCTATCTAAATCTCTTTGCAGCCTCTCTGAGTCCTCTACACAACCCGCTTTCCCACTAATCTTTGTGTCATCTGCAAATTTTGTTACACTACACTCTGTCTCCTCTTCCAGGTCACCTATGTATATCGTAAACAGTTGTGGTCCCAGCACCGATCCCTGTGGCACATCACTAACCACTGATTTCCAACCCGAAAAGGACCCATTTATCCCGACTCTCTGCTTTCTGTTCGCCAGCCAATTCTCTATCCATGCTAATACATTTCCTCTGACTCCGCGTACCTCTATCTTCTGCAGTAACCTTTTGTGTGGCACCTTATCGAATGCCTTTTGGAAATCTAAATACACCACATCCATCGGTACACCTCTATCCACCATGCTCGTTATATCCTCAAAGAATTCCAGTAAATTAGTTAAACACGATTTCCCCTTCATGAATTCATGCTGCGTCTGCTTGATTGCACTATTCCTATCTAGATGTCCCGCTATTTCTTCCTTAATGACAGTTTCAAGCATTTTCCCCACTACAGATGTTAAACTAACCGGCCTATAGTTACCTGCCTTTTGTCTGCCCCCTTTTTTAAACAGAGGCGTTACATTAGCTGCTTTCCAATCCGCCGGTACCTCCCCAGAGTCCAGAGAATTTTGGTAGATTATAATGAATGCATCTGCTATAACTTCCGCCATCTCTTTTAATACCCTGGGATGTATTTCATCAGGACCAGGGGACTTGTCCACCTTGAGTCCCCTTAGCCTGTCCAGCACTACTCCCCTAGTGATAGTGATTGTCTCAAGGTCCTCCCTTCCCACATTCCTGTGACCAGCAATTTTTTGCATGGTTTTTGTTTCTTCCACTGTGAAGACCGAAGCAAAATAATTGTTTAAGGTCTCAGCCATTTCCACATTTCCCATTATTAAATCCCCCTTTTCATCTTCTAAGGGACCAACATTTACTTTAGTCACTCTCTTCCATTTTATATATCGGTAAAAGTTTTTACTATCTGTTTTTATGTTTTGCGCAAGTTTACCTTCGTAATCTATCTTTCCTTTCTTTATTGCTTTCTTAATCATTCTTTGCTGTTGTTTAAAATTTTCCCAATCTTCTAGTTTCCCACTAACCTTGGCCACCTTATACGCATTGGTCTTTAATTTGATACTCTCCTTTATTTCCTTGGTTATCCACGGCTGGTTATCCCTTTTATTACCACCCTTCTTTTTCATTGGAATATATTTTTGTTGAGCACTATGAAAGAGCTCCTTAAAAGTCCTCCACTGTTCCTCAATTGTGCCACCGTTTAGTCTGTGTTTCCAGTCTACTTTAGCCAGCTCTGCCCTCATCCCACTGTAGTCCCCTTTGTTTAAGCATATTACGCTCGTTTCTGACACAACTTCCTCACCCTCAATCTGTATTACAAATTCAACCATACTGTGATCACTCATTCCGAGAGGATCTTTTACTAGGAGATCATTTATTTTTCCTGTCTCATTACACAGGACCAGATCTAAGATAGCTTGCTGCCTTGTAGGTTCTGTAACATACTGTTCTAAGAAACAATCCCGTATGTATTGTATGAATTCCTCCTCAAGGCTACCCCGTGCGATTTGATTTGATCAATTGATATGTAGGTTAAAATCCCCCATGACTACTGCTGTTCCTTTTTCACATGCCTCCGTTATTCCCTTGATTATTGCCCGCCCCACCGTGAAGTTATTATTTGGGGGCCTATAAACTACACACACCAGTGACTTTTTCCCCTTACTATCTCTAATCGCCACCCACAATGATTCAACATTTTGTTCATTAGAGCCAATATCGTCTCTCACAACTGCCCTGATATCATCCTTTATTAACAGAGCTACCCCACCTCCTTTCCCTTCTTGTCTATCTTTCCGAATCGTTATAGCAGCGCATTTGGAAAATGGTGACATGATAGGTCCAAGTCAGCATGGATTTGTGAAAGGGAAATCATGCTTGACAAATCTTCTGGAATTTTTTGAGGATGTTTCCAGTAAAGTGGACAAAGGAGAACCAGTTGATGTGGTATATTTGGACTTTCAGAAGGCTTTCGACAAGGTTCCACACAAGAGATTAATGTGCAAAGTTAAAGCACATGGGATTGGGAGTAGTGTGCTGACGTGGATTGAGAACTGGTTGTCAGACAGGAAGCAAAGAGTAGGAGTAAATGGGTACTTTTCAGAATGGCAGGCAGTGACTAGTGGGGTACCGCAAGGTTCTGTGCTGGGGCCCCAGCTGTTTACATTGTACATTAATGATTTAGACGAGGGGATTAAATGTAATATCTCCAAATTTGCGGATGACACTAAGTTGGATGGCAGTGTGAGCTGCGAGGAGGATGCTATGAGGCTGCAGAGTGACTTGGATAGGTTAGGTGAGTGGGCAAATGAATGGCAGATGAAGTATAATGTGGATAAATGTGAGGTTATCCACTTTGGTGGTAAAAACAGAGAGACAGACTATTATCTGAATGGTGACAGATTAGGAAAAGGGAAGGTGCAACGAGACCTGGGTGTTATGGTACATCAGTCATTGAAGGTTGGCATGCAGGTACAGCAGGCGGTTAAGAAAGCAAATGGCATGTTGGCCTTCATAGCGAGGGGATTTGAGTACAGGGGCAGGGAGGTGTTGCTACAGTTGTACAGGGCCTTGGTGAGGCCACACCTGGAGTATTGTGTACAGTTTTGGTCTCCTAACTTGAGGAAGGACATTCTTGCTATTGAGGGAGTGCAGCGAAGATTCACCAGACTGATTCCCGGGATGGTGGGACTGACCTATCAAGAAAGACTGGATCAACTGGGCTTGTATTCACTGGAGTTCAGAAGAATGAGAGGGGATCTCATAGAAACGTTTAAAATTCTGATGGGTTTAGACAGGTTAGATGCAGGAAGAATGTTCCCAATGTTGGGGAAGTCCAGAACCAGGGGTCACAGTCTAAGGATAAGGGGTAAGCCATTTAGGACCGAGATGAGGAGAAACTTCTTCACCCAGAGAGTGTTGAACCTGTGGAATTCTCTACCACAGAAAGTTGTTGAGGCCAATTCACTAAATATATTCAAAAGGGAGTTAGATGAAGTCCTTACTACTCGGGGGATCAAGGGGTATGGCGAGAAAGCAGGAATGGGGTACTGAAGTTTCATGTTCAGCCATGAATTCATTGAATGGCGGTGCAGGCTAGAAGGGCTGAATGACCTGCTCCTGCACCTCGTTTCTATACCCCTGTATGTTTAATTTCCAGTCTTGGCCACCCTGCAACCACGTTTCTGTAATGGCCACCAAATCATACCCATTTGTAATGATTTGTGCTATCAACTCATTTACTTTATTTCGAATGCTGCGTGCGTTTAGGTAGAGTGTTTTAATCCTAGTTTTTAAACCATGATTTTTAGTTTTGACCCCTCCTGCAGCCCCTTTATATTCAGTGGCCCTTTTTGTTTTTTGCCTTGGGTTTCTCTGCCCTCCACTTTTACTCATCTCCTTTCTGTCTTTTGCTTTTGTCTCCTTTTTGTTTCCCTCTATAATGTTGGCAGCCATGTTGAGTCCTCACTTTGAGAATAAATAAACTGGAGTGAGGTCATGCCTGAACTAGCTCACTGCACTTAGCCCCGTGGAGTTATTCAATACTTAACAATTGGCGACGAGTTCAAAATACGAACTTTCACACAACCATGTCTGTTAGAATTTTGGAGAGATTTGTGGAAGGGGAAGACTGGAAGGATTTCACTGATCGCCTCGACCAATACTTCGTAGCCAATGGATTAGAAGGAACCGATAACGTAATTAAGCGCAGGGCAGTTCTCCTCACTGTTTGTGGGTCAAAAGTTGATGGCCTTATCAAGAATCTACTCTCACCGACTTGACCAACGGATAAGACTTACGATGAATTGTGTACGCTGGTTCCGAACCACTTTAAACCAAAGGGAAGCATCATCATGGCGAGATATTGTTTCTATACGCACAATCGCTTCCAGGGCCAGGACCTGGCAGAATTGTCGTCGACCTGAGACATCTCGCTGGACTGTGCAACTTCAAAGCTACATTGAAGGAAATGCTGCGGGACTTTTTCATGCTTGGATTTGACCACGAGGTTATGCTTCGAAAGCTGCTGGCTGCTGAATCTCTGGACCTGAGCAGGACCATCACGATTGCCCAGGCATGCATGTCCACAGACGAAAACTCAAAACAGATATCTTCCCAACATCGAAACTCACCGGCAAGTACTGTGCATAAAATAATATCGTTGGCAGGCAGAGCTGCACATGGCAGGGCCTACTCATCTGCATTCATACGACCTGTAACTGATCAAAGTCCGCCATCGGGGGTGAATCAAATCTCACCTTGTTGGCGTTGTGGGGGCTATCATCGGGCCCATCAATGCTGATTCAAGCAATACATGTGCAAAGGCTGTGCAACAATGGGGCACCTTCAGCGAATGTGTGCGCAACCGAGCAAGCGTGCTGCAACACACCACATGGCTGAGTATGATCGATCCAGTGTGGATCAAGCGGCACAGGCAACTCAACCTGAGGTACAGGATGAAGAAGTGTAAGGGGTACATTATTTTACTAAAAGTCTTCCGATAATGCTGGAAGTTAAATTAAATGGGGTTCCAGTATCCATGGAATTGGACACGGGTGCGAGTCGGTCAATGATGAGCCAAAGGGCTTTCGAAAAGCTGTGGGACAGTAAGGCAAAAAGACCTAAACTGAGCCCAATCAATGCGAAGCTGTGTAAACATAGAAACATAGAAAATAGGTGCAGGAGTAGGCCATTCGGCCCTTCGAGCCTGCACCGCCATTCAATGAGTTCATGGCTGAACATGAAATCTCAGTACCCCATTCCTGCTTTCTTGCCATACCCCTTGATCCCCCTAGTAGTAAGAACTACATCTAACTCCTTTTTGAATATATTTAGTGAATTGGCCTCAACAACTTTCTGTGGTAGAGAATTCCACAGGTTCACCACTCTCTGGGTGAAGAAGTTTCTCCTCATCTCGGTCCTAAGTGGCTTACCCCTTATCCTTAGACTGTGACCCCTGGTTCTGGACTTCCCCAACATTGGGAACATTCTTCCTGCATCTAACCTGTCTAAGCCCGTCAGAATTTTAAACGTTTCTATGAGATCCCCTCTCATTCTTCTGAACTCCAGTGAATACAAGCCCAGTTGATCCAGTCTTTCTTGATATGTCAGTCCCGCCATCCCGGGAATCAGTCTGGTGAACCTTCGCTGCACTTCCTCAATAGCAAGAAAGTCCTTCCTCAAGTTAGGAGACCAAAACTGTACACAATACTCCAGGTGTGGCCTCACCAAGGCCCTGTACAACTGTAGCAACACCTCCCTGCCCCTGTACTCAAATCCCCTCGCTATGAAGGCCAACATGCCATTTGCTTTCTTAACCGCCTGCTGTACCTGCATGCCAACCTTCAATGACTGATGTACCATGACACCCAGGTCTCGCTGCACCTCCCCTTTTCCTAATCTGTCACCATTCAGATACTAGTCTGTCTCTCTGTTTTTACCACCAAAGTGGATAACCTCACATTTATCCACATTATACTTAATCTGCCATGCATTTGCCCACTCACCTTGTAAATTCCCGGATTCTTTTAACTCAATCTGGTTCAGTAAAATTACTGAGTCGAATACCTCTTGTGCTTTGAACAAAGCAGTCTTTATTACCGGCCAGTAAGACCTATCAGACAGAAGATATACTCTCTGGATAGAGCGTACACACTCCCTACTGATAGGTGAAGTTACATCGTAAAGCGTTAACAGTTATACAGTTTTGAAATCAGATAACAAAATACAAATGGATTGACAGTCTAACTCAGCCACTCATTAGTCAATCTATATGAGATGTTCTTCTTGAAAGCTCAAGTATTGCCTCTAAATGTTTCAATCTAATGGTGTGACTGTTTACTGAGACCTTGCAATTCTGCAGATGTATTTCATGTTACAATTATATATTATTGGCAGGATTAGTGACTTGAAACCTTGAGACAGACTGTTAGCTATGCTGATGTTCACTATTTGCAATCTGACATTCTCCCAGCTATTCTTCCATGGCTTATACATTTTCATATATCCCGTTTACTTTACTGTCCTTAATTCCATATATTCCGTTCAGATATCCACAACCTAACCTATCCAAGTCACTCTGAAGCCTCATAGCAGCTCACCAAAGAGCTCATACCAGTCATTGGCAGTGTTGTGGAAAAGTATTTCCGAGACTGTATTTAAAGAGAGGTTTATTAAATCGGAGACAAAGCTTTGGGAGAAGTGTTAGAGACCCGCGTCTGCTGAACCACCTTCTCAATTTGAAATCGCCTGCGAGGTTCCTTTATCTTACAAATTACGTCACTTTACATCATGTGCCTTAGCAACAGTCCTTATATCCAGTCATCGCATTACTAGGTTTACAAACAATTACCGTTCAAGGCTGGGTTCTTGATATAAGCCAGCCTCGCATTGCGACAGGCCATTATAAACAAAGAAGAGGACTAATTCCCTTGTTATCACAGAGAGAAAAAAAGTGTCAGGCTTCCTACAACCAGTAAAGGCAAGCATACAATAATGCATCAGTATTGTCTCTTAAAAATTCATTCGAGGGGGACAAATGTTTGGTATACTAGTCAAGTGTCCCCCTAGTCTTTATTATGTCCAAAAAATCTGCTCCAACAGTTCCCCCTTTTGGTCCTGGAGGATGTTCATGAAATCCAGATGACCACAATGATGGTAGCATGGTGTTATATATACGTCCTTTGGGGTATGTTCCTTCCCTGATGTTCCGTATGTCCACCTTGCTTGTAGCTCTAGGCTACCCTTCAAAGATAGTGGTCGGTGTCAACATCATCTGTTTCTTCATCCTTGGTGTCTTCAGGTATTTCCATCAGGTGTACTTCTTCTTCGGCGATTACACTGGCTACTGGCATCAGTCGGGCCATCATAACTTTACAGCAGATATTAAAACACCCGATAATCAGAAGCAAGTAATTATTATTACAACCAGAATAATTATTCCATGCATAAGATAGGACCCCCAAGATTCCCCTAACAGCCAGTCAAACCAGCCAGGTCCTCCTACTGGCGTGGATAACTTCTTTACCTCCCTTCTTATGTGATCAGCGAGGTTGGTTATGTTTTCTGAATTATCGTAAATGTAAGTGCAACATTCAGCTCCAATTAAGGCACATGTGCCCCCACTTTGTGCTAGTATATAATCTAGGGCCATTCGGTTCTGGAGTACCATTGTGCGTATGGCGACCATTTCAGCCGTTATGCCCTCCATTGCTTCAGCAGTGTCGGTAGCTATCCGTTCCAGTACTCTCTCTAGGTTACATAATTCATCCATGGTGCGTCCTATCCCGAATGGGAGCATCATGACCCCAAATAGCCTCTCTACCGGGGTAAGATCTCGTCTTAGTCGATCTGGCGTCTGTACTTCTGCTAAAGTGCGTACCCGTCTGATGAAGGGGACCACATATCCCAAATAACAGGACCCTCCTCCAGTCCTGAGGCAACCAGGGGTAGGCCTTGTGCCCACACACAAAATAAGTGCCATTGTATGCTGTTAGATTCAATCCTAATCTCTCTCTAAGCCCCCATCGCCACCTAATTTTAGGCTCCCAGTCCTGGCTACTTGTCTGATTCTTCAAACCCTTCATTTCAAAGAACCCCTGGTTTATTGTTTTGCTGTCTGTTATGTTCCACCTGGTGAGGTTAAAGTATTGCGTACAATTGCTATATCTTGCTACAAAACCTGTTTTCTCACCAGTCAGGTTTCTAGTGAAACAAATGTCAGCGGTGGGCCTTCCAACTCCTGAGGTGTTGGTCAAAACCAGGAACGGGGGTCGTACCGACCTATTATATTCCGGCTGGTACCATCCGTCAAATGCATCCAAAAGGTAACCTCCCGATCTCCATGTTTCTGTATTCCCACTCTGATTCCAAGTATCATTTACTTCTCCTGTATCGTTTTGTCGCATTACCCACTCCGCTACTTCCGAAATGTTAAGGGAGATTGACCTGAAGGGGATGCCTCCTTTGCTATGTATGGGGATGTGCGAACATACCCAGCAACTGGAAAAGTTCTCATTTTGCGCATAAACATAAGACATGTACAAAAAGGTATTCACATGTAACTCTCGCTTCGGTCTAGCTAGCAGGCCGGACCGAACACGAACTATGATAATCGCACCGATCGCAATATATAGTTTCATCTTATTACTCTATATTTAACAAATAGTCAAAGGCAAAATGGCCGTATGGCTTGCTTGAAGAATCTCTCACTGTCAATCTGTAAATGGACAACAACAACAACTAATAAGTGTGCTAAACGGCTGGTTCAAAAACCTTAAGCTGGGTCCAATGCTTCCATTGCCCGTTCCCTTTAATATCGATGCAGGCACAATTGTCCCCACTGATTATAACCTCATATGGTCCTATCCATATTGGGGCAAACCCCGGTTTTCCCGGGAGGACCCTTACCATAACGCGACTTCCCACCAACGGGACTTCAGGGAGCTTTGTAAGCTCTGCTTCCGCGTCTCTTTCTTCCTGATTGTCCCTAACTAATTTACGCATCCCTTTCAATTGAGTACTTAGTTCCAAAACATACCGTTTTTTTTGTCTTTTAATGGGCCTACATCGCCCCACCTGTTATGATGTTCTCTGGTAATTGCATCGCCCTTCCGGTCATTAGTTCATAAGGGGTTAATCCGGTTGTCCGGTTTGTTGTGGCTCTTAACTTCATCAATATAATGAGTAATACTTCTGTCCACGTTTTTCCTGACGTTTGTATGGCCTTTGCCAGGACGTTATTGAGGGTACGGTTCATGCGCTCTACCATCCCAGAACTCTGCGGGTGGTAGGGTATGTGGAATTTTTGTTTTATGCCCATCAGCTGGCATATTGGTTTTACAATCTTCCCGGTGAAATGGGTGCCTTGGTCAGAATCTATTTGAAGAGGCACTCCCCATCGGGGAATCACCTGCTTGGTCAGAATATCCTTGCCACTGTTGAGGCAGTGCAATCACGTGTGGGGAAAGCTTCCACCCACCGGGTAAATTGATCTATAATCACTAGGCAATATCTTTTTCCATGGGATGGGGGCAAAGGACCTGTGAAATCAATTTGTACGTGTTCCCATGGCCCCCGTGGACGGGGTTGGTGTCCCATTTTAATTTTAATGGGCCTGCCTGGATTATATTGTGCGCACGTAACGCATCGATGGCAATGTTTGGCGATAACTCTCCCCATCCCTTTCCACCACCAATCTCTCCCAAGACTCCCGGTCATGGCCTCTCGTCCCGAATGGGACAGGCCATGATGCAACTCCAATAAGGTATTCTGTATGCATTCAGGCGCCATTACCTTGTTGTTTCGTCTCCAAACGTTATCCTTCCCTTGCCCTGCTTTGTCCACATACCTATTTCCTCCTCAGAAGTGTCCTGGTGTAGTTTCTCAATACTTATCTGATCATCTCGCCCCAGCGGCACTGACTGAGGCTTCCTCACACTCTTCCTGTTCTAATGCCTTCTGTGCAGCTACATCTGCAGCTTTATTTCCCTGGTGACTCAGCCAATCTGGACTGGTTCGGTCCGGCTCCCTCCTGTGGGCTTTAATTTTAATAACCGCTACCTGTTTTGGTTTATTACTGGCTGCTAAAAGAGCTTCTATTCTCAGCTGATGTCAACTGGTATTTAGTAAGTTATGTCTTTTTCCATCGCAAACACCCCTTTTTATTTTTCCAGCACCTAATTAGTGCGTTAAGTCTTTTTTTTTCCAAATCACCTTTCTTCAAATTAGGTTTTGTATTTTACACGGAGGGCTCGTGTGTCCGTAAATTTGTTAATTTAAAATCATCAGACAATCGAAGACACTTTTTCTTTCCAATCGTTCAATTTGTTTACTTTCAAAGTTGTGTCTTTATCTTTTTCTTTTCTCCATAACTAGAACAGAGTCTAGCACGTAGGCTTTGAGGGCTGCTTTTTGTTATCTCAAATTCCAGTTTCAAGGTCGTTAAAATGTCTTTTCTAAACTGCCAAAGCTTGCTGTTTTAACCTTTTTTCAAACATCCCTTTTACACCTTCGTAGATAGCTCGCCACTCGCCCAGGAGTTTGACCTGATCCCTGAAGGCATTTCTAGATTGTTTCCAAACCTTTTCATTTTATTTCCTCCTTTTTTCTTTAAGAGATCAGATTTAATTTAATACATTTTTTTTTTAGTTTAGAATCCATCTCAGTATTTTGCTGTGCATTCTCTTAATATCTCTGAATCCCACTTCAAATTTTGTAATGCCCTTTTTTTTTACTGAGCTAGAAGCTTTCGTGTCAAGGTTTTACACAAAGGAAAATGGGAGCATTTTAAAAGGCATTCTTTATCTCATTCCTAGACTAAATTTATGTCTTTCAATCCAATGTAATCAATCATTACATGTTTTCTTTCGACAAGTAAGTGAGCGTGTCAAATAAATTCTTTTTTTTTCAACCACCGGGACCATATATTTTTTATCTTTTACTCAACAAACCTATCCTTTTTGCATTTCCGAGCTCCGTAACTTATCATCCGAATATATCCACACCTGCGTTCCTAACTTAAAATGTCTTAAAACTTCCCACATACAGGACAACACTACAAAAGGTTGAAAAAACTTTCACTCTGTTTGGAGAAGTGGGTGGAGCTAAAATAAACAGACAGCTGCACCACTCTTCCAAACAGGCTTTTAGAAACATGAAAACATAAAAATTCATTCCGCAGTCAAAAAATCACACAAGGACTCTCACTCAACGACAGACATTCACAAAAGTCTCTCTTCATTCAACAAAGCGTATTAATTGGTTGGCCGGCTCTATTTTTTGATCTATATGTCGCTTAAGATAGTCACTATCAACTTTTTATGGCATTACGTAATTACGCAAGTTACAATTAATTAATTAACGACCCGGGCGGCCCGCGTTTTACATTCCCTTCCTTACCTTCCATGTTCGCCAGTCTCGGACGTTTCCCTTTGTTCCTGTAATACTCACGGCCACGACTACTCTGTGGGGACCCTTTGTCTTCACAACAAAGCTAGCGTGTTTCCTTACCACCGGAGTTTCCGCTCTAGGTTGGAGTGATCAGTTCCCTTCCGCACCGACCTTATTTACTAAAGGGACAACTCAAACTGGTTAGTTAGCCTCTTCCCGCTATCTATCTACTTGTACCTTATACACTATCCCGTCGTGCCCATACGCCTCTCTTTCAGTCTCTAACACCAGATTCCAGATACTGTCTTAATTGATTACGTCTGATCGGACAGTATCCTGTTCGTGACACCATTTTGTTGTGGAAAAGTATTTCCGAGACTGTATTTAAAGAGAGGTTTATTAAATCGGAGACAAAGCTTTGGGAGAAGTGTTAGAGACCCGCGTCTGCTGAACCACCTTCTCAATTTGAAATCGCCTGCGAGGTTCCTTTATCTTACAAATTACGTCACTTTGCATCACGTGCCTTAGCAACAGTCCTTATATCCAGTCATCGCATTACCAGGTTTACAAAGCTTTTCAGACAATTACCGTTCAAGGCTGGGCTCTTGATATAAGCCAGCCTCGCATTGTGACAGGCCTTTATAAACAAAGAAGAGGACTAATTCCCCTGTTATCACAGAGAGAAAAAAAGTGTCAGGCTTCCTACAACCAGTAAAGGCAAGCATACAATAATGAATCAGTATTGTCTCTTACAAAATTCATTCGAGGGGGACAAATGTTTGGTATACTAGTCAAGTGTCCCCCTAGGCTTTATTATGTCCAAAAATCTGCTCCAACAGACAGCGTGGCAGTAAAGGTATCGTACGATGGAGCTGTGCATGATTTATCGTTGCGATCGTTCGCTGTTCGGCAGGAGTTGGCTTGAGAAAATTAAGTGGAACTGGAACGATATTAAAACCTTATCATCAGTGGATGACGCTTTGTGTGCTCAAGTGCTGAGCAAGTTTCCCTCATTGTTCGAACCAGGCATCGGCAACTTCACGGGAGCCAAGGTGCAGATCCACCTCGGCCCGGATGCAACACCCGTCCATCACAAGGATCGGGCGGTTCCGTACATAAGAACATAAGAACATAAGAATTAGGAACAGGAGTAAGCCATCTAGCCCCTCGAGCCTACCCCGCCATTCAATAAGATCATGGCTGATCTGGTCGTGGACTCAGCTCCACTTACCCGCCCTCTCCCCGTAACCCTTAATTCCCTTATTGGTTAAAAATCTATCTATCTTTGACTTGAAAACATTCAATGAGCTCGCCTCAACTGCTTCCTTGGGCAGAGAATTCCACAGATTCACAACCCTCTGGGAGAAGAAATTTTTTCTCAACTCGGTTTTAAATTGGCTCCTCCGTATTTTGAGGCTGTGCCCCCTAGTTCTAGTCTCCCCCACCAATGGAAACAACCTCTCTGCCTCTATCTTGTCTATCCCTTTCATGATTTTAAATGTTTCTATAAGATCACCCCTCATCCTTCTGAACTCCAAGGAGTAAAGACCCAGTCTACTCAATCTATCATCATAAGGTAACCCCCTCATTTTTGGAATCAGCCTAGTGAATCGTCTCTGTACCCCTTCCAAAGCTAGTATAGTCTTCCTTAAGTAAGGTGACCAAAACTGCACGCAGTACTCCAGGTGCGGCCTTACCAATACCTTATACAGTTGCAGCAAGACCTCCCTGCTTTTGTACTCCATCCCTCTCGCAATGAAGGCCAACATTCCATTCGCCTTCCTGATTACCTGCTGCACCTGCAAACTAACCTTCTGGGATTCATGCACAAGGACCCCCAGGTCCCTTTGCACCAGAGCATGTTGTAATTTCTCCCCATTCAAATAATATTCCCTTTTACTGTTTTTTTTCACAAGGTGGATGACCTCACACTTTCTGACATTGTATTCCATCTGCCAAACCTTAGCCCATTCGCTTAACCTATCCAAATCTCCTTGCAGTCTCTCTGAGTCCTCTACACAACCCGCTTTCCCACTAATCTTAGTGTCATCTGCAAATTTTGTTGCACCACACTCTGTCCCCTCTTCTAGGTCATCTATGTATATTGTAAACAGTTGTGGTCCCAGCACTGATCCCTGTGGTACACCACGAACCACTGATTTCCAACCGGAAAAGGACCCATTTATCCCGACTCTCTGCTTTCTGTTCGCCAGCCAATTCTCTATCCATGCTAATACATTTCCTCTGACTCCGCGTACCTTTATCTTCTGTAGTAACCTTTTGTGTGGCACCTTATCGAATGCTTTTGGAAATCTAAATACACCACATCCATCGGTACACTTCTATCCACCATGCTCGTTATATCCTCAAAGAATTCCAGTAAGTTAGTTAAACATGATTTCCCTTTCATGAATCCATGCTGCGTCTGCTTGATTGCACTATTCCTATCCAGATGTCCCGCTATTTCTTCCTTAATGATAGTTTCAAGCATTTTCCCCACTACAGATGTTAAACTAACCGGCCTATAGTTACCTGCCTTTTGCCTGACCCTTTTTTAAACAGAGGCGTTACATTAGCTGCTCTCCAATCCGCTGGTACCTCCCCAGATTCCAGAGAATTTTGGTAGATTATAACGAATGCATCTGCTATAACTTCTGCCATCTCTTTTAATACCCTGGGATGTATTTCATCAGGACCAGGGGACTTGTCTACCTTCAGTCCCATTAGCCTGTCCAGCACTACTCGCCTAGTGATAGTGATTGTCTCAAGGTCCTCCCTTCCCACATTCCTGTGGCCTGCAAATTTTGGCATTGTTTTTGTGTCTTCCACTGTGAAGACGGAAGCAAAATAATTGTTTAAGGTCTCAGCCATTTCCACATTTCCCATTATTAAATCTCCCTTCTCATCTTCTAAGGGACCAACATTTACTTTAGTCACTCTCTTCCATTTTATATATCGGTAAAAGCTTTTACTATCTGTTTTTATGTTTTGCGCCAGTTTACTTTCGTAATCTATCTTTCCTTTCTTTATTGCTTTCTTAGTCATTCTTTGCTGTCGTTTAAAATTTTCCCAATCTTCTAGTTTCCCACTAACCTTGGCCACCTTATACGCATTGGTTTTTAATTTGATACTCTCCTTTATTTCCTTGGTTATCCACGGCTGGTTATCACTTCTCTTGCTGCCCTTCTTTTTCACTGGAATATATTTTTTTTGCGCACTATGAAAGAGCTCCTTAAAAGTCCTCCACTGTTCCTCAATTGTGCCACCGTTTAGTCCTTGTTTCCAGTCTACTTTAGCCAACTCTGCCCTCATTCCACAGTAGTCCCCTTTGTTTAAGCATAGTACCCTCGTTTCTGATACAACTTCCTCATCCTCAATCTGTATTACAAATTCAACCATATTGTGATCACTCATTCCGAGAGGATCTTTTACGAGGAGATCGTTTATTTTTCCTGTCTCATTACACAGGACCAGATCCAAGATGGCTTGCTCCCTTGTAGGCTCTGTTACATACTGTTCTAAGAAACAGTCCCGTATGCATTCTATGAAGTCCTCCTCCAGGCTACCCCCTGCGATTTGATTTGACCAATCGATATGTAGGTTAAAATCCCCCATGACTACTGCCGTTCCTTTTTCACATGCCTCCATTATTCCCTTGATTATTGCCCGCCCCACCGTGAAGTTATTATTTGGGGGCCTATAAACTACGCCGACCAGTGACTTTTTCCCCTTACTATCTCTAATCTCCACCCACAATGATTCAACATTTTGTTCATTGGAGCCAATATCATCCCTCACAACTGCCCTGATATCATCCTTTATTAACAGAGCTACCCCACCTCCTTTCCCTTCTTGCCTATCTTTCTGAATCGTCAGATACCCCTGTATGTTTAATTCCCAGTCTTGGCCACCTTGCAACCATGTTTCTGTAATGGCCACCAAATCATACCCATTTGTAATGATTTGTGCCGTCAACTCATTTACTTTATTTCGAATGCTGCGTGCAAATGTAAATGTAGATTCTTTTCTCTCAATCTGGTTCAGTAAAATTACTGAGTCGAATACCTATTGTGCTTTAAACAAAGCAGTCTTTATTTTACCGGCCGGCAAGACTTATCAGACAGAAGATATACTCTCTCGATAGAGCGTACACACTCCCTATGGATAAGTGAAGTTACATCGTAAAGCGACAACAGTTATACATTTTTGAAAATAGATAACAAAATACAATTAGATTGACATTCTAACTCAGCCACTCATTAGTCAATCTATATGGGATGTTTTTACGAAAGCTCAAGCATTGCCTCTGAATGTTACAATTTAGTGGTGTGACTACTAACTGAGACCTTGCAATTCTGCAGATTTATCCATATATTCATTTCATGTTACAATTTATATTGTTGGCAGGATTAGTAACTTAAAACCTTGAGAAAGCTTGTTAATTGTGCTGATGTTGTATTATTTGCAATCTGACATTCTCTTAGTTATTTTTCCATGGCTTATACATTTTCATATATCCAATTCACTTTACTGCCTTTTAATTCCATATATTCCGTTCATATATCCACACATTTAGGTAGAGTGTTTTCATCCTAGTTTTTAAACCATGATTTTTAGTTTTTACCCCTCCTGCAGCCCTTTTATATTCAGTGGCCCTTTTTGTTTCTTGCCTTTGGTTTCTCTGCCCTCCATTTTTACTCATCTCTTTTCTGTTTTTTGTTTTTGTCTCCTTTTTGTTTCCCTCTGTCTCCCTGTATTGGTTCCCATCCCCCTGCCATATTAGTTTAACTCCTCACCAACAGCACTAGCAAACACTCCCCCTAGGACATTGATTCCCTTCCTGCCCAAGTGCAGACCGTCCAGTTTGTACTGGTCCCCCCTCCCCCAGAACCTGTTCCAATGCCCCACGAATTTGAATCCCTCCCTGCTGCACCACTGCTTAAGCCACGTATTCATCTGTGCTATCCTGCGATTCCTACTCTGACTAGCACGTGGCACTGGTAGAAATACCGAGATTATTACTTTTGAGGTCCTACTTTTTAATTTAACTCCTAGCTCCTTAAATTCGTCTCGTAGGATCTCATCCCTTTTTTTTTTACCTATGTCGTTGGTACCAATGTGCACCACGACAACTGGCTGTTCTCCCTCCCTTTTTAGAATGTCCTGCACTCGCTCGGAGACATCCTTGACCCTTGCACCAGGGAGGCAACATACCATCCTGGAGTCTCGATTGCAGCCACAGAAATGCCTATCTATTCCCCTTATGATTGAATCCCCTATCACTATCGCTCTCCCACTCTTTTTCATGCCCTCCTGTACAACAGAGCCAGCCACGGTGCCATGAACTTGGCTGCTGCTGCTCTCCCCTGATGAGTCATCTCCCTCAACAGCACTCAAAGCAGTGTATCTGTTTTGCAGGGGGATGACCAGGTGGGACCCTTGCACTACTTTCTTTGTACTACTCTTCCTGCTGGTCTTCCATTCCCTAGCTGGCTGTGGATCCTTCTCATGCGGTAAGACCAACTCACTAAACGTGCCACTTATGTCATTCTCAGCATCGTGGATGCTCCAGAGTGAATCCACCCTCAGTTCCAATTCCGCAACGCAGTACGTCATGAGATGGAGATGGATACACATGATGAGGGAGAAGGTCGTGATCGAACTGGACAAACTTCAATGGGAAGGAATCATATCACCAGTCGAGTTCAGTGAATGCGGCAGTCTAATTGTCCCGGTGTTGAAAAGTGATGGCACATAGAAACATAGAAACATAGAAAATAGGTGCAGGAGTAGGCAATTCAGCACTTCGAACCTGCACCACCATTCAATGAGTTCATGGCTGAACACGGCATGGTCAGGATCTGCGAAGACTACAAGGTAACGATCAACCGAGTCTCGATACAGGATCAGTACCCATTACCCAAGGCTGACGACCTGATTGCAATGCTAGTGGCGGGGGGGGGGGGGGGAAGTCGTTCACCAAATTAGATCTGACCTCCGCTTACATGACACAGGAGCCGGTCGAATCGTCGATAAAACTGACGTGCATCAACACGCAGAATGAACTGTTTATATATCACAGATGCTCTTTCAGAATTTGCTCGGCGGCAGCCATATTTCAGAGAAACATGGAGTGTTTGCTGAAGTCTGTCCTGAGAACCATCGTGTTCCAAGATGACATCCTGATCACCGGTCGCGATGCCACCGAACACTTGCACAACCTGGAAGAGGTTCTATGTCGTCTGGACAGAGTGGGACTCAGACTAAAATGCTCCAAGTGTGTTTTCATGGCACCAGAAGTCGAATTCCTGGGGAGAAAGATTGCAGCAGACGGCATCAGGCCCACGGACTCGAAGACAGAGACAATCAAGAATCCACTCAGACCCCAGAGTGTGACGGAGCTGCATTCGTTCGTGGGTCTTCTCAACTATTTCGGTAACTTTCTACCTAGTTTGAGCACATTGCTAGAGCCCTTGCACATGTTGCTGAGAAAGGGTAACGACTGGGTTTGGGGCAAATCTCAAGACAGAGCCTTTGAGAAGGCCAGGAACCTGCTATGTTCCAATAAATTACTGGTACACTCATCATCGTCATTATCATAGGCAGTGCCTCGGAATCGAGCAAGACTTGCTTCCACTCTTAGCAAGAGTTCTTAGGTGGATGTACACTCCCATACGAGAACCACAGTCTCTTTCACAGGTGCGACAGATAGTCGATGAGGGAAAGGGTGGGCAGGAAGCCTGGGTTAGTCTATCAACTCTGCATCAGTTCCTATGGACTGGAGGGTTGCTAATGTAACACCACTTTTTAAAAAGGAGGGAGAGAGAAAACGGGTAATTATAGACCGGTTAGCCTGACATCAGTGGTGGGGAAAATGTTGGAATCAATTATTAAGGATGAAATAGCAGCACATTTGGAAAGCAGTGACAGGATCAGTCCAAGTCAGCATGGATTTATGAAAGGGAAATCATACTTGATGAATCTTCTGGAATTCTTTGAGGATGTAACTAGTAGAGTGGACGAGGAAGAACCAGTGGATGTGGTGTATTTGGACTTTCAAAAGGCTTTTGACAAGGTCTCACACAAGAGATTAGTGTGCAAAATCAAAGCACATGCTATTGGGGGTAATGTACTGACGTGGATAGAGAACTGGTTGGCAGACAGGAAGCAGAGAGTTGGGATAAATGGGTCCTTTTCAGAATGGCAGGCAGTGACTAGTGGAGTGCTGCAGGGCTCAGTGCTGGGACCCCAGCTCTTTACTATATACATTAATGATTTAGATGAAGGAATTGAGTGTAATATCTCCAAGTTTGCAGATGACACTAAACTGGGTGGCGGTGTGAGCTACGAGGAGGACGCTAAGAGGCTGCAGGGTGACTTGGACAGGTTAGGTGAGTGGGAAAATGCATGGCAGATGCAGTATAATGTGGATAAATGTGAGGTTATCCACTTTGGGGGCAAAAACACGAAGGCAGAATATTATCTGAATGGTTGGCAGACTAGGAAAAGGGGAGGTGCAACGAGACCTGGGTGTCATTGAAAGTTGACATGCAGGTACAGCAGGCGGTGAAGAAGGCAAATGGTATGTTGGCCTTCATGGCTAGGGGATTTGAGTATAGGAGCAGGGAGGTCTTATTGCAGTTGTACAGGGCCTTGGTGAGGCCTCACCTGGAGTATTGTGTTCAGTTTTGGTCTCCTAATCTGAGGAAGGATGTTCTTGCTATTGAGGGAGTGCAACGAAGGTTCACCAGATTGATTCCCGGGATGGCTGGGCTGACATATGAGGAGAGGCTGGATCAACTGGGCCTTTATACACTGGAGTTTAGAAGGATGAGAGGGGATCTCATAGAAACATATAAGATTCTGACGGGACTGGACAGGTTAGATGCGGGAAGAATGTTCCCGATGTTGGGGAAGTCCAGAACCAGGGGACACAGTCTTAGGATAAGGGGTAGGCCATTTAGGACTGAGATGAGGAGAAACTTCTTCACTCAGAGAGTTGTTCACCTGTGGAATTCCCTGCCACAGAGAGTTGTTGATGCCAGTTCATTGGATATATTCAAGAGGGAGTTAGATATGGCCCTTACAGCTAAAGGGATCAAGGGGTATGGAGAGAAAGCAAGAAAGGGGTATTGAGGGAATGATCAGCCATGATCTTATTGAATAGTGGTGCAGGCTCGAAGGGCCAAATGGCCTACCCCTGCACTTATTTTCTATGTTTCTATGTTTGCCGCACGCTCCTTCCGCTGCCTGCGCTTGATTTCTGCATACTCTCGGCGACGATACTCAAGGAGCTCAGTGCCCTCCCGGATGCACTTCCTCCACTTAGGGCGGTCTTTGGCCAGGGACTCCCAGGTGTCAGTGGGGATGTCGCACTTTATCAGGGAGGCTTTGAGGGTGTCCTTGTAATGTTTCCTCTGCCCACCTTTGGCTCTTTTGCAGTGGACGCGTTCCGAGTAGATCTCTTGCTTTGGGAGTCTCGTGTTTGGCATGCGAACTATGTGGCCTGCCCAGCGGAGCTGATCAAGTGTGGTCAGTGCTTCAGTGCTGGGGATGTTGGCCTGGATGTGGACGCTAATGTTTGCATGTCTGTCCTCCCAGGATGCAGGATCTTGCGGAAACATTGCTGGTGGTATTTCTCCAGAGACTTGAGGTGTCTGCTGTACATGGTCCACGCTCATGGTCTACAGGGTCATAGTAATACCCACGCTCCTGTATGGCTCAGAGACGTGGACCATGTACAGCAGATACTGGTACACTATGACCCATGTAAACGGTTAGTGCTGACCTGTGACGCCTCATCAAATGGGGTCGGTTGTGTGCTCCAGCAAGCCAATGTATCAGGCAAACTCCAACCAGTTGTATACACATCCAGAAGTCTGTCTAAGGCTGAAAGAGCCTATAGTATGGTAGAGAAAGAGGCTTTAGCATGTGTATATGGGGTTAGGAAAATGCACCAATTCCTGTTTGGGCTTCAGTTTGAGCTTGAAACAGACCACAAGCCGCTCATTTCATTGTTTTCTGAGAGCAAAGGTATAAACACCAATGCCTCGTCCCGCATGCAAAGATGGGCACTGACATTATCCGCTTATAATTATGTCATCCACCACAGACCAGGCACTGAAAACTGTGCTGATGCGCTTAGCCGGCTACCATTGCCCACAATCGGGGTGGAAATGCCGCAGCCCACAGACTTGCTGCTGGTCATGGATGCCTTCTAGAGCGAGGGGTCACCCATCACGGCTCGTCAAATTAGGACCTGGGCCAGCCAGGATCCTGTACTGTCAAGCGTAAAAAGGTGTGTCCTAAATGGAAATTGGTCCGTCATTCCCAGGGAAATGCAGGATGAAATTAAGCCTTATAGCCGTCGCAAAGATGAATTGTCTATTCAGTCTGATTGACTGGAGACCTGCTCTGCTGCATGGACCTAGTGCGCACACATATCGCTGTGTGGGCTGGCCAGTGCTGGCCCTGGGCCCTCACCTCTTCTGGGCCCCGAACTCGCGCCTCTCGATGGGCCCCGATCACGTCCCTCTGCAATCGCTCATCGCTCCTTTGCCCTGACCTCGCCCCTCCTGCTGTACCTGCCCATGCTCCAATCACCGACCTGGATCTTGGTGACGTCTAATCCAGTCGCCCTCTTCGCTGCCGTTGCTCTCCTGCTCCAGCACGTGCTGCTCCCTGGAGTGGTACGCTGCCACGCTGCTCCTTCCGCTCCCTGGCCTGCTCCGATGGTGCTCGCAGGCTGGGGGCCGCTCAGACACAGACACACACACACACGGACTGATAGATACACCCACAGACACACAGGCACACACACACAATACACACAGATACACAAGAACATACATAACATAAGAACATAAGAACATAAGAATTAGGAACAGGAGTAGGCCATCTAGCCCCTCGAGCCTGCTCCGCCATTCAACAAGATCATGGCTGATCTGGTCGTGGACTCAGCTCCACTTACCCACCCGCTCCCCATAACCCTTAATTCCCTTATTGGTTAAAAATCTATCTATCTGTGACTTGAATACATTCAATGAGCTAGCCTCAACTGCTTCCCTGGGCAGAGAATTCCACAGATTCACAACCCTCTGGGAGAAGAAATTCCTTCTCAACTCGGTTTTAAATTGGCTCCCCCGTATTTTGAGGCTGCGCCCCCTATTCTAGTCTCCCCGACCAGTGGAAACAATCTCTCTGCCTCTATCCTGTCTATCCCTTTCATTATTTTAAATGTTTCTATAAGATCACCCTTCATCCTTCTGAACTCCAACAAGTAAAGACCCAGTCTACTCAATCTATCATCATAAGGTAACCCCCTCATCTCCGGAATCAGCTTAGTGAATCGTCTCTGTACCCCCTCCAAAGCTAGTATATCCTTCCTTAAGTAAGGTGACCAAAACTGCAGGCAGTACTCCAGGTGCGGCCTCACCAATACCCTGTACAGTTGCAGCAGGACCTCCCTGCTTTTGTACTCCATCCCTCTCGCAATGAAGGCCAACATTCCATTCGCCTTCCTGATTACCTGCTGCACCTGCAAACTAACTTTTTGGGATTCATGCACAAGGACCCCCAGGTCTCTCTGCACCGCAGCATGTTGTAATTTCTCCCCATTCAAATAATATTCCCTTTTACTGTTTTTTTCCCCAAGGTGGATGACCTCACACTTTCCGACATTGTATTCCATCTGCCAAACCTTAGCCCATTCGCTTAACCTAGCTAAATCTCTTTGCAGCCTCTCTGTGTCCTCTACACAACCCGCTTTCCCACTAATCTTTGTGTCATCTGCAAATTTTGTTACACTACACTCTGTCCCCTCTTCCAGGTCATCTATGTATATTGTAAACAGTTGTGGTCCCAGCACCGATCCCTGTGGCACACCACTAACCACCGATTTCCAACCCGAAAAGGACCCATTTATCCCAACTCTCTGCTTTCTGTTAGCCAGCCAATTCTCTATCCATGCTAATACATTTCCTCTGACTCCGCATACCTTTATCTTCTGCAGTAACCTTTTGTGTGGCACCTTATCGAATGCCTTTTGGAAATCTAAATACACCACATCCATCGGTACACCTCTATCCACCATGCTTGTTATATCCTCAAAGGATTCCAGTAAATTAGTTAAACATGATTTCCCCTTCATGAATCCATGTTGCGTCTGCTTGATTGCACTATTCCTATCTAGATGTCCCGCTATTTCTTCCTTAATGATAGTTTCAAGCATTTTCCCCACTACAGATGTTAAACTAACCGGCCTATCGTTACTTGCCTTTTGTCTGCCCCCTTTTTTAAACAGAGGTGTTACATTAGCTGCTTTCCAATCCGCCGGTACCTCCCCAGAGTCCAGAGAATTTTGGTAGATTATAACGAATGCATCTGCTATAACTTCCGCCATCTCTTTTAATACCCTGGGATGCATTTCATCAGGACCAGGGGACTTGTCTACCTTGAGTCCCATTAGCCTGTCCAGCACTACCCCCCTAGTGATAGTGATTGTCTCAAGGTCCTCCCTTCCCACATTCCTGTGACCAGCAATTTTTTGCATGGTTTTTGTTTCTTCCACTGTGAAGACCGAAGCAAAATAATTGTTTAAGGTCTCAGCCATTTCCACATTTCCCATTATTAAATCCCCCTTCTCATCTTCTAAGGGACCAACATTTACTTTAGTCACTCTTTTCCGTTTTATATATATTTAAAAGCTTTTACTATCTGTTTTTATGTTTTGCGTAAGTTTACCTTCGTAATCTATCTTTCCTTTCTTTATTGCTTTCTTAATCATTCTTTGCTGTTGTTTAAAATTTTCCCAATCTTCTAGTTTCCCACTAACCTTGGCCACCTTATACGCATTGGTTTTTAATTTGATACTCTCCTTTATTTTCTTGGTTATCCACGGCTGGTTATCCCTTCTCTTACCGCCCTTCTTTTTCACTGGAATATATTTTTGTTGAGCACTATGAAAGAGCTCCTTAACAGTCCTCCACTGTTCCTCACTTGTGCCACCGTTTAGTCTGTGTTTCCAGTCTACTTTAGCCAGCTCTGCCCTCATCCCACTGTAGTCCCCTTTGTTTAAGCATAGTACGCTTGTTTGAGACACTACTTCCTCACCCTCAATCTGTATTACAAATTCAACCATACTGTGATCACTCATTCCGAGAGGATCTTTTACTCGGAGATCATTTATTATTCCTGTCTCATTACACAGGACCAGATCTAAGATAGCTTGCTCGCTTGTAGGTTCTGTAACATACTGTTCTAAGAAACAATCCCACACATACACACACACACGTTTGCATTTGAACCTATTGCAACTGAAATTCAAAACCTGAATTGTTTCTGTTCAGTTGATGATTACGATTAGAAAACAACTAATTTTATATTAGAAATAAAAGAGCGAGATCACAGATTCCATTTGGTGAATTACATGCAGAGGTCACTAAAAGGACAAATGGAAATGAAATATGTGCGTGTGGTTTTTAAAATAACGCGAATTAAGGCTGTGTGCTTCAGCCAGCCCGAAACCTGAATGAAGGACATTCCCAAATACACAATGTCACAATCTGTCAGCAGCATTCCATAGCACGTCACAGGGGGCGGGGATAGCGAGTGTGATTGACAGGAGCCGCAGTGAATCAATGCGCTCTTCCCCAGAAACTGACCGCACACCCGCCACCGGCTCCCAACCTCTGACTTTCACATCGGTCCAGCAACCATATCTCTGCAAGGTTCAAAGGCATCCCATTGCTTCAATTCAATTTATTTTAGCTATGATCGGTAGTTGACATCGAAAGACTTGGACAAAGCGCGGGAGTAATTGCTTCTATCCGCCAGAAAAAGAAAGACTCGCGCTGGGTCCTGTCAGTCAGCTTCGGCAGTGAGGGGCTGGGGCAGTGAGGTAGTGAGGTAGTGAGGGAGCTGGGGCAGTGAGGTGCTGAGGGGCTGGGGCAGTGAGGGAGGGAGGGGCTGGGGCAGTGAGGGAGTGAGGGGCAGTGAGGCAGGCAGGGGCTGGGGCAGTGAGGAAGTGAGGGACAGTGAGGGGCTGGGGCAGTGAGGGAGTGAGGGGCAGTGAGGCAGGCTGGGGCAGTGAGGGAATGAGGGGCTGGGGCAATGAGGGAATGAGGGGCTGGGGCAGTGAGGGAGTAAGGGGCTGGGGCAGTGAGGGGCTGGGGCAGTGAGGGGCTGGGGCAGTGAGGCAGTCAGGGGCTGGGGCAGTGAGGGGCTGGGGCAGTGAGGCAGTCAGGGGCTGGGGCAGTGAGGGAGTGAGGGACAGTGAGGCAGTGAGGGGCTGGGGCAGTGAGGGAGTGAGGGGCTGGGGCAGTGAGGGAGGGAGTGAGGGGCAGTGAGGGAATGAGGGGCTGGGGCAGTGAGGGGCTGGGGCAGTGAGGGGCTGGGGCAGTCAGCTGGACAGAAACACATCATTGCACAATAACTATATGTAGACCTAGGTTAAAGCTGTATACACTTGATAGAGAAAGAGACACACAGAGAGTGAATAGACAGACAGAAAGACAGGAATGAGTGAGTGAATAAATAAATAAACGAATGAACACATATATAAACACAATATATCTTCGCAGGTATATATATATATATATATATATATACACATACCCACATACATATGTATTAATACAAATAGCTGCACAGATACATATGTATACATACACAGAAAATAAAGATTAGCATTAATATAGCAACGACTTGTGGTTGTCCCAAAGCGTTTTATAGCCAATGAAGTATTTTGAAGCGTCGTCTCTGTGGTAACGTAGTAAACGCGTCAGATTTTTGCTTGCGATTCTGCATATATATATAACATATATCAGTAAATAAATAATTAAGTGAACAAATCAATCAGAAATGCAGACGCAAACGTATACAACGATGTGTTTTGCACGCACACACACGCATATATAAAATGGATACATATTTATATATCAAACACTGCGTGCTATTCTCAGTTGTTCCTCGAAACCAATTGAGAGTAATGTGCACGGTGGGCATTAGGACCCGGCGGCCGCCCATGCGGCGGTGCTGTGAGGTCCCGGTTCGAGGCTCTGTCTGACACAACCAGTGGGTCAGCAGACAGCTCAACAGAGAACAGCGCAGCAAAAATAATCCTTCACATTTAAAACTGGGAACAACTGGCACAGGACAGCACAAGTGTGAATGATTTAACATTAATACATGAGAGTTTGCCAATTATAGTGCAAAGTGCAGGGCTGTACTGCAAATATATATATTTATTTATGTTAATATATATCTTTATGTAACAGAGGCAAGATCGAGAATAGTGATAATTGAGAACGGATCTACTGTAATATAAACAGAGACAGGGCCGAGTGTAATGGACAGTGTCTAGTCTAATATAAACAGAGAGAGGGCCTTGTGTAATATAAACAGAGACAGGGCCGAGTGTAATATTAACAGGGACAGGGCCTAGTGTAATGGACAGTGTCTAGTGTAATATAAACAGGGACAGGGTCGAGTGTAATATAAACAGGGACAGGGTCTGGTGTAATATAAACAGAGACAGGGTCTTATGTAATATAAACGGAGACATGGCCCAGTGTAATATAAGCAGAGAAAGGGCCAAGTGTAATATAAACAGGGACAGGCCATAGTGCACTATAAACAGAGACAGGGATTAGGGAAATATAAACAGAGTCAGTGACTGGGTCAAGTGTAATTTAAACAGAGACAGGGTCCAGTGTAATTTAAACAGAGACAGGGTCTCGTGTGATGTAAACAGCGACACAGCCTAGTGTACTATAAGCAGAGACAGGGCCTGGTTTAATATGAACAGAGACTGGATCTGGTGAAATACAAACAGTGACAGGGTCTGGCGTAATATAAACAGAGACAGGGTCTAGTGCAATATAAACAAGGACAGGGTCTAGAGTAATATAAACAGGGACAGGGTCTAATGTAATATAAACAGAGACAGGGTCTACTGTAACAGAGACAGGGTCCAGTGTAATATAAACAGAGACAGGGCCTAGTGCAATGTAAATAGAGACAGGGTCTCGTGTAATATAAAAAGAGGCAGGGTCGAGTGTAATGTAAACAGGGACAGGGTCCAGTATATTATAAACAGAGACAGTGTCTAGTATAATATAAACAGAGATAGGGTCTAATGTAATATAAACAGAGACAGGGTCGAGTGTAATATAAACAGAACCAGGGTCCAGTGTAATATAAACAGAGACAGGGTCTAGCATAATATAAACAGAGACAGGGTCTAATGTAATATAAACAGATTCAGGGTCTAGTTCAATAAAACAGAGACAGGGTCGAGTGTAATATAAACAGAGACAGAGCCTCGTGTAATAAAAACAGAGACAGGGTAGAGTGTAATATAAACTGAGACAGGGTCGAATGTAATATAAACAGATTCAGGGTCTAGTGTCATAAAACAGAGACAGGGGACAGTGTAATATAAACGGGGCCAGGGTGTTGTGCTATTTCAACAGTGACAGGGCCTAGTGTAATATAAACAGAGTCAGGATCTAGTGTAATATAAACAGAGACAGGGTCTAGTGTAATATATACAGAGTCAGGATCTCGTGCAATACAAACAGTGCCATGGTGTCGTGTAATATAAACAGAGACAGGGTCTAGTGCAATATAAACAGAGACAGGGTCTAGTGTAATGTAAACAGAGACAGGGTCTAGTGTAATATAAACAGAGACAGGGCCTAGTGTAATATAAACTGAAACAGGTTCCAGTGAAATATAAACAGAGACAGGGTCGAGTGTAATGTAAACAGAGACAGGGTCTAGTGTAATATATACAGAGTCAGGATCTCGTGCAATACAAACAGTGCCATGGCGTCGTGTAATATAAACAGAGACAGGGTCTAGTGCAATATAAACAGAGACAGGGTCTAGTGTAATATAAACAGAGACAGGGCCTAGTGTAATATAAACTGAAACAGCGTCTAGTTTCATAAAACAGAGACAGGGTACAGTGTAATATAAATGGGGACAGGGTGTTGTGCTATTTCAACAGAGATAGGGCCGAGTGTAATATAAACAGAGTCAGGATCTAGTGTAATATAAACAGAGACAGGGTCTAGTGTAATGTAAACAGAGACAGGGTCCAGTGTAATATAAACAGAACCAAGGTCCAGTGTAATATTAAGAGACAGGGTCGAGCATAATATAAACAGACAGGGTCTCGTGTAATATAAATAGAATTAGGGTCCAGTGAAATATAAACTGAGACAGGGTCTAGTGTAATATAAACAGAGACAGAGCCTAGTTTAATATAAACAGAGACAGGGTCTAGTGTAATATAAACAGAGACAGGGTCCAGTGTAATATAAACAGAGACAGGGTCTAGTGTAATATAAACAGAGACAGGGTTGAGTGTAATATAAACAGGACCAGGGTCCAGTGTAATATAAACAGAGACAGGGTCTAACGTAATACAAACAGATTCAGGGTCTAGTGCAATAAAACAGAGACAGGGTCCAGTGTAATATAAACAGAGACAGGGTCCAGTGTAATATAAACAGAGACAGAGTCTAGTGTAATATAACCAGAAGCAGGTTCCAGTGAAATATAAACAGAGACAGGGTCTAGTGCAATATAAACAGAGGACAGGGTCTGATGTAATATAAACAGATTCAGGGTCTAGTGCAATAAAACAGAGACAGGATCTAGTGTAATATAAACAGAGACAGGATCGAGTGTAATATAAAAAGAGGCAGGGGCTCGTGCAATGTAAACAGGGACAGGGTCCAGTATATTATGAAGTGAGACAGTGTCTAGTATAATATAAACAGAGAAAGGGTCTAGTGTAACATAAACAGAGACAGGGTCCAGTGTAATATAAAGAGACATGGTGTCATGTAATATAAACAGAGACAGGGTCTAATGCAATATAAACAGAGACAGGGTCTAGTGTAATATAAACAGATTCAGGGTCTAGTGCAATAAAATAGAGACAGGGTCTAGTGTAATATAAACAGAGACAGGGTCTAGTGTAATATAAACAGAGACAGGGTCGAGTGTAATATAAACAGAGACAGGGTCGAGTGTAATATAAACAGAACCAGGGTCCAGTGTAAAAGAAACAGAGACAGGGTCTAACGTAATATAAACAGATTCAGGGTCGAGTGCAATAAAACAGAGACAGGGTCGAGTGTAATATAAACAGAGACAGAGCCTCGTGTAATAAAAACAGAGACAGGGTACAGTGTATTATAAACAGAGACAGGGTCGAGAGTAAATAAACAGAGACAGGATCGAGTGTAATATAAAAAGAGGCAGGGGCTCGTGCAATGTAAACAGGGACAGAGTCCAGTATATTATAAAGTGAGACAGTGTCTAGTATAATATAAACAGAGAAAGGGTCTAGTGTAACATAAACAGAGACAGGGTCTAGTGTAATATAAAGAGACATGGTGTCATGTAATATAAAGAGAGACAGGGTCTAATGCAATATAAACAGAGACAGGGTCTAGTGTAATGTAAACAGACACAAGGTCGAGTGTAATATTAACAGAGACAGGGTCGAGCATAATATAAACAGACAGGGCCTAGTGTAATATAAACAGAGTCAGGATCTAGTGTAATATAAACAGAGACAGGGACCGGGTCTTGTGTAATATAAACAGAGACAAGGTCTAGTGTAATATAAACAGAGACAGGGTCTAGTGTAATAGAACAGGGTCCAGTGTAATATAAACAGAGACAGGGTCTAGTGTAATATAAACAAGGACAGGGTCTACTGTAACAGAGACAGGGTCCAGTGTAATATAAACAGAGACAGGGCCTAGTGCAATGTAAATAGAGACAGGGTCTCGTGTAATATAAAAAGAGGCAGGGTCGAGTGTAATGTAAACAGGGACAGGGTCCAGTATATTATAAACAGAGACAGTGTCTAGTATAATATAAACAGAGATAGGGTCTAATGTAATATAAACAGAGACAGGGTCGAGTGTAATATAAACAGAACCAGGGTCCAGTGTAATATAAACAGAGACAGGGTCTAGCATAATATAAACAGAGACAGGGCCTAGTGTAATATAAACAGAAACAGGTTCCAGTGTAATATAAACAGAGACAGGGTCTAATGTAATATAAACAGATTCAGGGTCTAGTTCAATAAAACAGAGACAGGGTCGAGTGTAATATAAACAGAGACAGAGCCTCGTGTAATAAAAACAGAGACAGGGTAGAGTGTAATATAAACTGAGACAGGGTCGAATGTAATATAAACAGATTCAGGGTCCAGTGTCATAAAACAGAGACAGGGGACAGTGTAATATAAACGGGGCCAGGGTGTTGTGCTATTTCAACAGTGACAGGGCCTAGTGTAATATAAACAGAGTCAGGATCTAGTGTAATATAAACAGAGACAGGGTCTAGTGTAATATATACAGAGTCAGGATCTCGTGCAATACAAACAGTGCCATGGTGTCGTGTAATATAAACAGAGACAGGGTCTAGTGCAATATAAACAGAGACAGGGTCTAGTGTAATGTAAACAGAGACAGGGTCTAGTGTAATATAAACAGAGACAGGGCCTAGTGTAATATAAACTGAAACAGGTTCCAGTGAAATATAAACAGAGACAGGGTCGAGTGTAATGTAAACAGAGACAGGGTCTAGTGTAATATATACAGAGTCAGGATCTCGTGCAATACAAACAGTGCCATGGCGTCGTGTAATATAAACAGAGACAGGGTCTAGTGCAATATAAACAGAGACAGGGTCTAGTGTAATATAAACAGAGACAGGGCCTAGTGTAATATAAACTGAAACAGCGTCTAGTTTCATAAAACAGAGACAGGGTACAGTGTAATATAAACAGAGACAGGGTCCAGTGTAATATAAACAGAGACAGAGCCTAGTGTAATATAACCAGAAGCAGGTTCCAGTGAAATATAAACAGAGACAGGGTCTAGTGCAATATAAACAGAGGACAGGGTCTGATGTAATATAAACAGATTCAGGGTCTAGTGCAATAAAACAGAGACAGGATCTAGTGTAATATAAACAGAGACAGGATCGAGTGTAATATAAAAAGAGGCAGGGGCTCGTGCAATGTAAACAGGGACAGGGTCCAGTATATTATGAAGTGAGACAGTGTCTAGTATAATATAAACAGAGAAAGGGTCTAGTGTAACATAAACAGAGACAGGGTCCAGTGTAATATAAAGAGACATGGTGTCATGTAATATAAACAGAGACAGGGTCTAATGCAATATAAACAGAGACAGGGTCTAGTGTAATATAAACAGATTCAGGGTCTAGTGCAATAAAATAGAGACAGGGTCTAGTGTAATATAAACAGAGACAGGGTCTAGTGTAATATAAACAGAGACAGGGTCGAGTGTAATATAAACAGAGACAGGGTCGAGTGTAATATAAACAGAACCAGGTTCCAGTGTAAAAGAAACAGAGACAGGGTCTAACGTAATATAAACAGATTCAGGGTCGAGTGCAATAAAACAGAGACAGGGTCGAGTGTAATATAAACAGAGACAGAGCCTCGTGTAATAAAAACAGAGACAGGGTACAGTGTATTATAAACAGAGACAGGGTCGAGAGTAAATAAACAGAGACAGGATCGAGTGTAATATAAAAAGAGGCAGGGGCTCGTGCAATGTAAACAGGGACAGAGTCCAGTATATTATAAAGTGAGACAGTGTCTAGTATAATATAAACAGAGAAAGGGTCTAGTGTAACATAAACAGAGACAGGGTCTAGTGTAATATAAAGAGACATGGTGTCATGTAATATAAAGAGAGACAGGGTCTAATGCAATATAAACAGAGACAGGGTCTAGTGTAATGTAAACAGACACAAGGTCGAGTGTAATATTAACAGAGACAGGGTCGAGCATAATATAAACAGACAGGGCCTAGTGTAATATAAACAGAGTCAGGATCTAGTGTAATATAAACAGAGACAGGGACCGGGTCTTGTGTAATATAAACAGAGACAAGGTCTAGTGTAATATAAACAGAGACAGGGTCTAGTGTAATAGAACAGGGTCCAGTGTAATATAAACAGAGACAGGGTTTAGTGTAATATAAACAAGGACAGGGTCTACTGTAACAGAGACAGGGTCCAGTGTAATATAAACAGAGACAGGGCCTAGTGCAATGTAAATAGAGACAGGGTCTCGTGTAATATAAAAAGAGGCAGGGTCGAGTGTAATGTAAACAGAACCAGGGTCCAGTGCAATATAAACAGAGACAGGGTCTAGCATAATATAAACAGAGACAGGGCCTAGTGTAATATAAACAGAAACAGGTTCCAGTGTAATATAAACAGAGACAGGGTCTAATGTAATATAAACAGATTCAGGGTCTAGTTCAATAAAACAGAGACAGGGTCGAGTGTAATATAAACAGAGACAGAGCCTCGTGTAATAAAAACAGAGACAGGGTAGAGTGTAATATAAACTGAGACAGGGTCGAATGTAATATAAACAGATTCAGGGTCTAGTGTCATAAAACAGAGACAGGGGACAGTGTAATATAAACGGGGCCAGGGTGTTGTGCTATTTCAACAGTGACAGGGCCTAGTGTAATATAAACAGAGTCAGGATCTAGTGTAATATAAACAGAGACAGGGTCTAGTGTAATATATACAGAGTCAGGATCTCGTGCAATACAAACAGTGCCATGGTGTCGTGCAATATAAACAGAGACAGGGTCTAGTGTAATGTAAACAGAGACAGGGTCTAGTGTAATATAAACAGAGACAGGGCCTAGTGTAATATAAACTGAAACAGGTTCCAGTGAAATATAAACAGAGACAGGGTCGAGTGTAATGTAAACAGAGACAGGGTCTAGTGTAATATATACAGAGTCAGGATCTCGTGCAATACAAACAGTGCCATGGCGTCGTGTAATATAAACAGAGACAGGGTCTAGTGCAATATAAACAGAGACAGGGTCTAGTGTAATATAAACAGAGACAGGGCCTAGTGTAATATAAACTGAAACAGCGTCTAGTTTCATAAAACAGAGACAGGGTACAGTGTAATATAAATGGGGACAGGGTGTTGTGCTATTTCAACAGAGATAGGGCCGAGTGTAATATAAACAGAGTCAGGATCTAGTGTAATATAAACAGAGACAGGGTCTAGTGTAATGTAAACAGAGACAGGGTCCAGTGTAATATAAACAGAACCAAGGTCCAGTGTAATATTAAGAGACAGGGTCGAGCATAATATAAACAGACAGGGTCTCGTGTAATATAAATAGAATTAGGGTCCAGTGAAATATAAACTGAGACAGGGTCTAGTGTAATATAAACAGAGACAGAGCCTAGTTTAATATAAACAGAGACAGGGTCTAGTGTAATATAAACAGAGACAGGGTCCAGTGTAATATAAACAGAGACAGGGTCTAGTGTAATATAAACAGAGACAGGGTTGAGTGTAATATAAACAGGACCAGGGTCCAGTGTAATATAAACAGAGACAGGGTCTAACGTAATACAAACAGATTCAGGGTCTAGTGCAATAAAACAGAGACAGGGTCCAGTGTAATATAAACAGAGACAGGGTCCAGTGTAATATAAACAGAGACAGAGCCTAGTGTAATATAACCAGAAGCAGGTTCCAGTGAAATATAAACAGAGACAGGGTCTAGTGCAATATAAACAGAGGACAGGGTCTGATGTAATATAAACAGATTCAGGGTCTAGTGCAATAAAACAGAGACATAATCTAGTGTAATATAAACAGAGACAGGATCGAGTGTAATATAAAAAGAGGCAGGGGCTCGTGCAATGTAAACAGGGACAGGGTCCAGTATATTATGAAGTGAGACAGTGTCTAGTATAATATAAACAGAGAAAGGGTCTAGTGTAACATAAACAGAGACAGGGTCCAGTGTAATATAAAGAGACATGGTGTCATGTAATATAAACAGAGACAGGGTCTAATGCAATATAAACAGAGACAGGGTCTAGTGTAATATAAACAGATTCAGGGTCTAGTGCAATAAAATAGAGACAGGGTCTAGTGTAATATAAACAGAGACAGGGTCTAGTGTAATATAAACAGAGACAGGGTCGAGTGTAATATAAACAGAGACAGGGTCGAGTGTAATATAAACAGAACCAGGGTCCAGTGTAAAAGAAACAGAGACAGGGTCTAACGTAATATAAACAGATTCAGGGTCGAGTGCAATAAAACAGAGACAGGGTCGAGTGTAATATAAACAGAGACAGAGCCTCGTGTAATAAAAACAGAGACAGGGTACAGTGTATTATAAACAGAGACAGGGTCGAGAGTAAATAAACAGGCAGGGGCTCGTGCAATGTAAACAGGGACAGAGTCCAGTATATTATAAAGTGAGACAGTGTCTAGTATAATATAAACAGAGAAAGGGTCTAGTGTAACATAAACAGAGACAGGGTCTAGTGTAATATAAAGAGACATGGTGTCATGTAATATAAAGAGAGACAGGGTCTAATGCAATATAAACAGAGACAGGGTCTAGTGTAATGTAAACAGACACAAGGTCGAGTGTAATATTAACAGAGACAGGGTCGAGCATAATATAAACAGACAGGGCCTAGTGTAATATAAACAGAGTCAGGATCTAGTGTAATATAAACAGAGACAGGGACCGGGTCTTGTGTAATATAAACAGAGACAAGGTCTAGTGTAATATAAACAGAGACAGGGTGTAGTGTAATAGAACAGGGTCCAGTGTAATATAAACAGAGACAGGGTCTAGTGTAATATAAACAAGGACAGGGTCTAGTGTAATAGAACAGGGTCTAGTGTAATATAAACAGAGACAGGGTCCAGTGTAATATAAACAGAGACAGGGTCTAGTGTAATGTAAACAGAGACAGGGTCTAGTGTAATGTAAACAGAGACAGGGTCTAGTGTAATATAAACAGAGACAGGGTCTAGTGTAATATAAACAGAGTCAGTATCTCGTGTAATATAAACAGAGCCATGGTGTCGTGTAATATATACAGAGTCAGGATCTCGTGCAATACAAACAGTGCCATGGCGTCGTGTAATATAAACAGAGACAGGGTCTAGTGCAATATAAACAGAGACAGGGTCTAGTGTAATATAAACAGAGACAGGGCCTAGTGTAATATAAACTGAAACAGCGTCTAGTTTCATAAAACAGAGACAGGGTACAGTGTAATATAAATGGGGACAGGGTGTTGTGCTATTTCAACAGAGATAGGGCCGAGTGTAATATAAACAGAGTCAGGATCTAGTGTAATATAAACAGAGACAGGGTCTAGTGTAATGTAAACAGAGACAGGGTCCAGTGTAATATAAACAGAACCAAGGTCCAGTGTAATATTAAGAGACAGGGTCGAGCATAATATAAACAGACAGGGTCTCGTGTAATATAAATAGAATTAGGGTCCAGTGAAATATAAACTGAGACAGGGTCTAGTGTAATATAAACAGAGACAGAGCCTAGTTTAATATAAACAGAGACAGGGTCTAGTGTAATATAAACAGAGACAGGGTCCAGTGTAATATAAACAGAGACAGGGTCTAGTGTAATATAAACAGAGACAGGGTTGAGTGTAATATAAACAGGACCAGGGTCCAGTGTAATATAAACAGAGACAGGGTCTAACGTAATACAAACAGATTCAGGGTCTAGTGCAATAAAACAGAGACAGGGTCCAGTGTAATATAAACAGAGACAGGGTCCAGTGTAATATAAACAGAGACAGAGCCTAGTGTAATATAACCAGAAGCAGGTTCCAGTGAAATATAAACAGAGACAGGGTCTAGTGCAATATAAACAGAGGACAGGGTCTGATGTAATATAAACAGATTCAGGGTCTAGTGCAATAAAACAGAGACATAATCTAGTGTAATATAAACAGAGACAGGATCGAGTGTAATATAAAAAGAGGCAGGGGCTCGTGCAATGTAAACAGGGACAGGGTCCAGTATATTATGAAGTGAGACAGTGTCTAGTATAATATAAACAGAGAAAGGGTCTAGTGTAACATAAACAGAGACAGGGTCCAGTGTAATATAAAGAGACATGGTGTCATGTAATATAAACAGAGACAGGGTCTAATGCAATATAAACAGAGACAGGGTCTAGTGTAATATAAACAGATTCAGGGTCTAGTGCAATAAAATAGAGACAGGGTCTAGTGTAATATAAACAGAGACAGGGTCTAGTGTAATATAAACAGAGACAGGGTCGAGTGTAATATAAACAGAGACAGGGTCGAGTGTAATATAAACAGAACCAGGGTCCAGTGTAAAAGAAACAGAGACAGGGTCTAACGTAATATAAACAGATTCAGGGTCGAGTGCAATAAAACAGAGACAGGGTCGAGTGTAATATAAACAGAGACAGAGCCTCGTGTAATAAAAACAGAGACAGGGTACAGTGTATTATAAACAGAGACAGGGTCGAGAGTAAATAAACAGGCAGGGGCTCGTGCAATGTAAACAGGGACAGAGTCCAGTATATTATAAAGTGAGACAGTGTCTAGTATAATATAAACAGAGAAAGGGTCTAGTGTAACATAAACAGAGACAGGGTCTAGTGTAATATAAAGAGACATGGTGTCATGTAATATAAAGAGAGACAGGGTCTAATGCAATATAAACAGAGACAGGGTCTAGTGTAATGTAAACAGACACAAGGTCGAGTGTAATATTAACAGAGACAGGGTCGAGCATAATATAAACAGACAGGGCCTAGTGTAATATAAACAGAGTCAGGATCTAGTGTAATATAAACAGAGACAGGGACCGGGTCTTGTGTAATATAAACAGAGACAAGGTCTAGTGTAATATAAACAGAGACAGGGTGTAGTGTAATAGAACAGGGTCCAGTGTAATATAAACAGAGACAGGGTCTAGTGTAATATAAACAAGGACAGGGTCTAGTGTAATAGAACAGGGTCTAGTGTAATATAAACAGAGACAGGGTCCAGTGTAATATAAACAGAGACAGGGTCTAGTGTAATGTAAACAGAGACAGGGTCTAGTGTAATGTAAACAGAGACAGGGTCTAGTGTAATATAAACAGAGACAGGGTCTAGTGTAATATAAACAGAGTCAGTATCTCGTGTAATATAAACAGAGCCATGGTGTCGTGTAATATAAACAGGGACAGGGTCTAGTGTAATATAAACAGAGACAGGGCCTAGTGCAATATAAACAGAGACAGGGTCGAGTGTAATATAAACAGAGACAGGGTCCAGTGTAATATAAACAGAGACAGGGTCTAACGTAATATAAACAGATTCAGGGTCTAGTGCAATAAAACAGAGACAGGGTCGAGTGTAATATAAACAGAGACAGAGCCTCGTGTAATAAAAACAGAGACAGTGTAGAGTGTAATATAAACAGAGACAGGGTTCTAGTGTAATATAAACAGAGACAGAGTCGAGTGTAATATAAACAGAGACAGGGCCCAGTGTAATATAAACAGAGACAGGGCCCAGTGTAATATAAACAGAGACAGGGTCGAGTGTAATATAAACAGAGACAGGGTCGAGTGTAATATAAACAGAACCAGGGTCCTGTGTAATATTAACAGAAACAGCGTCTTGTTTCATAAAACAGAGACAGGGTACAGTGTAATATAAATGGGGACAGGGTGTTGTGCTATTTCAACAGAGACAGGGCTGAGTGTAATATAAACAGAGTCAGGATCTGGTGTAATATAAACAGAGACAGGGTCTCGTGTAATATATACAGAGTCAGGATCTCGTGTAATATAAACAGAGCCATGGTGTCGTGTAATATAAACAGAGACAGGGTCGAGTATAATGTAAACAGAGACAGGGTCTAGTGTACTAGAACAGTGTCCAGTGTAATATAAACAGAACCAGGGTCCAGTGTAATATTAACAGAGACAGGGTCCAGTGTAATATTAACAGAGACAGGGTCGAGCATAATATAAACAGACAGGGCCTAGTGTAATATTAACAGAAACAGCATCTAGTTTCATAAAACAGAGACAGGATCTAGTCTAATATAAACAGAGACAGGGTCTAGTGTAATATATACAGAGTCAGGATCTCATGTAATCTCAACAGAGCCATGGTGTCGTGTAATATAAACAGAAGCAGGCTCCAGTGAAATATAAACAGAGACAGGGTCTAGTGCAATATAAACAGAGGACAAGGTCTAATGTAATATAAACAGAGACAGGGTCTAACGTAATGTAAACAGATTCAGGGTCTAGTGCAATAAAACAGAGACAGGGTCTAGTGTAATATAAACAGAGACAGGGTCGAGTGTAATATAAACAGAGACAGGGTCGAGTGTAATATAAACAGAACCAGGGTCCAGTGTAATAAAAACAGAGACAGGGTACAGTGTAATATAAACAGAGACAGGATCGAGTGTAATATAAACAGAGACAGGTTCTAGTGTAATATAAACAGAGACAGGGTCGAGTGTAAATAAACAGAGACAGAGTCGAGTGTAATATAAACAGAGACAGGGCCCAGTGTAATATAAACAGAAACAGCGTCTAGTTTCATAAAACAGAGACAGGGTACAGTGTAATATAAATGGGTACAGGGTGTTGTGCTATTTCAACAGAGACAGGGTCGAGTGTAATATAAACAGAGACAGGGTCGAGTGTAATATAAACAGAGTCAGGATCTCGTGTAATATAAACAGAGACAGGGTCTAGTGTAATATATACAGAGTCAGGATCTCGTGTAATATAAACAGAGCCATGGTGTCATGTAATATAAACAGAGACAGGGTCTCATGCAATATAAACAGAGACAGGGTCTAGTGTAATGTAAACAGAGACAGGGTCTAGTGTAATAGAACAGGGTCCAGTGTAATATAAACAGAACCAGGGTACAATGTAATATAAACAGAGACAGGGTCCAGTGTAATATAAACAGAGACAGAGCCTAGTGTAATATAAACAGAAGCAGGTTCCAGTGAAATACAAACAGAGACAGGGTCTAGTGCAATATAAACAGAGGACAGGGTCTAATGTAATATAAACAGATTCAGGGTCGAGTGCAATAAAACAGAGACAGGATCGAGTGTAACATGAAAAGAGACAGGGTCGAGTGGAATATAAACAGAACCAGGGTCCAGTGTAATATAAACAGAGACAGGGTCTAATGTAATGTAAACAGATTCAGGGTCTAGTGCAATAAAACAGAGACAGGGTCGAGTGTAATATAAACAGAGACAGGGTCGAGTGTAATATAAACAGAACCAGGGTCCAGTGTAAAAGAAACAGAGACAGGGTCCAACGTAATATAAACAGATTCAGGGTCGAGTGCAATAAAACAGAGACAGGGTCGAGTGTAATATAAACAGAGACAGAGCCTCGTGTAATAAAAACAGAGACAGGGTACAGTGTAATATAAACAGAGACAGGGTCTAGTGTAATATAAACAGAGACAGGGTCTAGTGTAATATAAACAGAGACAGGGTCGAGTGTAAATAAACAGAGACAGGATCGAGTGTAATATAAAAAGAGGCAGGGGCTCGTGCAATGTAAACAGGGACAGGGTCCAGTATATTATAAAGTGAGACAGTGTCTAGTATAATATAAACAGAGAAAGGGTCTAGTGTAACATAAACAGAGACAGGGTCTAGTGTAATATAAAGAGACATGGTATCGTGTAATATAAAGAGAGACAGGGTCGAATGCAATATAAACAGAGACAGGGTCTAGTGTCATGTAAACAGACACAAGGTCGAGTGTAATATTAACAGAGACAGGGTCGAGCGTAATATAAACAGACAGGGCCCAGTGTAATATAAACAGAGTCAGGATCTAGTGTAATATAAACAGAGACAGGGACCGGGTCTTGTGTAATATAAACAGAGACAAGGTCTAGTGTAATATAAACAGAGACAGGGTCTAGTGTAATAGAACAGGGTCCAGTGTAATATAAACAGAGACAGGGTGTAGTGTAATATAAACAGAGACAGGATCTAGTGTAATATAAACAGAGACAGGGTCTAGTGTAATATGAACAGAGACAGGCTCCAGTGTAATATAAGCAGAGACAGGGTCTAGTGTAATGTAAACAGAGACAGGGTCTAGTGTAATGTAAACAGAGACAGGGTCTAGTGTAATATAAACAGAGACAGGGTCTAGTGTAATATCAACAGAGACAGGGTCTCGTGTAATATAAACAGAGTCAGGATCTCGTGTAATATAAACAGAGCCATGTTGTCGTGTAATATAAACAGAGACAGGGTCTAGTGTAATATAAACAGAACCAGGGTTCAGTGTAATATTAACAGAGACAGGGTCGAGCATAATATAAACAGACAGGGCGTAGTGTAATATAAACAGAGTCAGGATCTAGTGTAATATAAACAGAGACAGGGTCTAGTGTAATAGAACAGGGTCCAGTGTAATATAAACAGAGACAGGGTCTAGTGTAATATAAACAGAGACAGGGTCTAGTGTAATATAAACAGGGACAGGATCTAGTGTAATATAAACAGAGACAGGGTCCAGTGTAATATAAACAGAGACAGGGTCTAGTGTAATAGAACAGGGTCCAGTGTAATATAAACAGAGACAGGGTCTAGTGTAATATAAACAGAGACAGGGTCTAGTGTAATATAAACAGGGACAGGATCTAGTGTAATATAAACAGAGACAGGGTCCAGTGTAATATAAACAGAGACAGGGTCTAGTGTAATAGAACAGGGTCTAGTGTAATATAAACAGAGGACATGGTCGAATGTAATATAAACAGATTCAGGGTCTAGTGCAATAAAACAGAGACAGGGTCGAGTATAATATAAACAGAGACAGAGCCTTGTGTAATAAAAACAGAGACAGGGTACAGTGTAATATAAACAGAGACAGGGCCTAGTGTAATATAAACAGAGACAGGGTCGACTGTAATATAAACAGGGACATGGTCCAGTGTAATATAATCAGAGTCAGGATCTAGTGTAATATAAACAGAGACAAGGTCTAGTGTAATATAAACAGAACCAGGGTTCAGTGTAATATTAACAGAGACAGGATCGAGCATAATATAAACAGACAGGGCCTAGTGTAATATAAACAGAGTCAGGATCTAGTGTAATATAAACAGAGACAGGGTCTAGTGTAATATATACAGAGCCAGGGTCCAGTGTAATATAAACAGAGACAGAGTCGAGTGTAATATAAACAGAACCAGGGTCCAGTGTAATATAAACAAGAGACAGGGTCGAGTGTAATATAAACAGAAACAGGTTCCAGTGAAATATAAACAGAGACAGGGTCTAGTGTAAAATAAACAGAGACAGAGCCTCGTGTAATAAAAACAGAGACAGAGTACAGTGTAATATAAACAGAGACAGGGCCTAGTGTAATATAAACAGAGACAGGGCCTAGTGTAATATAAACAGAGACAGGGCCTAGTGTAATATAAACAGAGACAGGGTCGAGTGTAATATAAACAGGGACAGGGTCTTGTGTTATTTCAACAGAGACAGGCTCGAGTGTAATATAAACAGAGGCAGGGCTCAGTGTAATATAAACAGAGACAGGGCCTAGTGTAATATAAACAGAGACAGGGTCTAGTGTAATGTAAACAGACACAAGGTCTTGTGTAATATAAACAGAGACAGGGTCTAGTGTAATATAAACAGAGACAGGGTCTAGTGTAATATAAACAGAGACAGGGTCCAGTGTAATATAAACAGAGACAGGGTCCAGTGTAATATAAACAGAGACAGGGTCTAGTGCAATATAAACAGAGGACAGGATCTAGTGTAATATAAACAGAGACAGGATCGAGTGTAATATAAAAAGAGGCAGGGCCTCGTGCAATGTAAACAGGGACAGGGTCCAGTATATTATAAAGTGAGACAGTGTCTAGTACAATATAAACAGAGACAGGGTCTAGTGTAATATAAACTGAGTCAGGATCTCGTGTAATATAAACAGAGCCATGGTGTCGTGTAATATAAACAGGGACAGGGTCTAGTGTAATATAAACAGAGTCAGTATCTCGTGTAATATAAACAGAGCCATGGTGTCGTGTAATATAAACAGGGACAGGGTCTAGTGTAATATAAACAGAGACAGGGCCTTGTGCAATATAAACAGAGACAGGGTCGAGTGTAATATAAACAGAGACAGGGTCCAGTGTAATATAAACAGAGACAGGGTCTAACGTAATATAAACAGATTCAGGGTCTAGTGCAATAAAACAGAGACAGGGTCGAGTGTAATATAAACAGAGACAGAGCCTCGTGTAATAAAAACAGAGACAGGGTCCAATGTAATATAAACAGAGACAGGGTCGAGTGTAATATAAACAGAGACAGGGTCGAGTGTAATATAAACAGAACCAGGGTCCAGTGTAATATTAACAGAGACAGGGTCTAGTGTAATATAAACAGAGACAGGGTCGAGTGTAATATTAACAGAAACAGCGTCTAGTTTCATAAAACAGAGACAGGGTACAGTGTAATATAAATGGGGACAGTGTGTTGTGCTATTTCAACAGAGACAGGGCTGAGTGTAATATAAACAGAGACAGGGTCTCGTGTAATATATACAGAGTCAGGATCTCGTGTAATATAAACAGAGCCATGGTGTCGTGTAATATAAACAGGGACAGGGTCTAGTGTAATATAAACAGAGACAGGGTCGAGTGTAATATAAACAGAGACAGAGCCTAGTGTAATATAAACAGATTCAGGGTCCAGTGTAATATAAACAGAGACAGGGTCGAGTGTAATACAAACAGAGACAGGGTCGAGTGTAATATAAACAGAGACAGAGCCTCGTGTAATAAAAACAGAGACAGGGTCGAGTGTAATATAAACAGAGACAGAGCCTCGTGTAATAAAAACAGAGACAGGGTACAGTGTAATATAAACAGAGACAGGGCCTAGTGTAATATAAACAGAGACAGGGTCGAGCATAATATAAACAGACAGGGCCTAGTGTAATATAAACAGAGACAGGGTCTAGTGTAATATAAACAGAGTCAGGGTCGAGTGTAATATAAACAGAACCAGGGTCCAGTGTAATATAAACAAGAGACAGGGTCGAGTGTAATATAAACAGAAACAGGTTCCAGTGAAATATAAACAGAGACAGGGTCTAGTGTAAAATAAACAGAGACAGAGCCTCGTGTAATAAAAACAGAGACAGAGTACAGTGTAATATAAACAGAGACAGGGCCTAGTGTAATATAAACAGAGACAGGGCCTAGTGTAATATAAACAGAGACAGGGTCGAGTGTAATATAAACAGGGACAGGGTCTTGTGTTATTTCAACAGAGACAGGTTCGAGTGTAATAAAAACAGAGACAGAGTCGAGTGTAATATAAACAGAGGCAGGGCTCAGTGTAATATAAACAGAGACAGGGCCTAGTGTAATATAAACAGAGACAGGGTCTAGTGTAATGTAAACAGACACAAGGTCTTGTGTAATATAAACAGAGACAGAGTCTAGTGTAATATAAACAGAGACAGGGTCTAGTGTAATATAAACAGAGACAGGGTCCATTGTAATATAAACAGAGACAGGGTCCAGTGTAATATAAACAGAGACAGGGTCTAGTGCAATATAAACAGAGGACAGGGTCTAATGTAATATAAACAGATTCAGGGTCTCGTGCAATAAAACAGAGACAGGATCTAGTGTAATATAAACAGAGACAGGATCGAGTGTAATATAAAAAGAGGCAGGGGCTCGTGCAATGTAAACAGGGACAGGGTCCAGTATATTATAAAGTGAGACAGTGTCTAGTATAATATAAACAGAGACAGGGTCTAGTGTAATATAAACTGAGTCAGGATCTCGTGTAATATAAACAGAGCCATGGTGTCGTGTAATATAAACAGGGACAGGGTCTAGTGTAATATAAACAGAGTCAGTATCTCGTGTAATATAAACAGAGCCATGGTGTCGTGTTATATAAACAGGGACAGGGTCTAGTGTAATATAAACAGAGACAGGGCCTAGTGCAATATAAACAGAGACAGGGTCGAGTGTAATATAAACAGAGACAGGGTCCAGTGTAATATAAACAGAGACAGGGTCTAACGTAATATAAACAGATTCAGGGTCTAGTGCAATAAAACAGAGACAGGGTCGAGTGTAATATAAACAGAGACAGAGCCTCGTGTAATAAAAACAGAGACAGGGTCCAATGTAATATAAACAGAGACAGGGTCGAGTGTAATATAAACAGAGACAGGGTCGAGTGTAATATAAACAGAACCAGGGTCCAGTGTAATATTAACAGAGACAGGGTCTAGTGTAATATAAACAGAGACAGGGTCGAGTGTAATATTAACAGAAACAGCGTCTAGTTTCATAAAACAGAGACAGGGTACAGTGTAATATAAATGGGGACAGGGTGTTGTGCTATTTCAACAGAGACAGGGCTGAGTGTAATATAAACAGAGACAGGGTCTCGTGTAATATATACAGAGTCAGGATCTCGTGTAATATAAACAGAGCCATGGTGTCGTGTAATATAAACAGAGACAGGGTCTAGTGCAATATAAACAGAGACAAGGTCTAGTGTAATGTAAACAGAGACAGGTTCTAGTGTACTAGAACAGTGTCCAGTGTAATATAAACAGAACCAGGGTCCAGTGTAATATTAACAGAGACAGGGTCCAGTGTAATATTAACAGAGACAGGGTCGAGCATAATATAAACAGACAGGGCCTAGTGTAATATTAACAGAAACAGCATCTAGTTTCATAAAACAGAGACAGGGTACAGTGTTATATAAATGGGGACAGGATGTTGTGTTACTTCAACAGAGACAGGGCCGAGTGTAATACAAACAGAGACAGGATCTAGTGTAATATAAACAGAGACAGGGTCGAGTGTAATATTAACAGAAACAGCGTCTAGTTTCATAAAACAGAGACAGGGTACAGTGTAATATAAATGGGGACAGGGTGTTGTGCTATTTCAACAGAGACAGGGCTGAGTGTAATATAAACAGAGACAGGGTCTCGTGTAATATATACAGAGTCAGGATCTCGTGTAATATAAACAGAGCCATGGTGTCGTGTAATATAAACAGAGACAGGGTCTAGTGCAATATAAACAGAGACAGGGTCTAGTGTAATGTAAACAGAGACAGGTTCTAGTGTACTAGAACAGTGTCCAGTGTAATATAAACAGAACCAGGGTACAGTGTAATATTAACAGAGACAGGGTCCAGTGTAATATTAACAGAGACAGGGTCGAGCATAATATAAACAGACAGGGCCTAGTGTAATATTAACAGAAACAGCATCTAGTTTCATAAAACAGAGACAGGGTACAGTGTTATATAAATGGGGACAGGATGTTGTGTTATTTCAACAGAGACAGGGCCGAGTGTAATACAAACAGAGACAGGATCTAGTGTAATATAAACAGAGACAGGGTCTAGTGTAATATATACAGAGTCAGGATCTCATGTAATCTCAACAGAGCCATGGTGTCGTGTAATATAAACAGAAGCAGGCTCCAGTGAAATATAAACAGAGACAGGGTCTAGTGCAATATAAACAGAGGACAAGGTCTAATGTAATATAAACAGAGACAGGGTCTAACGTAATGTAAACAGATTCAGGGTCTAGTGCAATAAAACAGAGACAGGGTCTAGTGTAATATAAACAGAGACAGGGTCGAGTGTAATATAAACAGAGACAGGGTCGAGTGTAATATAAACAGAACCAGGGTCCAGTGTAATAAAAACAGAGACAGGGTACAGTGTAATATAAACAGAGACAGGATCGAGTGTAATATAAACAGAGACAGGTTCTAGTGTAATATAAACAGAGACAGGGTCGAGTGTAAATAAACAGAGACAGAGTCGAGTGTAATATAAACAGAGACAGGGCCCAGTGTAATATAAACAGAAACAGCGTCTAGTTTCATAAAACAGAGACAGGGTACAGTGTAATATAAATGGGTACAGGGTGTTGTGCTATTTCAACAGAGACAGGGTCGAGTGTAATATAAACAGAGACAGGGTCGAGTGTAATATAAACAGAGACAGGGTCGAGTGTAATATAAACAGAGTCAGGATCTCGTGTAATATAAACAGAGACAGGGTCTAGTGTAATATATACAGAGTCAGGATCTCGTGTAATATAAACAGAGCCATGGTGTCGTGTAATATAAACAGAGACAGGGTCTCATGCAATATAAACAGAGACAGGGTCTAGTGTAATGTAAACAGAGACAGGGTCTAGTGTAATAGAACAGGGTCCAGTGTAATATAAACAGAACCAGGGTACAATGTAATATAAACAGAGACAGGGTCCAGTGTAATATAAACAGAGACAGAGCCTAGTGTAATATAAACAGAAGCAGGTTCCAGTGAAATACAAACAGAGACAGGGTCTAGTGCAATATAAACAGAGGACAGGGTCTAATGTAATATAAACAGATTCAGGGTCGAGTGCAATAAAACAGAGACAGGATCGAGTGTAACATGAAAAGAGACAGGGTCGAGTGGAATATAAACAGAACCAGGGTCCAGTGTAATATAAACAGAGACAGGGTCTAATGTAATGTAAACAGATTCAGGGTCTAGTGCAATAAAACAGAGACAGGGTCGAGTGTAATATAAACAGAGACAGGGTCGAGTGTAATATAAACAGAACCAGGGTCCAGTGTAAAAGAAACAGAGACAGGGTCCAACGTAATATAAACAGATTCAGGGTCGAGTGCAATAAAACAGAGACAGGGTCGAGTGTAATATAAACAGAGACAGGGTCGAGTGGAATATAAACAGAACCAGGGTCTAGTGCAATATAAACAGAGTCAGGATCTAGTGTAATATAAACAGAGTCAGGATCTCGTGTAATATAAACAGAGCCATGGTGTCGTGGAATATAAACAGAGACAGGGTCTAGTACAATATAAACAGAGACAGGGTCTAGTGTAATATAAACAGAAACAGCGTCTAGTTTCATAAAACAGAGACAGGGTACAGTGTAATATAAATGGGGACAGGGTGTTGTGCTATTTCAACAGAGACAGGGCCGAGTGTAATATAAACAGAGTCAGGATCTCGTGTAATATAAACAGAGTCAGGATCTAGTGTAATATAAACAGAGACAGGGTCTAGTGTAATATAAACTGAGTCAGGATCTCGTGTAATATAAACAGAGCCATGGTGTCGTGTAATATAAACAGGGACAGGGTCTAGTGTAATATAAACAGAGACAGAGTCGAGTGTAATATAAACAGAGACAGAGCCAAGTGTAATATAAACAGAGACAGGGTCTAGTGTAATATAAACAGAGACAGGGTCGAGTGTAATATAAACAGAGGACATGGTCGAATGTAATATAAACAGATTCAGGGTCTAGTGCAATAAAACAGAGACAGGGTCGAGTGTAATATAAACAGAGAGAGAGCCTCGTGTAATAAAAACAGAGACAGGGTACAGTGTAATATAAACAGAGACAGGGCCTAGTGTAATATAAACAGAGACAACGTCTAGTGTAATATAAACAGAACCAGGGTTCAGTGTCATATTAACAGAGACAGGGTCGAGCATAATATAAACAGACAGGGCCTAGTGTAATATAAACAGTGTCAGGATCTAGTGTAATATAAACAGAGACAGGGACCGGGTCTTGTGTAATATAAACAGAGACAAGGTCTAGTGTAATATAAACAGAGACAGGGTCTAGTGTAATAGAACAGGGTCCAGTGTAATATAAACAGAGACAGGGTCTCGTGTAATATAAACAGGGACAGAGCCTAGTGTAATATAAACAGAGACAGGGTCTAGTGTAATATAAACAGAGACAGGGTCTCGTGTAATATAAACAGGGACAGAGCCTAGTGTAATATAAACAGAGACAGGGTCTAGTGTAATATAAACAGAGCCATGGTGTCGTGTAATATAAACAGGGACAGAGCCTAGTGTAATATAAACAGAGACAGGGTCGAGTGTAATATAAACAGAGGACATGGTCGAATGTAATATAAACAGATTCAGGGTCTAGTGCAATAAAACAGAGACAGGGTCGACTGTAATATAAACAGGGCCATGGTCTAGTGTAATATAAACAGAACCAGGGTTCAGTGTAATATTAACAGAGACAGGGTCGAGCATAATATAAACCGACAGGGCCGAGTGTAATATAAAAAGAGACAGGGTCTAGTGTAATATAAACAGGGACAGGATCTAGTGTAATATAAACAGAGACAGGGTCCAGTGTAATATAAACAGAGACAGGGTCTAGTGTAATAGAACAGGGTCCGGTGTAATATAAACAGAAACAGGGTCTAGTGTAATATAAACAGAACCAGGGTTCAGTGTAATATTAACAGAGACAGGGTCGAGCATAATATAAACAGACAGGGCCTAGTGTAATATAAACAGAGACAGGGTCTCGTGTAATTTATACAGAGCCAGCGTCCAGTGTAACATAAACAGAGACAGGGTCGAGTGTAATATAAACAGAACCAGGGTCCAGTGTAATATAAACAAGAGACAGGGTCGAGTGTAATATAAACAGAAACAGGTTCCAGTGAAATATAAACAGAGACAGGGTCTAGTGTAAAATAAACAGAGACAGAGCCTCGTGTAATAAAAACAGAGACAGAGTACAGTGTAATATAAACAGAGACAGGGCCTAGTGTAATATAAACAGAGACAGGGCCTAGTGTAATATTAACAGAGACAGGGCCTAGTGTAATATAAACAGAGATAGGGTCGAGTGTAATATAAACAGGGACAGGGTCTTGTGTTATTTCAACAGAGACAGGCTCGAGTGTAATAAAAACAGAGACAGAGTCGAGTGTAATATAAACAGAGGCAGGGCTCAGTGTAATATAAACAGAGACAAGGCCTAGTGTAATATAAACAGAGACAGGGTCTAGTGTAATGTAAACAGACACAATGTCTTGTGTAATATAAACAGAGACAGGGTCTAGTGTAATATAAACAGAGACAGAGCCTAGTTTAATATAAACAGAGACAGGGTCTAGTGTAATATAAACAGAGACAGGGTCCAGTGTAATATAAACAGAGACAGGGTCTAGTGTAATATAAACAGAGACAGGGTCGAGTGTAATATAAACAGGACCAGGGTCCAGTGTAATATAAACAGAGACAGGGTCTAACGTAATATAAACAGATTCAGGGTCGAGTGCAATAAAACAGAGACAGGGTCGAGTGTAATATAAACAGAGACAGAGCCTCATGTAATAAAAACAGAGACAGGGTACAGTGTAATATAAACAGAGACAGGGCCCAGTGTAATATAAACAGAGACAGGGCCTAGTGTAATATAAACAGAGACAGGGTCGAGTGTAATATAAACAGAGACAGGGCCCAGTGTAATATAAACAGAGACAGGGCCTAGTGTAATATAAACAGACACAGTGTCGAGTGTAGTATAAACAGAACCAGGGTCCAGTGTAATATTAACAGAGACAGGGTCGAGTGTAATATAAACAGAGACAGGGTCGAGTGTAATATAAACAGAACCAGGGTGTAGTGCAATATAAACAGAGTCAGGATCTCGTGTAATATAAACAGAGCCATGGTGTCGTGTAATATAAACAGAGACAGGGTCTAGTACAATATAAACAGAGACAGGGTCTAGTGTAATATAAACAGAAACAGCGTCTAGTTTCATAAAACAGAGACAGGGTACAGTGTAATATAAATGGGGACAGGGTGTTGTGCTATTTCAACAGAGACAGGGCCGAGTGTAATATAAACAGAGTCAGGATCTCGTGTAATATAAACAGAGTCAGGATCTAGTGTAACATAAACAGAGTCAGGATCTCGTGTAATATAAACAGAGCCATGGTGTCGTGTAATATAAACAGAGACAGGGTCTAGTACAATATAAACAGAGACAGGGTCTAGTGTAATGTAAATAGAGACAGGGTCTAGTGTAATAGAACAGGGTCCAGTGTAATATAAACAGAACCAGGGTCCAGTGTAATATAAACATGGACAGGGTCTAGTGTAATATAAACAGAGACAGGGTCTAGTGTAATATAAACAGAGACAGTGTCCAGTGTAATATAAACAGAGACAGGGTCTAGTGTAATATAAACAGGGACAGGATCTAGTGTAATATAAACAGAGACAGGGTCTAGTGTAATGTAAACAGAGACAGGGTCTAGTGTAATGTAAACAGAGACAGGGTCTAGTGTAATATAAACAGAGACAGGGTCTAGTGTAATATAAACAGAGCCATGGTGTCGTGTAATATAAACAGGGACATGGTCTAGTGTAATATAAACAGAGACAGGGCTTAGTGCAATATAAACAGAGACAGGGTCGAGTGTAATATAAACAGAGACAGGGTCCAGTGTAATATAAACAGAGACAGGGTCTAACGTAATATAAACAGATTCAGGGTCTAGTGCAATAAAACAGAGAAAGGGTCGAGTGTAATATAAACAGAGACAGGGTCGAGTGGAATATAAACAGAACCAGGGTCTAGTGCAATATAAACAGAGTCAGGATCTAGTGTAATATAAACAGAGTCAGGATCTCGTGTAATATAAACAGAGCCATGGTGTCGTGTAATATAAACAGAGACAGGGTCTAGTACAATATAAACAGAGACAGGGTCTAGTGTAATATAAACAGAAACAGCGTCTAGTTTCATAAAACAGAGACTGGGTACAGTGTAATATAAATGGGGACAGGGTGTTGTGCTATTTCAACAGAGACAGGGCCGAGTGTAATATAAACAGAGTCAGGATCTCGTGTAATATAAACAGAGTCAGGATCTAGTGTAATATAAACAGAGTCAGGATCTCGTGTAATATAAACAGAGCCATGGTGTCGTGTAATATAAACAGAGACAGGGTCTAGTGTAACATAAACAGAGACAGGATCTAGTGTAATATAAACAGAGACAGGGTCTAGTGTAATAGAACAGGGTCCAGTGTAATATAAACAGAGACAGGGTCTAGTGTAATATAAACAGAGACAGGGTCTAGTGTAATATAAACAGAGACAGGGTCTAGTGTAATATAAACAGAGACAGTGTCCAGTGTAATATAAACAGAGACAGGGTCGAGTGTAATATAAACAGAGACAGGGTCGAGTGTAATATAAACAGACACAGTGTCGAGTGTAGTATAAACAGAACCAGGGTCCAGTGTAATATTAACAGAGACAGGGTCGAGTGTAATATAAACAGAGACAGGGTCGAGTGTAACATAAACAGAACCAGGGTCTAGTGCAATATAAACAGAGTCAGGATCTAGTGTAATATAAACAGAGTCAGGATCCCGTGTAATATAAACAGAGCCATGGTGTCGTGTAATATAAACAGAGACAAGGTCTAGTACAATATAAACAGAGACAGGGTCTAGTGTAATATGAACAGAAACAGCGTCTAGTTTCATAAAACAGAGACAGGGTACAGTGTACTATAAATGGGGACAGGGTGTTGTGCTATTTCAACAGAGACAGGGCCGAGTGTAATATAAACAGAGTCAGGATCTAGTGTAATATAAACAGAGTCAGGATCTAGTGTAATATAAACAGAGTCAGGATCTCGTGTAATATAAACAGAGCCATGGTGTCGTGTAATATAAACAGAGACAGGGTCTAGTACAATATAAACAGAGACAGGGTCTAGTGTAATGTAAATAGAGACAGGGTCTAGTGTAATAGAACAGGGTCCAGTGTAATATAAACAGAACCAGGGTCCAGTGTAATATAAACAGAGACAGGGTCCAGTGTAATATAAACAGAGACAGGGTCCAGTGTAATATAAACAGAGACAGGGTCCAGTGTAATATAAACAGGGACAGGGTCGAGTGTAATATAAACAGAGACAGAGCCTCGTGTAATATAAACAGAGACAGCGCCTAGTGTAATAGAACAGGGTCCAGTGTAATATAAACAGAGACAGGGTCTAGTGTAATATAAACAGAGACAGGGTCGAGTGTAATATAAACAGAGACAGAGCCTAGTGTAATATAAACAGAGACAGGGTCCAGTGTAATATAAACAGAGACAGGGTCTAGTGTAACATAAACAGAGACAGGGTCTAGTGTAATAGAACAGGGTCCAGTGTAATATAAACAGAGACAGGGTCTAGTGTAATATAAACAGAGACAGGGTCTAGTGTAATATAAACAGAGACAGGGTCCAGTGTAATATAAACAGAGACAGGGTCTAGTGTAATATAAACAGAGACAGAGTCCAGTGTAATATAAACAGGGACAGAGTCGAGTGTCATATAAACAGAGACAGAGCCTAGTGTAATATAAACAGAGACAGGGTCTAGTGTAATATAAACAGAGACAGGGTCTAGTGTAATATAAACAGAGACAGGGTCGAGTGTAATATAAACAGAGACAGAGCCTAGTGTAATATAAACAGAGACAGGTTCTCGTGTAATATATACAGAGCCAGGGTCCAGTGTAATATAAACAGAGACAGGGTCGAGTGTAATATAAACAGAAACAGGTTCCAGTGAAATATAAACAGAGACAGGGTCTAATGTAAAATAAACAGAGACAGAGCCTCGTGTAATAAAAACAGAGACAGAGTGCAGTGTAATATAAACAGAGACAGGGCCTAGTGTAATATAAACAGAGACAGGGTCGAGTGTAATATAAACAGGGACAGGGTCTTGTGTTATTTCAACAGAGACAGGCTCGAGGGTAATAAAAACAGAGACAGATTCGAGTGTAATATAAACAGAGGCAGGGCTCAGTGTATTATAAACAGAGACAGGGCCTAGTGTAATATAAACAGAGACAGGGCCTCGTGTAATATAAACAGAGACAGGGTCTAGTGTAATATAAACAGAGTCAGGATCTAGTGTAATATAAACAGAGACATGGCCTCGTGTAATATAAACAGAGACAGGGCCTAGTGTAATATAAACAGAGTCAGGATCTAGTGTAATATAAACAGAGACAGGGTCGAGTGTAATATAAACACAAAGTCAGGATCTAGTGTAATATAAACAGAGACAGGATTTAGTGTAATATAAACAGAGACAGGATTTAGTGTAATATAAACAGAGACAGGGACCAGGTCTTGTGTAATATAAACATAGACAGGTTCGAGTGTAATATAAACATAGACAGCGTCTAGTGTAATATAAACAGAGACAGGGTCGAGTGTAAATAAACAGAGACAGAGTCGAACGTAATATAAACAGAGACAGGGCCCAGTGTAATATAAAGAGAGACAGGGCCCAGTGTAATATAAACAGAGACAGGGTCCAGTGTAATATAAACAGAGACAGGGTCCAGTGTCATATAAACAGAGACAGGGACTAGTGTAATGTAAACAGATAAAAGGTCTAATGTAATATAAACAGAGACAGGGACCAGGTCTTGTGTAATATAAACAGAGACAGGGTCTAGTGTAATATAAATAGAGACAGGGTCTAATGCAATATAAACAGAGACAGGGTCTAGTGTAATGTAAACAGATAAAAGGTCTCGTGTAATATAAACAGAGACAGGGACCAGGTCTTGTGTAATATAAACAGAGACAGGGTCTAGTGTAATATAAATAGAGACAGGGTCTAATGCAATATAAACAGAGACAGGGTCTAGTGTAATATAAATAGAGACAGGGTCCAGTGAACTATAAACTGAGACAGGGTCTAATTTAATATAAACAGATTCAGGCTCTAGTGTCATAAAACAGAGACAGGGTACAGTGTAATATAAATGGGGACAGGGTGTTGTGCTATTTCAACAGAGACAGGGCCGAGTGTAATATAAACAGAGTCAGGATCTGGTGTAATATAAACAGAGACAGGGTCTCGTGTAATATATACAGAGTCAGGATCTCGTGTAATATAAACAGAGCCATGGTGTCGTGTAATATAAACAGAGACAGGGTCTAGTGCAATATAAACATAGACAGGGTATGGTGTAATGTAAACAGAGACAGGGTCTAGTGTAATAGAACAGGGTCCAGTGTAATATAAACAGAACCAGAGTCCAGTGTAATATAAACAGAGACAGGGTCGAGTGTAATATAAACAGAGCCATGGTGTCGTGTAATATAAACAGAGACAGGGTCTAGTGTAATATAAACAGATTCAGTCTCTAGTGCAATAAAACAGAGACAGGGTCGAGTGTAATATAAACAGAGACAGAGCCTAGTGTAATATAAACAGAGACAGGGTACAGTGTAATATAAACAGAGACAGGGCCTAGTGTAATATAAACAGAGGCAGGGTCGAGCATAATATAAACAGACAGGGCCTAGTGTAATATAAACAGAGACATGGCCTCGTGTAATATAAACAGAGACATGGCCTAGTATAATATACAACAGGAACAGGGTTGAGTGTAATATAAACAGAGACAGGGTCTAGAGTAATATAAACAGGGACAGGGTCTAATGTAATATAAACAGAGACAGGGTCTAGTGTAACAGAGACAGGGTCCAGTGTAATATAAACAGAGACAGGGTCTAATGTAATATAAACAGATTCAGGGTCGAGCATAATATAAACAGACAGGGCCTAGTGTAATATAAACAGAGACAGGGTCATAGAAACATAGAAACTAGGTGCAGGAGTAGGCCATTCGGCCCTTCTAGCCTGCACCGCCATTCAATGAGTTCATGGCTGAACATTCAACTTCAGTACCCCATTCCTGCTTTCTCGCCATACCCCTTGATCCCCCTAGTAGTTAGGACCTCATCTAACTCCTTTTTGAATATATTTAGTGAATTGGCCTCAACAACTTTCTGTGTTAGAGAATTCCACAGGTTCACCACTCTCTGGGTGAAGAAGTTCCTCCGCATCTCGGTCCTAAATGGCTTACCCCTTATCCTTAGACTGTGACCTCTGGTTCTGGACTTCCCCAACATTGGGAACATTCTTCCTGCACCTAACCTGTCTAAACCCGTCAGAATTTTAAATGTTTCTATGAGGTCCCCTCTCATTCTTCTGAACTCCAGTGAATACAAGCCCAGTTGATCCAGTCTTTCTTGATAGGTCAGTCCCGCCATCCCGGGAATCAGTCTGGTGAACCTTCGCTGCACTCCCTCAATAGCAAGAATGTCCTTCCTCAGGTTAGGAGACCAAAACTGTACACAATACTCCAGGTGTGGCCTCACCAATGCTCTGTACAACTGTAGCAACACCTCCCTACCCCTTGCTATGAAGGCCAACATGCCATTTGCTTTCTTAACCGCCTGCTGCACCTGCATGCCAACCTTCAATGACTGATGTACCATGACACCCAGGTCTCTTTGCACCTCCCCTTTTCCTAATCTGTCACCATTCAGATAATAGTCTGTCTCTCTGTTTTTACCACCAAAGTGGATAACCTCACATTTATCCACATTATACTTCATCTGCCATGCATTTGCCCACTCACCTAACCTATCCAAGTCGCTCTGCAGCCTCACAGCATCCTCCTCGCAGCTCACACTGCCACCCAACTGAGTGTCATCCGCAAATTTGGAGATACTACATTTAATCCCCTCATCTAAATCATTAACGTACAGTGAAAACAGCTGGGGCCCCAGCACAGAACCTTGCGGTACCCCACTAGTCACTGCCTGCCATTCTGAAAAGTACCCATTTACTCCTACTCTTTGCTTCCTGTCTGACAACCAGTTCTCAATCCATGTCAGTACACTACCCCCAATCCCATGTGCTCTAACTTTGCACATCAATCTCTTGTGTGGGACCTTGTCGAACGCCTTCTGAAAGTCCAAATATAGCACATCAACTGGTTCTCCCTTATCCACTCTACTGGAAACATCCTCAAAAAATTCCAGAAGATTTGTCAAGCATGATTTCCCTTTCACAAATCCATGCTGACTTGGACCTATCATGTCACCTCTTTCCAAATGCACTGCTATGACATCCTTAATAATTGATTCCATCATTTTACCCACTACCGATGTCAGGCTGACCGGTCGATAATTCCCTGTTTTCTCTCTCCCTCCTTTTTTAAAAAGTGGGGTTACATTGGCTACCCTCCACTCCATAGGAACTGATCCAGAGTCAATGGAATGTTGGAAAATGACTGTCAACGCATCCACTATTTCCAAGGCCACCTCCTTAAGTACTCTGGGATGCAGTCCATCAGGCCCTGGGGATTTATCGGCCTTCAATCCCATCAATTTCCCCAACACAATTTCCCGGCTAATAAGGATTTCCCTCAGTTCCTCCTCCTTACTAGACCCCCCGACCCCTTTTATAACCGGAAGGTTGTTCGTGTCCTCCTTCATGAATACCGAACCAAAGTACTTGTTCAATTGGTCCGCCATTTCTTTGTTCCCCGTTATGACTTCCCCTGATTCTGACTGCAGGGGACCTACGTTTGTCTTTACTAACCTTTTTCTCTTTACATATCTATAGAAACTTTTGCAATCCGTCTTAATGTTCCCTGCAAGCTTCTTCTCATACTCCATTTTCCCTGCCCTAATCAAACCCTTTGTCCTCCTCTGCTGAGTTCTAAATTTCTCCCAGTCCCCAGGTTCGCTGCTATTTCTGGCCAATTTGTATGCCACTTCCTTGGCTTTAATACTATCCCTGATTTCCCTTGATAGCCACGGTTGAGCCACCTTCCCTTTTTTATTTTTATGCCAGACAGGAATGTACAATTGTTGTAGTTCATCCATGCGGTCTCTAAATGTCTGCCATTGCCCATCCACAGTCAACCCCTTAAGTATCATTCGCCAATCCATCCCAGCCAATTCACGCCTCATACCTTCAAAGTTAGCCTTCTTTAAGTTCTGGACCATGGTCTCTGAATTAACTGTTTCATTCTCCATCCCAATGCAGAATTCCACCATATTATGGTCACTCTTCCCCAAGGGGCCTCGCACAACGAGATTGCTAATTAATCCTCTCTCATTACACAACACCCAGTCTAAGATGGCCTCCCCCCTAGTTGGTTCCTCGACATATTGGTCTAAAAAACCATCCCTTATGCACTGCAGAAAATCCTCCTCCACCGTATTGCTTCCAGTTTGGTTAGCCCAATCTATGTGCATATTAAAGTCACCCATTATAACTGCTGCAGCTTTATTGCACGCACCCCTAATTTCATGTTTGATGCCCTCCCCAACATCACTACTACTGTTTGGAGGTCTGTACACAACTCCCACTAACGTTTTTTGCCCTTTGGTGTTCTGCAGCTCTACCCATATAGATTCCACATCATCCAAGCTAATGTCTTTCCTAACTATTGCCTTAATCTCCTCCTTAACCAGCAATGCTACCCCACCTCCTTTTCCTTTTATTCTATCCTTCCTGAATGTTGAATACCCCTGGATGTTGAGTTCCCAGCCCTGATCATCCTGGAGCCACGTCTCCGTAATCCCAATCACATCATATTTGTTAACATCTATTTGCACAGTTAATTCATCCACCTTATTGCGGATACTCCTTGCATTAAGACACAAAGCCTTTAGGCTTGTTTTTTTAACACCCTCTGTCCTTTTAAAATTTTGCTGTACAATGGCCCTTTTTGTTCTTTGCCTTGGGTTTCTCTGCCCTCCACTTTTCCTCATCTCCTTTCTGTCTTTTGTTTTTGCCTCCTTTTTGTTTCCCTCTATCTCCCTGCATTGGTTCCCATCCCCCTGCCATATTAGTTTAACTCCTCCCCAACAGCACTAGCAAACACTCCCCCGAGGACACTGGTTCCGATTCTGCCCAGGTGCAGACCGTCCGGATTGTACTGGTCCCACCTCCCCCAGAACCGGTTCCAATGCCCCAGGAATTTGAATCCCTCCCTGCTGCACCATTGCTCAAGCCACGTATTCATCTGAGCTATCCTGCGATTCCTACTCTGACTAGCACGTGGCACTGGTAGCAATCCCGAGATTACTACTTTTGAGGTCCTACTTTTTAATTTAGCTCCTAGCTCCTTAAATTCATTTCGTAGGAACTCATCCCTTTTTTTACCTATGTCGTTGGTACCAATGTGCACCACGACAACTGGCTGTTCTCCCTCCCTTTTTAGAATGTCCTGCACCCGCTCCGAGACATCCTTGACCCTTGCACCAGGGAGGCAACATACCATCCTGGAGTCTCGGTTGCGGCCGCAGAAACGCCTATATATTCCCCTTACAATTGAATCCCCTATCACTATCGCTCGCCCACTCTTTTTCCTGCCCTCCTGTGCAACAGAGCCAACCACGGTGCCATGAACTTGGCTGCTGCTGCCCTCTCCTGACGAGTCATCCCCCTCAACAGCACTCAAAGCAGTGTATCTGTTTTGCAGTGGGATGACCACAGGGGACCCCTGCACGACCTTCCTTGCACTACTCTTCCTGCTGGTCTTCCATTCCCTCGCTGGCTGTGGACCCTTCTCCTGCGGTAAGACCAACTCACTACACGTGATACTCACGTCATTCTCAGCATCGTGGATGCTCCAGAGTGAATCCACCTTCAGCTCCAACTCCGCAACGCGGACCGTCAGTAGCCGGAGGTGGACACACTTCCCGCACATGTCGTCGTCAGGAACACTGGTGTTGTCCCCGTGTTCCCACATGGTACAGGAGGAGCATATCACGTGACCGAGCTGTCCTGCCATGACTTAACCCTTAGATACACTTAAATTGCCGACAACAATGTTAAAAGTTACTGACTAATAAAGAAAAAGAAAAACTACTCACCAATCAGCAGCCAATCACTTACCACGTTGGCTGTGACGTCACCTTTTGATTTCTTTCTACTTCTTTTTTGCCTTCTCTCTCAGCTGGAGCTGCACCGGTACGCCTCTCTCCCCGGACTGCTGAGCCTTTTATAGGCCGCTGCCTCTCTCGACTCCCGCCTCTCTCGACGCTCCCCGGACTGCTGAGCCTTTTATAGGCCGCTGCCTCTCTCGACTCCCGCCTCTCTCGACGCTCCCCGGACTGCTGAGCCTTTTATAGGCCGCTGCCTCTCGACTCCCGCCTCTCTCGACGCTCCCCGGACTGCTGAGCCTTTCATAGGCCGCTGCCTCTCTCGCCTCCCGCCTCTCTCGACGCTCCCCGGACCGCTGAGCCTTTTATAGGCCGCTGCCTCTCTCGACTCCCGCCTCTCTCGACGCTCCCCGGACCGCTGAGCCTTTTATAGGCCGCTGCCTCTCTCGACTCCCGCCTCTCTCGACGCTCCCCGGACCGCTGAGCCTTTTATAGGCCGCTGCCTCTCTCGACTCCCGCCTCTCTCGACGCTCCCCGGACTGCTGAGCCTTTTATAGGCCGCTGCCTCTCTCGACTCCCGCCTCTCTCGACGCTCCCCGGACTGCTGAGCCTTTTATAGGCCGCTGCCTCTCTCGACTCCCGCCTCTCTCGACGCTCCCCGGACTGCTGAGCCTTTTATAGGCCGCTGCCTCTCTCGACTCCCGCAGGTTGAGAGGAGATTTGATAGAAGTGTAATATAAACAGAGACATGGCCTCGTGTAATATAAACAGAGACATGGCCTAGTATAATATACAACAGAAACAGGGTCGAGTGTAATATAAACAGAGACAGGGTCTAGAGTAATATAAACAGGGACAGGGTCTAATGTAATATAAACAGAGACAGGGCCGAGTGCAATGTAAATAGAGACAGGGTCTCGTGTAATATAAACAGAGACAGGGCCTAGTGCAATGTAAACAGGGACAGGGTCCAGTATATTATAAAGTGAGACAGTGTCTAGTATAATATAAACAGAGACAGGGTCTAATGCAATATAAACAGAGACAGGGTCTAGTGTAATGTAAACAGACACAAGGTCTAGTGTAATATAAACAGAGACAGGGTCTAGTGTAACATAAACAGAGACAGGGTCCAGTGTAAAATAAACAGAGACAGGGTACAGTGTAATATAAACAGAGACAGGGTCGAGTGTAATTTAAAGAGAACCAGGGTCCAGTGTAATATTAACAGAGACAGGGTCGAGCATAATATAAACAGACAGGGCCTCGTGTAATATAAACAGAAACAGGGTCCAATGAAATATAAACTGAGACAGGGTCTAATGTAATATAAACAGATTCAGGGTCTAGTGTCATAAAGCAGAGACAGGATACAGGGTAATATAAACGGGGATAGGCAGTTGTGCTATTTCAACAGAGACAGGGCCTAGTGTAATATAAACAGAGTCAGGATCTAGTGTAATATAAACAGAGACAGGGTCTAGTGTAATAGAGACAGGGTCCAGTGTAAAATAAACAGAGACAGCGTCCAGTGTAATATAAACAGAGACAGGGTCGAGTGTAATATAAACAGAACCATGGTCCAGTGTAATATAAACAGAGATAGGGTCTAGTGTAATATAAACAGAGATAGGGTCTAGTGTAACATATACAGAGTCAGGATCTCGTGTAATATTAGCAGAGCCATGGTGTCGTGTAATATAAACAGAGACAGGGTCTAGTGTAATATAAACAAAGACAGGGCCTAGTGTAATAGAGACAGGGTCCAGTGTAAAATAAACAGAGACAGCGTCCAGTGTAATATAAACAGAGACAGGGTCGAGTGTAATATAAACAGAACCATGGTCCAGTGTAATATAAACAGAGACAGGGTCTAGCATAATATAAACAGAGACAGGGCCTAGTGTAATATAAACAGAAACAGGTTCCAGTGAAATATAAACAGAGACAGGGTCTAATGTAATATAAACAGATTCAGGGTCTAGTGCAATAAAACAGAGACAGGGTCGAGTGTAATATAAACAGAGACAGAGCCTTGTGTAATAAAAACAGAGACAGGGTACAGTGTAATATAAACGGGGACAGTGGCTTGTGTTATTTGAACAGAGACAGGGCCTAGTATAATATAAACAGAGTCAGGATCTAGTGTAATATAAACAGAGACAGGCTCTAGTGTAATAAAAACAGAGACAGGGTCTAGTGTAATATAAACAGAGACAGGGACCAGGTCTTGTGTAATATAAACAGAGACAGGGTCCAGTGTAATATAAACAGAGACAGGCTCTAGTGTAATAAAAACAGAGACAGGGTCTAGTGTAATATAAACAGAGACAGGGACCAGGTCTTGTGTAATATAAACATGGACAGGGTCTAGTGTAATATAAACAGAGACAGGGTCGAGTGTAATATAAACAGAGACAGGGCCTAGTGTAATATAAACAGAGACAGGGTCGAGTGTAATATAAACAGTGACATGGTCTAGTGGAATATAAACAGAGTCAGGATCTAGTGTAATATAAACAGAGACAGGGTCGAGTGTAATATAAACAGAGACATGGCCTCGTGTAATATAAACAGAGACATGGCCTAGTATAATATGCAACAGAAACAGGGTCGAGTGTAATATAAACAGAGACAGGGTCTAGAGTAATATAAACTCTAATATAAACTAGTATAATATGCAACAGAAACAGGGTCGAGTGTAATATAAACAGGGACAGGGTCTAATAGAAAACATAGAAACATAGAAAATAGGTGCAGGAGTAGGCCATTCAGCCCTTCTAGCCTGCACTGCCATTCAATGAGTTCATGGCTGAACATGCAACTTCAGTACCCGCCTCCTGCTTTCTCGCCATACCCCTTGATGAAGTAAGGACTTCATCTAACTCCCTTTTGAATATATTTAGTGAATTGGCCTCAACTATTTTCTGTGGTAGAGAATTCCACAGGTTCACCACTCTCTGGGTGAAGAAGTTTCTCCTCATCTCGGTCCTAAATGGCTTACCCCTTATCCTTAGACTGTGACCCCTGGTTCTGGACTTACCCAACATTGGGAACATTCTTCCTGCATCTAACCTGTCTAAACCCGTCAGAATTTTAAACGTTTCTATGAGGTCCCCTCTCATTCTTCTGAACTCCAGTGAATACAAGCCCAGTTGATCCAGTCTTTCTTGATAGGTCAGTCCCACCATCCCGGGAATCAGTCTGGTGAATCTTCGCTGCACTCCCTCAATAGCAAGAATGTCCTTCCTCAAGTTAGGAGACCAAAACTGTACACAATACTCCAGGTGTGGCCTCACCAAGGCCCTGTACAACTGTAGCAACACCTCCCTGCCCCTGTACTCAAATCCCCTCGCTATGAAGGCCAACATTCCATTTGCTTTCTTAACTGCCTGCTGTACCTGCATGCCAACCTTCAATGACTGATGTACCATGACACCCAGGTCTCGTTGCACCTCCCCTTTTCCTAATCTGTCACCATTCAGATAATAGTCTGTCTCTCTGTTTTTACCACCAAAGTGGATAACCTCACATTTATCCACATTATACTTCATCTGCCATGCATTTGCCCACTCACCTAACCTATCCAAGTCGCTCTGCAGCCTCATAGCATCCTCCTCGCAGCTCACACTGCCACCTAACTTAGTGTCATCCGCAAATTTGGAGATACTACATTTAATCCCCTCGTCTAAATCATTAATGTACAATGTACCCCACTAGTCACTGCCTGCCATTCTGAAAAGTACCCATTTACTCCTACTCTTTGCTTCCTGTCTGACAACCAGTTCTCAATCCACGTCAGCACACGACCCCCAATCCCATGTGCTTTAACTTTGCACATTAATCTCTTGTGTGGGTCCTTGTCGAAAGCCTTCTGAAAGTCCAAATATACCACTTCAACTGGTTCTCCCTTGTCCACTTTATTGGACACATAAACAGAGATAGGGTCTAGTGTAATAGAGACAGGGTCCAGTGTAATATAAACAGAGACAGGGCCTAGTGCAATGTAAATAGAGACAGGGTCTCGTGTAATATAAAAAGAGGCAGCGTCTAGTGCAATGTAAACAGGGACAGGGTCCAGTATATTATAAACAGACAGTGTCTAGTATAATATAAACAGAGACAGGGTCTAGTGTAATATAAACAGAGACAGGGTCCAGTGTAATATAAACAGAGACAGGGTCTAGTGTAATATATACAGAGTCAGGATCTCGTGTAATATAAACAGAGACAGGGTCTAGTGTAATGTAAACAGAGGCAGGGTCGAGCATAATATAAACAGACAGGGCCTAGTGTAATATAAACAGAATTACGGTCCAGTGAAATATAAACTGAGACAGGGTCTCATGTAATATAAACAGATTCAGGGTCTAGTGTCATAAAAAAGAGACAGGGTACAGTGTAATATAAATGGGGACAGGATGTTGTGCTATTTCAACAGAGACAGGGCCGAGTGTAATATAAACAGAGTCAGGATCTAGTGTAATATAAACAGAGACAGGGTCTAGTGTAATATATACAGAGTCAGGATCTCGTGTAATATAAACAGAGACAGGGTCTAGTGTAATATAAACAGAGACAGGGTCTAGTGTAATGTAAACAGAGACAGGACCTCGTGTAATATAAACAGAGACAGGGCCTAGTGTAATATAAACAGAGATAGGGCCGAGTGTGATATAAACAGAGACAGGGTCAAGTGTAATATAAACAGAGACAGGGTCTAATGCAATATAAACAGAGACAGGGTCTAGTGTAATGTAAACAGACACAAGGTCTAGTGTAATATAAACAGAGACAGGGCCTAGTGTCATATAAACAGAGACAGTGTCGAGTGTAATACAAACAGCACAGGGCCTAGTGTAATATAACCAGAGATAGGACCGAGTGTAATATAAACAGAGACAGGGTCCAGTGTAATATAAACAGAGACAGGGTCACGTGTCATATAAACAGAGACAAGGTCGAGTGTAATATAAACAGAGTCAGGATCTAGTGTAATATAAACAGAGACAGGGTCTAGTGTAATATATACAGAGTCAGGATCTCGTGTAATATAAACAGAGACAGGGTCTAGTGTAATATAAACAGAGTCAGGATCTAGTGTAATATAAACAGAAACAGGGTCCAGTGCAATATAAACAGAGACGGGGGCCAGTGTAATGTAAACAGAGACAGGGTCTAGTGTAATATAAACAGAGACAGGGTCGAGTGTAATATAAAGAGAAGCAGGGTCCAGTGTAATATAAACAGAGACAGTGTCTCGTGTAATATAAACAGAAACAGGTTCCAGTGTAATATAAACAGGGATAGGGTCTAGTGGAATATAAACAGAGTCAGGATCTCGTGTAATATAAACAGAGACAGGGTCTACTGTAATATAAACAGGGACAGGGCCTAGTGTAATATAAACAGAGACAGGGTCCAGTGTAATATAAACAGAGACAGGGTCCAGTGTAATATAAACAGGGACAACGTCCAGTGTAATATAAACAGAGACAGGGCCGAGTGTAATATAAACTAAGGAGACAGGGTCTACTGTAATATAAACAGAGACAGGGCCTAGTGTAATATAAACAGAGACAGTGCCTACTGTAAGACAAACAGGGACAGGGCCTAGTGTAATATAACCAGAGATAGGGCCGAGTGTGATATAAACAGAGACAGGGTCTCGTGTAATATAAACAGAGACAGGGTCTAATGCAATAAAACAGAGACAGGGTCTAGTGTAATGTAAACAGACACAAGGTCCAGTGTAATATAAACAGAGTCAGGATCTAGTGTAATATAAACAGAAACAGGGTCCAGTGCAATATAAACAGAGACAGGGGCCAGTGTAATGTAAACTGAGACAGGGTCTAGTGTAATATAAACAGAGACATGGTCTAGTGTAATAGAGACAGGGTCCAGTGTAAAATAAATAGAGACAGGGTCCAGTGTAATATAAACAGAGACAGCGTCTCGTGTAATATAAACAGAAACAGGTTCCAGTGAAATATCAACAGAGACAGGGCCTAGTGTAATATAAACAGAGACAGGGTCTAATGTAATATAAACAGATTCAGGTCGAGTGCAATAAAACAGAGACAGGGTCGAGTGTAATATAAACAGAGACAGGGTCCAGTGTAATATAAACAGAGACAGGGTCTCGTGTCATATAAACAGAGACAGGGTCCAGTGTAATATAAACAGGGACAACCTCCAGTGTAATATAAAGAGAGACAGAGCCTCGTGTAATAAAAACAGAGACAGAGTACAGTGTAATATAAACGGGGACAGGGTCTTGTGTTATTTCAACAGAGACAGGGTCTAGTGTAATATTAACAGAGACAGGGTCGAGCATAATATAAACAGACAGGGCCTAGTGTAATATAAACAGAATTACGGTCCAGTGAAATATAAACTGAGACAGGGTCTCATGTAATATAAACAGATTCAGGGTCTAGTGTCATAAAAAAGAGACAGGGTACAGTGTAATATAAATGGGGACAGGATGTTGTGCTATTTCAACAGAGACAGGGCCGAGTGTAATATAAACAGAGTCAGGATCTAGTGTAATATAAACAGAGACAGGGTCTAGTGTAATATATACAGAGTCAGGATCTCGTGTAATATAAACAGAGACAGGGTCTAGTGTAATATAAACAGAGACAGGGTCTAGTGTAATGTAAACAGAGACAGGACCTCGTGTAATATAAACAGAGACAGGGCCTAGTGTAATATAAACAGAGATAGGGCCGAGTGTGATATAAACAGAGACAGGGTCAAGTGTAATATAAACAGAGACAGGGTCTAATGCAATATAAACAGAGACAGGGTCTAGTGTAATGTAAACAGACACAAGGTCTAGTGTAATATAAACAGAGACAGGGCCTAGTGTCATATAAACAGAGACAGTGTCGAGTGTAATACAAACAGCACAGGGCCTAGTGTAATATAACCAGAGCTAGGACCGAGTGTAATATAAACAGAGACAGGGTCCAGTGTAATATAAACAGAGACAGGGTCACGTGTCATATAAACAGAGACAAGGTCGAGTGTAATATAAACAGAGTCAGGATCTAGTGTAATATAAACAGAGACAGGGTCTAGTGTAATATATACAGAGTCAGGATCTCGTGTAATATAAACAGAGACAGGGACTAGTGTAATATATACAGAGTCAGGATCTCGTGTAATATAAACAGAGTCAGGATCTAGTGTAATATAAACAGAGTCAGGATCTAGTGTAATATAAACAGAAACAGGGTCCAGTGTAATGTAAACAGAGACAGGGTCTAGTGTAATATAAACAGAGACAGGGTCGAGTGTAATATAAACAGAAACAGGTTCCAGTGTAATATAAACAGGGATAGGGTCTACTGTAATATAAACAGGGACAGGGCCTAGTGTAATATAAACAGAGACAGGGTCCAGTGTAATATAAACAGAGACAGGGTCCAGTGTAATATAAACAGGGACAACGTCCAGTGTAATATAAACAGAGACAGGGCCGAGTGTAATATAAACTAAAGAGACAGGGTCTACTGTAATATAAACAGAGACAGGGCCTAATGTAATATAAACAGAGACAGTGCCTACTGTAAGACAAACAGGGACAGGGCCTAGTGTAATATAACCAGAGATAGGGCCGAGTGTGATATAAACAGAGACAGGGTCTAGTGTAATATAAACAGAGACAGGGTCTAATGCAATAAAACAGAGACAGGGTCGAGTGTAATGTAAACAGACACAAGGTCTAGTGTAATATAAACAGAGTCAGGATCTAGTGTAATATAAACAGAAACAGGGTCCAGTGCAATATAAACAGAGACAGGGGCCAGTGTAATGTAAACTGAGACAGGGTCTAGTGTAATATAAACAGAGACATGGTCTAGTGTAATAGAGACAGGGTCCAGTGTAAAATAAATAGAGACAGGGTCCAGTGTAATATAAACAGAGACAGCGTCTCGTGTAATATAAACAGAAACAGGTTCCAGTGAAATATCAACAGAGACAGGGCCTAGTGTAATATAAACAGAGACAGGGTCTAATGTAATATAAACAGATTCAAGTCTAGTGCAATAAAACAGAGACAGGGTCGAGTGTAATATAAACAGAGACAGGGTCCAGTGTAATATAAACAGAGACAGGGTCTCGTGTCATATAAACAGAGACAGGGTCCAGTGTAATATAAACAGGGACAACCTCCAGTGTAATATAAACAGAGACAGGGCCGAGTGTAATATAAACAGAGACAGGGTCTACTGTAATATAAACAGAGTCAGGATCTCGTGTAATATAAACAGAGACAGGGTCTAGTGTAATATAAACAGGGACAGGGTCCAGTGTAATATAAACAGAGACAGGGTACAATGTAATATAAACAGGGGCAGGGTCTGGTGTAATATAAACAGTGACAGGGTCTCGTGACATATCAATAGAGACAGGGTCCAGTGTAATATAAACAGGGACAGGGGCTAGTGTAATATAAACAGAGACAGGGCCTTGTGTAATATAAACAGAGACAGGGTCGAGTGTAATATAAACAGGGACAGGATCTAGTGTAATATAAACAGAGTCAGGATCTAGTGTAATATAAACAGAGACAGGGTCCAGTGTAATATAAACAGAGACAGGGTCCAGTGTAATATAAACAGAGACATGGCCTCATGTAATATAAACAGAGACAGGGCCCAGTATAATTTCAACAGAGACAGCGTCTCGTGTAATATAAACAGAGACAGGGTCGAGTGTCACATAAACAGAGACAGGGCCTCATGTAATATAAACAGAGACAGGGACTAGTATAATATAAAAAGATGCAGGGTCTAGTGCAATGTAAACAGATACAGGGTCCAGTATATTATAAAGTGAGACAGTGTCTTGTATAATATAAACAGAGACAGGGTCTAGTGTAATATAAACAGAGACAGGGTCCAGTGTAATATAAACAGAGACAGGGTCGAGTGTAATATAAACAGGGACAGGGTCTAGTGTAATATAAACAGGGACAGGGTCTAGTGTAATATAAACAGAGACAGGGTCTCGTGTAATATAAACAGGGACAGATTCGAGTGTAATAGAAACAAGGACAGGGTCTAGTATAATATAAACAGAGACAGTGCCGAGTGCAATATAAACAGGGACAGGGTCGAGTGTAATATAAACAGAGTCAGGATCTAGTGTAATATAAACAGAGACAGGGCCGAGTGTAATATAAACAGAGTCAGGATCTAGTGTAATATAAACAGAGACAGGGCCGAGTGTAATATAAACAGAGTCAGGATCTAGTGTAATATAAACTGAGACAGGGTCTAGTGCAATATAAACAGAGACAGGGTGGAGTGTAATATAAACAGAGACAGGGCCGAGTGTGATATAAATAGGGACAGGGTCTAGTGCTTTATAAACAGAGACAGGATCTCGTGTAATATAAACAGATACAGGGTCCAGTGTAATATAAACAGAGACATGGCCTCGTGAAATATAAGCAGAGACAGGGCCTCGTGAAATATAAGCAGAAACAGGGCCTAGTGTAATATCAACAGGGACAGGGTCTAGTGTAATATAAACAGACAGGGCCTAGTGTAATATAAACAGGGACAGGGTCGAGTATAATATAAACAGAGACAGTGTCACGTGCAAAATAAACAGAGACAGGGTCTAGTGTACTATAAACAGAGACAGGGTCCAGTGTAAAATAAACAGAGACAGGGACTAGTGCAATATAAACAGAGACAGGGTCTAGTGTACTATAAACAGAGACAGGGTCCAGTGTAATATAAACAGAGACAGGATCGAGTGTAATATAAACAGAACCAAGGTCCAGTGTAATATAAACAGGGACAGGGTCGAGTGTAATATAAACAGAGACAGTGCCGAGTGCAATATAAACAGGGACAGGGTCGAGTGTAATATAAACAGAGACAGGGTCGACTGTAATATAAACAGAGACAGGGTCTCGTGTAATATAAACAGAGACAGGGTCTAGTGTAATATAAACAGGGACATGGTCGAGTGTAATATAAACAGAGACAGGGCCGAGTGTAATATAAACAGGGACAGGGTCGAGTGTAATATAAACAGGGACAGGGTCTAGTGTAATATAAACAGAGACATGGTCGAGTGTAATATAAACAGAGACAGGGCCTAGTGTGATATAAATAGGGACAGGGTCTAGTGTAATATAAACAGAGACAGGATCTCGTGCAATATAAACAGAGACAGGGCCTAGTATAATATAAACAGACAGGGCCTAGTGTAATATAAACAGAGACAGGGCCGAGTGTAATATAAACAGGGACAGGCCCTGGTGTAATATAACCAGAGACAGGGCCTAGTGTGATATAAACAGATATAGGGTCCAGTGTAATATAAACAGAGACAGGGCCTCGTGAAATATAAGCAGAGACAGGGCCTATGTAATATAAACAGGGACAGGGTCTAGTGTAATATAAACGAGGACAGGGTCTAGTATAATATAAACAGAGGCAGTGCCTAGTGCAATATAAACAGAGACAGGGTCCAGTGTAATAGAAACAGAGACGGTCTAGTGTAATATAAACAGAGACAGGGCCGAGTGTAATATAAACAGAGACAGGGTCTCGTGTAATATAAACAGAGACAGTGTCGAGTGTAATATAAACAGAGACAGCGTTTAGTGTAATATAAACAGAGACAGGGTCTAGTGTAATATAAACAGAGACAGAACCTAGTGTGATATAAACAGATACAGGGTCCAGTGTAATATAAGCAGAGACAGGGCCTCGTGAAATATAAGCAGAGACAGGGCCTTGTGCAATATAAACAGGGACATTGTCTAGTGTAATATAAAAAGAGGCAGTGCCAAGTGCAATATAAACAGAGACAGGTTTTATTGTAATATAAACAGGGACAGGGTCGAGTGTAATATAAACAGAGACAGGGCCGAGTGTAATATCAACAGAGTCAGGAACTAGTGTAATAAAACTGAGACAGGGTCTAGTGCAATATAAACAGAGACAGGGTGGAGTGTAATATAAACAGAGACAGGGCCTAGTGCAATATAAACAGAGACAGGGTGGAGTGTAATATCAACAGAGACAGGGCCTAGTGTGATATAAATAGGGACAGGGTCTAGTGTTTTATAAACAGAGACAGGATCTCGTGTAATATAAACAGAGACAGAGCCGAGTGTAATATAAACAGACAGGGCCTAGTGTAATATAAACAGAGACGGGGCTGAGTGTAATATAAACAGGGACAGGCCCGAGTGAAATATAAACAGAGACAGTGTCTTGTGTAATATAAACAGAGACAGTGTCTTGTGTAATATAAACAGAGACAGGGCCTTGTGTAATATAAACAGGGACAGGGTCGAGTGTAATATAAACAGAGACAGTGTCTCGTGCAAAATAAACAGAGACAGGGTCCGCTGTAATATAAACAGAGACAGGGTCTAGTGTAATATAAACAGAGACAGTGTCTCATGCAAAATAAACAGAGACAGGGTCCACTGTAATATAAACAGAAACAGGGTCTAGTGTAATATAAAAAGAGACAGGGTCTAGTGTAATATAAACAGAAACAGGGTCCAGTGGAATATAAAAAGAGACAGGGTCTAGTGTAATATAAACAGAGACAGGGCCTAGTGTAATATAAACAGAGACAGGATCTCGTGTAATATAAACAGAGACAGGGCCTAGTATAATATAAACAGAGACAGGGCCGAGTGTAAAGAAACAGGGACAAGCCCTGGTGTAATATAACCAGTGACAGCGTTTAGTGTAATATAAACAGAGACAGGGTCTAGTGTAATATAAACAGAGACAGGGCCTAGTGTAATATAAACAGAGACAGGATCTCGTGTAATATAAACAGAGACAGGGTCTAGTGTAATATAAACAGAGACAGGGCCGAGTGTGATTTAAACAGAGACAGGGTCTCGTGTAATATAAACAGAGACAGGGCCTAGTGTAATATAAACAGGGACAGGGGCGAGTGTAATATAAACAGAGACAGTGACTCGTGCAATATAAACAGAGACAGAGTCCACTGTAATATAAACAGAGACAGGGTCTCGTGTAATATAAAAAGAGACAGGGTCGAGTGTAATATAAACAGAGACAGGGCCTCGTGAAATATAAACAGAGGCAGTGCCAAGTGCAATATAAACAGAGACAGGGTCTAGTGTAATATAAACAGGGACAGGGTCGAGTGTAATATAAACAGAGACAGGGCCGAGTGTAATATAAACAGAGACCGGGTCGAGTGTGATATAAATAGGGACAGTGTCTAGTGTTTTATAAACAGAGACAGGATCTCGTGTAATATAAACAGAGACAGGGCCTAGTGTAATATAAACAGACAGGGCCTAGTGTAATATAAACAGGGTCTGGTGTAATATAAACAGAAACAGGGCCTAGTGTAATATAAACAGGGACAGCGTCTAGTGTAATATAAACAGAGACAGTGTCTAGTGTAATATAAACAGAGACAGGGACCAGGTCTTGTATAATATAAATAGAGAAGAGTGCAGTGTAATACAAACAGAAACATAGTCTAGTGAATATAAACAGGGACAGGGTCGAGTGTAATATAAACAGAGACAAGGTCTAGTGTAATATAAACAGAGGCAGGGTCTGGTGTAATATAAAGAGGGACTGGGTCCAGTGTAATATAAACAGAGACAGGGTACAGTGTAATATAAACAGAGACAGGGTCTTGTATAATATAAACAGACAGGGACTAGTGTAATATAAACAGAGACAGGGCCGAGTGTAATATAAACAAGGACAGGCCCTGGTGTAATATAACCAGAGACAGGGCCTAGTGTGATATAAACAGATATAGGGTCCAGTGTAATATAAACAGAGACAGGGCCTCGTGAAATATAAGCAGAGTCAGGGCCTATGTAATATAAACAGGGACAGGGTCTAGTGTAATATAAACGAGGACAGGGTCTAGTATAATATAAACAGAGGCAGTGCCTAGTGCAATATAAACAGAGACAGGGTCCAGTGTAATAGAAACAGAGACGGTCTAGTGTAATATAAACAGAGACAGGGCCGAGTGTAATATAAACAGAGACAGGGTCTCGTGTAATATAAACAGAGACAGTGTCGAGTGTAATATAAACAGAGACAGCGTTTAGTGTAATATAAACAGGGACAGGGTCTAGTGTAATATAAACAGAGACAGGGTCTCGTGTAATATAAACAGAGACAGGGTCTAGTGTAATATAAACAGAGACAGAACCTAGTGTGATATAAACAGATGCAGGGTCCAGTGTAATATAAGCAGAGACAGGGCCTCGTGAAATATAAGCAAAGACAGGGCCTTGTGCAATATAAACAGGGACATTGTCTAGTGTAATATAAAAAGAGGCAGTGCTAAGTGCAATATAAACAGAGACAGGGTCTATTGTAATATAAACAGGGACAGGGTCGAGTGTAATATAAACAGGGACAGGGTCGAGTGTAATATAAACAGAGACAGGGCCGAGTGTAATATCAACAGAGTCAGGAACTAGTGTAATAAAAACTGAGACAGGGTCTAGTGCAATATAAACAGAGACAGGGTGGAGTGTAATATAAACAGAGACAGGGCCTAGTGCAATATAAACAGAGACAGGGTGGAGTGTAATATCAACAGAGACAGGGCCTAGTGTGATATAAATAGGGACAGGGTCTAGTGTTTTATAAACAGAGACAGGATCTCGTGTAATATAAACAGAGACAGAGCCGAGTGTAATATAAACAGACAGGGCCTAGTGTAATATAAACAGAGACGGGGCTGAGTGTAATATAAACAGGGACAGGCCCGAGTGAAATATAAACAGAGACAGTGTCTTGTGTAATATAAACAGAGACAGTGTCTTGTGTAATATAAACAGAGACAGGGCCTTGTGTAATATAAACAGGGACAGGGTCGAGTGTAATATAAACAGAGACAGTGTCTCGTGCAAAATAAACAGAGACAGGGTCCGCTGTAATATAAACAGAGACAGGGTCTAGTGTAATATAAACAGAGACAGTGTCTCATGCAAAATAAACAGAGACAGGGTCCACTGTAATATAAACAGAAACAGGGTCTAGTGTAATATAAAAAGAGACAGGGTCTAGTGTAATATAAACAGAAACAGGGTCCAGTGGAATATAAAAAGAGACAGGGTCTAGTGTAATATAAACAGAGACAGGGCCTAGTGTAATATAAACAGAGACAGGATCTCGTGTAATATAAACAGAGACAGGGCCTAGTATAATATAAACAGAGACAGGGCCGAGTGTAAAGAAACAGGGACAAGCCCTGGTGTAATATAACCAGTGACAGCGTTTAGTGTAATATAAACAGAGACAGGGTCTAGTGTAATATAAACATAGACAGGGCCGAGTGTGATTTAAACAGAGACAGGGTCTCGTGTAATATAAACAGAGACAGGGCCTCGTGTAATACAAACAGGGACAGGGGCGAGTGTAATATAAACAGAGACAGGGCCTAGTATAATATAAACAGAGACAGGGCCGAGTGTAAAGAAACAGGGACAAGCCCTGGTGTAATATAACCAGTGACAGCGTTTAGTGTAATATAAACAGAGACAGGGTCTAGTGTAATATAAACATAGACAGGGCCGAGTGTGATTTAAACAGAGACAGGGTCTCGTGTAATATAAACAGAGACAGGGCCTCGTGTAATACAAACAGGGACAGGGGCGAGTGTAATATAAACAGAGACAGTGTCTCGTGCAATATAAACAGAGACAGAGTCCACTGTAATATAAACAGAGACAGGGTCTCGTGTAATATAAAAAGAGACAGGGTCTAGTGTAATATAAACAGAAACAGGGTCCAGTGGAATATAAAAAGAGACAGGGTCGAGTGTAATATAAACAGAGACAGGGCCTCGTGAAATATAAACAGAGGCAGTGCCAAGTGCAATATAAACAGAGACAGGGTCTAGTGTAATATAAACAGAGACAGGATCTCGTTTAATATAAACAGAGACAGGGCCTAGTGTAATATAAACAGACAGGGCCTAGTGTAATATAAACAGGGTCTGGTGTAATATAAACAGAAACAGGCCCTAGTGTAATATAAACAGGGACAGCGTCTAGTGTAATATAAACAGAGACAGTGTCTAGTGTAATATAAACAGAGACAGGGACCAGGTCTTGTATAATATAAACAGAGAAGAGTGCAGTGTAATACAAACAGAGACATGGTCTAGTGAATATAAACAGGGACAGGGTCGAGTGTAATATAAACAGAGACAAGGTCTAGTGTAATATAAACAGAGGCAGGGTCTGGTGTAATATAAAGAGGGACTGGGTCCAGTGTAATATAAACAGTGACAGGGTGCAGTGTAATATAAACAGAGACAGGGTCTTGTGTAATATAAACAGGGACAGGATCTTGTGTAATATAAACAGTGACAGGGTCTCGCGTAATATAAAAAGAGACAGGGTCTAGTGTAATATAAACAGAGAGAGGGTCTCGTGTAATATAAACAGGGACAGGGTCTGGTGTAATATCAGCAGGTAATGTGTCCAGTGTAATATAAACAGGGACAGGGTCTCGTGTAATATAAACAGAGACAGGGTCGAGTGTAATATAAACAGGGAGAGGGTTAAGTGTAATATAAACAGGAACAGGGTCTGGTGTACTATAAACAGAGACAGGGACCGGGTCTTGTGTAATATAAACAGAGACATGGTCCAATGTAATATAAACAGAGACAGCGTCTAGTGTAATATAAACAGAGACAGGGTCCAGTGTAATATAAACAGAGAAAGGGTCTAGTGTAATATAAACAGAGACAGGGTCGACTGTAATATAAACAGAGACAGGGACCAGGTCTTGTATGATATAAACAGAGAAGAGTGCAGTGTAATATAAACAGAGACATAGTCTAGTGAATATAAACAGGGACAGGGTCGAGTGTAATATAAACAGAGACAAGGTCTAGTGTAACATAAACAGAGACAGGGTCTAGTGTAATATAAACAGAGACAAGGTCTCATGTAATATAAACAGAGACAGGGTCTCGTGTAATATAAACAGAGACAGGGACCAGGTCTTGTATAATATAAACAGAGAAGAGTGCAGTGTAATATAAACAGAGACATGGTCTAGTGAATATAAACAGGGACAGGGTCGAGTGTAATACAAACAGAGACAAGGTCTAGTGTAAAATAAACAGAGATAGGATACAGTGTAATATAAACAGGGGCAGGGTCTGGTGTAATATAAACAGAGACTGGGTCCAGTGTAATATAAACAGAGACAGGGTCTTGTGTAATATAAACATGGACAGGGTCTAGTGTAATATAAACAGAGACAGGGACCAGGTCTTGTATAATATAAACAGAGAAGAGTGCAGTGTAATATAAACAGAGACATGGTCTAGTGAATATAAACAGGGACAGGGTCGAGTGTAATACAAACAGAGACAAGGTCTAGTGTAATATAAACAGAGATAGGATACAGTGTAATATAAACAGGGGCAGGGTCTGGTGTAATATAAACAGAGACTGGGTCCAGTGTAATATAAACAGAGACAGGGTCTTGTGTAATATATACATGGACAGGGTCTAGTGTAATATAAACAGGGACAGGATCTTGTGTAATATAAACAGAGAGAGGGTCCAGTGTAATATAAACAAAGACAGGGACTAGTGTAATATAAACAGAGACAGGGTCCAGTGTAATATAAAGAGGAAGAGGGTCTGGTGTAATATAAAGAGAAACAGGGTCTAATGTAATATAAACAGAGACAAGGATGAGTGTAATATAAACAGGGACAGGGTCCAGTGTGTTATAAACAGAGACAGGGTCTAGTGTAATATCAACAGAGACAGGGTCCAGTGTAATATAAACAGAAACAGGGTCTGGTGTAATATAAACAGAGACAGGGTCGAGTGTAATATAAACAGAGGCAGGGTCTCGTGTAATATAAACAGAGACCGTTCTAGTGTAATACAAACAGAGACAGGGACCGGGTCTTGTGTAATATAAACAGAGACAGGGTCTAGTGTAATATAAACATGGACAGGGTCTAGTGTAATATAAACAGGGACAGGATCTTGTGTAATATAAACAGAGAGAGGGTCCAGTGTAATATAAACAAAGACAGGGACTAGTGTAATATAAACAGAGACAGGGTCCAGTGTAATATAAAGAGGAAGAGGGTCTGGTGTAATATAAAGAGAAACAGGGTCTAATGTAATATAAACAGAGACAAGGATGAGTGTAATATAAACAGGGACAGGGTCCAGTGTAATATAAACAGAGACAGGGTCTAGTGTAATATCAACAGAGACAGGGTCCAGTGTAATATAAACAGAGACCGTTCTAGTGTAATACAAACAGAGACAGGGACCGGGTCTTGTGTAATATAAACAGAGACAGGGTCTAGTGTAATATAAACAGAGACAGGGTCCAGTGTAATATAAACAGAGACAGGGTCCAGTGTAATATAAACAGAGACAGTGTTTAGTGTAATATAAACAGAGACAGGGTCTTGTGTAATATAAACAGAGACAGGGTCTTGTGTAATATAAACAGGGACAGGGCCGAGTGTAATATAAACAGAGACAGTGTCTAGTGTAATATAAACAGAGACTGGGTCCAGTGTAATATAAACAGAGACTGGGTCCAGTGTAATATAAACAGAGACAGGGTCCAGTGTAATATAAACAGGAACAGGGTCTGGTGTAATATAAGCAGAGACAGGGACGAGTGTAATATAAACAGAGACTGGGTCCAGTGTAATATAAACAGAGACAGGGTCCAGTGCAATATAAACAGGAACAGGGTCTAGTGTAATATAAACAGAGACAGGGTCGAGTGTAATATAAACAGTGACAGGGTCTCGTGTAATATAAACAGAGACAGGGTCTAGTGTAATATAAACAGAGAGAGGGTTAAGTGCAATATAAACAGGAACAGGGTCTAATGTACTATAAACAGAGACAGGGACTGGGTCTTCTGTAATAGAAACAGAGACAGGGTCGAGTATAATATAAACAGGGACAGGGTCTAGTGTAATATAAACAGGGACTGGGTCCAGTGTAATATAAACAGAGACAGGGTCCAGTGTAATATAAACAGGAAGAGGGTCTGGTGTAATATAAAGAGAAACAGGGTCTAATGTAATATAAACAGAGACAGGGACGAGTGTAATATAAACAGGGGCAGGGTCCAGTGTAATATAAACAGGGACAGGGTCTAGTGTAATATAAACAGAGACAGGGTCTAGTGTAATATAAACAGAGACAGGGTCCAGTGTAATATAAACAGAAACAGGGTCTGGTGTAATATAAACAGAGACAGGGTCGAGTGTAATATAAACAGAGACAGGGTCTCGTGTAATATAAACAGAGACAGGGTCTAGTGTAATATAAACAGAGACAGGGTCCAGTGTAATATAAACAGGGACAGGGTCTGGTGTAATTTAAACAGAGACCGGGTCTAGTGTAATACAAACAGAGACAGGGACCGGGTCTTGTGTAATATAAACAGAGACAGAATCCAGTGTAATATAAACAGAGACAGGGTCTAGTGTAATATAAACAGAGACAGGGTGCAGTGTAATATAAACAGAGACAGGGTCGAGTATAATCTAAACAGAGACTGGGTCCAGTGTAATATAAACAGAGACATGGTCCAGTGTAGTATAAACAGAGACTGGGTCTAGTGTAATATAAACAGAGACAGGGTTTAGTGTAATATAAACAGAGACAGGGTCTAGTGTAATATAAACAGAGACAGGGTCGAGTATAATCTAAACAGAGACTGGGTCCAGTGTAATATAAACAGAGACATGGTCCAGTGTAGTATAAACAGAGACTGGGTCTAGTGTAATATAAACAGAGACAGGGTCCAGTGTAATATAAACAGGAACAGGGTCTGGTATAATATAAGCAGAGACAGGGACGAGTGTAATATAAACAGAGACAGGCTCGAGTGTAATGTAAACAGAGACAGGGTCTCGTGTAATATTAACAGAGACAGGGTCTAGTGTAATATAAACAGAGACCGGGTATTGTGTAATATAAACAGGGAAAGGATCTGGTGTAATTTAAACAGAGATAGGGTCTAGTGTAATATAAACAGAGACAGGGACCGGATCTTGTGTAATATAAACAGAGACAGGGTCTAGTGTAATATAAACAGAGACAGTGTCTAGTGTAATATAAACATCGACAGGGTCTAGTGTAAGATAAACAGGAACAGGGACTGGTGTAATCGAAACAGAGATAGGTTCTTGGGTAATATAAACAGAGACAGGGTCTAGTGTAATATAAACATCGACAGGGTCTAGTGTAAGATAAACAGGAACAGGGACTGGTGTAATCGAAACAGAGATAGGTTCTTGGGTAATATAAACAGAGAGAGGGTCTGGTGCAACATAAACAGAGACTGGGACCAGTGTAATATAAACATAGACAGGGACGAGTGTAATATAAACAGGGACAGGGTCTGGTGTAATATAAGCAGGGACTGTGTCCAGTGTAATATAAACAGAGACAGGGTCTAGTGTAATATAAACAGAGAGAGGGTCCAGTGTAATATAACCAGAGACAGGGTACAGTGTAATATAAACAGAAACAGGGTACAGTGTAAAAAAACAGGTACAGGGACGAGTGTAATATAAACAGGGACAGGGTCGAGTAGAATATAGACAGGGACAGGGACTAGTGTAATATAAACAGGGACAATGTCTAGTGTAATATAAACAGAGACATGGTACAGTGTAATATAAACAGGGGCAGGGTCTTGTGTAATATAAACAGGGACTGGGTCCAGTGTAATATAAACAGAGACAGGGTACAGAGTAATATAAACAGAGACAGGGTCTTGTGTAATATAAACAGAGACAGGGTCGTGTGTAATATAAACAGGGTCAGGGCCGAATGTAATATAAACAGAGACAGGGTCCAGTGTAATATAAACAGGAACAGGGTCTGGTGTAATATAAGCAGAGACAGGGACGAGTGTAATATAAACAGTGACAGGGTCTAGTGTAAAATAAACAGAGACAGGGTCTAGTGTAATATAAACAGAGAGAGGGTTAAGTGCAATATAAACAGGAACAGCGTCTGGTGTACTATAAACAGAGACAGGGTCTTGTGTAATAGAAACAGGGACAGGGTCAAGTATAATATAAACAGCGACAGGGTCCAGTGTATTATAGCAGAGACAGGGTCTGGTGTAATATAAACAGAGACAGAGTCCAGTGTAATATAAACAGAGACCGGGTCTAGTGTCATATAAACAGAGACAGGGTCTCGTGTAATAGAAACAGAGACAGGGTTTAGTGTAATATAAACAGAGACAGGGTCTAGTGTAATATAAACAGAGACCGGGTCTAGTGTCATATAAACAGAGACAGGGTCTCGTGTAATAGAAACAGAGACAGGGTTTAGTGTAATATAAACAGAGACAGGGTCGAGTGTAAAATAAACAGAGACAGGGTCTAGTGTAATATAAACAGAGAGAGGGTTAAGTGCAATATAAACAGGGACAGGGTCCAGTGTAATATAAACAGGGACAGGGTCTCGTGTAATATAAACAGAGACAGGGTCAAGTGTAATATAAACAGAGACAGGGTCCAGTGTAATATAAACAGAAACAGGGTCTGGTGTAATATAAACAGAGACAGAGTCCAGTGTAATATAAACAGAGACCGGGTCTAGTGTCATATAAACAGAGACAGGGTCTCGTGTAATAGAAACAGAGACAGGGTTTAGTGTAATATAAACAGAGACAGGGTCTAGTGTAATATAAACAGAGACCGGGTCTAGTGTCATATAAACAGAGACAGGGTCTCGTGTAATAGAAACAGAGACAGGGTTTAGTGTAATATAAACAGAGACAGGGTCGAGTGTAATATAAACAGAGACCGGGTCTAGTGTCATATAAACAGAGACAGGGTCTCGTGTAATATAAAAAGAGACAGGGTCTAGTGTAATATAAACAGAGACAGGGACCAGGTCTTGTATAATATAAACAGAGAAGAGTGCAGTGTAATATAAACAGAGACATGGTCTAGTGAATATAAACAGAGACAGTGTCGAGTGTAATACAAACAGCACAGGGCCTAGTGTAATATAACCAGACATAGGACCGAGTGTAATATAAACAGAGACAGGGTAGAGTGTAATATAAACAGAGACAGGGTCACGTGTCATATAAACAGAGACAAGGTCGAGTGTAATATAAACAGAGTCAGGATCTAGTGTAATATAAACAGAGACAGGGTCTAGTGTAATATATACAGAGTCAGGATCTCGTGTAATATAAACAGAGACAGGGTCTAGTGTAATATAAACAGAGACAGGGTCTCGTGTAATATAAACAGAGACAGGGTCCAGTGTAATATAAACAGAGACAGGGTCCGGTGTAATATAAACAGAGAAAGGGTCGAGTTTAATATAAACAGAGACAGGGTCTCGTGTAATATAAACAGAGACAGGGTCTAGTGTAATATAAACAGAGACAGGTTCCAGTGTAATATAAACAGAGACAAGGCCTTGTGTAATATAAACAGAGACAGGGACAAGGTCTTGTATAAAATAAACAGAGAAGAGTGTAGTGTAATATAAACAGAGACATGGTCTAGTGAATATAAACAGGGACAGGGTCGAGTGTAATATAAACAGAGACAAGGCCTAGTGTAATATAAACAGAGACCGGGTCCAGTGTAATATAAACAGAGACAAGGTCTAGTGTAATATAAAAAGAGACAGGGTCTAGTGTAATATAAACAGAGACAGGGACCAGGTCTTGTATAATATAAACAGAGAAGAGTGCAGTGTAATATAAACAGAGACATGGTCTAGTGAATATAAACAGGGACAGGGTCGAGTGTAATTTAAACAGTGACAAGGTCTCGTGTAATATAAACAGAGACAGGGCCTAGTGTCATATAAACAGAGACAGTGTCGAGTGTAATACAAACAGCACAGGGCCTAGTGTAATATAACCAGACATAGGACCGAGTGTAATATAAACAGAGACAGGGTCCAGTGTAATATAAACAGAGACAGGGTCACGTTTCATATAAACAGAGACAAGGTCGAGTGTAATATAAACAGAGTCAGGATCTAGTGTAATATAAACAGAGACAGGGTCTAGTGTAATATATACAGAGTCAGGATCTCGTGTAATATAAACAGAGACAGGGTCTAGTGTAATATAAACAGAAACAGGGTCCAGTGCAATATAAACAGAGACAGGGGCCACTGTAATGTAAACAGAGACAGGGTCTAGTGTAATATAAACAGAGACAGGGTCTAGTGTAATATAAAGAGAAGCAGCGTCCAATGTAATATAAACAGAGACAGTGTCTCGTGTAATATAAACAGAAACAGGTTCCAGTGAAATAGAAACAGAGACAGGGTCTCATGTAATATAAACAGAGACAGGGTCTAATGCAATATAAACAGGGACAGGGACGAGTGTAATATAAACAGGGACAGGGTCCAGTGTAATATAAACAGGGACAGGGTCTCGTGTAATATAAACAGAGACAGGGTCTCGTGTAATATAAACAGAGACAGGGTCCAGTGTAATATATACAGAAACAGGGTCTGGTGTAATATAAACAGAGACAGAGTCCAGTGTAATATAAACAGAGACCGGGTCTAGTGTCATATAAACAGAGACAGGGTCTCGTGTAATAGAAACAGAGACAGGGTTTAGTGTAATATAAACAGAGACCGGGTCTAGTGTCATATAAACAGAGACAGGGTCTCGTGTAATAGAAACAGAGACAGGGTTTAGTGTAATATAAACAGAGACAGGGTCGAGTGTAATATAAACAGAGAAAGGGTCACGTGTAATATAAACAGAGACAGGGTCCAGTGTAATATAAACAGAGACCGGGTCTAGTGTCATATAAACAGAGACAGGGTCTCGTGTAATAGAAACAGAGACAAGGTTTAGTGTAATATAAACAGAGACAGGATCGAGTGTAATATAAACAGAGAAAGGGTCGCGTGTAATATAAAGAGAGACAAGGTCTAGTGTAATATAAACAGAGACAGGGTCTTGTGTAATATAAACAGAGACAGGGTCTTGTGTAATATAAACAGAGACAGGGACCAGGTCTTGTATAATATAAACAGAGAAGAGTGCAGTGTAATATAAACAGAGACAGCGTCTAGTGTAACAGAAACAGAGACAGTGTCTAGTGTAATATAAACAGAGACAGGGTCTAGTGTAATATAAACAGAGACAGGGACGAGTGTAATATAAACAGGGACAGGGTCGAGTAGAATATAGACAGGGACAGGGACTAGTGTAATATAAACAGGGACAATGTCTAGTGTAATATAAACAGAGACAGGGTACAGTGTAATATAAACAGGGGCAGGGTCTTGTGTAATATAAACAGGGACTGGGTCCAGTGCAATATAAACAGAGACAGGGTACAGAGTAATATAAACAGAGACAGGGTCTTGTGTAATATAAACAGAGACAGGGTCTTGTGTAATATAAACAGGGACAGGGCCGAGTGCAATATAAACAGATACAGGGTCCAGTGTAATATAAACAGGAACAGGGTCTGGTGTAATATAAACAGGGACAGGGTCTAGTGTAATATAAATAGAGACAGGGTCCAGTGTAATATAAACGGAAACAGGGTCTGGTGTAATATAAACAGAGACAGGGTCGAGTGTAATATAAACAGAGACAGGGTCTCGTGTAATATAAACAGAGACAGGCTCGAGTGTAATGTAAACAGAGACAGGGTCTCGTGTAATATTAACAGAGACAGGGTCTAGTGTAATATAAACAGAGACCGGGTATTGTGTAATATAAACAGGGAAAGGATCTGGTGTAATTTAAACAGAGATAGGGTCTAGTGTAATATAAACAGAGACAGGGACCGGATCTTGTGTAATATAAACAGAGACAGGGTCTAGTGTAATATAAACAGAGACAGTGTCTAGTGTAATATAAACATCGACAGGGTCTAGTGTAAGATAAACAGGAACAGGGACTGGTGTAATCGAAACAGAGATAGGTTCTTGGGTAATATAAACAGAGACAGGGTCTAGTGTAATATAAACATCGACAGGGTCTAGTGTAAGATAAACAGGAACAGGGACTGGTGTAATCGAAACAGAGATAGGTTCTTGGGTAATATAAACAGAGAGAGGGTCTGGTGCAACATAAACAGAGACTGGGACCAGTGTAATATAAACATAGACAGGGACGAGTGTAATATAAACAGGGACAGGGTCTGGTGTAATATAAGCAGGGACTGTGTCCAGTGTAATATAAACAGAGACAGGGTCTAGTGTAATATAAACAGAGAGAGGGTCCAGTGTAATATAACCAGAGACAGGGTACAGTGTAATATAAACAGAAACAGGGTACAGTGTAAAAAAACAGGTACAGGGACGAGTGTAATATAAACAGGGACAGGGTCGAGTAGAATATAGACAGGGACAGGGACTAGTGTAATATAAACAGGGACAATGTCTAGTGTAATATAAACAGAGACATGGTACAGTGTAATATAAACAGGGGCAGGGTCTTGTGTAATATAAACAGGGACTGGGTCCAGTGTAATATAAACAGAGACAGGGTACAGAGTAATATAAACAGAGACAGGGTCTTGTGTAATATAAACAGAGACAGGGTCGTGTGTAATATAAACAGGGTCAGGGCCGAATGTAATATAAACAGAGACAGGGTCCAGTGTAATATAAACAGGAACAGGGTCTGGTGTAATATAAGCAGAGACAGGGACGAGTGTAATATAAACAGTGACAGGGTCTAGTGTAAAATAAACAGAGACAGGGTCTAGTGTAATATAAACAGAGAGAGGGTTAAGTGCAATATAAACAGGAACAGCGTCTGGTGTACTATAAACAGAGACAGGGTCTTGTGTAATAGAAACAGGGACAGGGTCAAGTATAATATAAACAGCGACAGGGTCCAGTGTATTATAGCAGAGACAGGGTCTGGTGTAATATAAACAGAGACAGAGTCCAGTGTAATATAAACAGAGACCGGGTCTAGTGTCATATAAACAGAGACAGGGTCTCGTGTAATAGAAACAGAGACAGGGTTTAGTGTAATATAAACAGAGACAGGGTCTAGTGTAATATAAACAGAGACCGGGTCTAGTGTCATATAAACAGAGACAGGGTCTCGTGTAATAGAAACAGAGACAGGGTTTAGTGTAATATAAACAGAGACAGGGTCGAGTGTAAAATAAACAGAGACAGGGTCTAGTGTAATATAAACAGAGAGAGGGTTAAGTGCAATATAAACAGGGACAGGGTCCAGTGTAATATAAACAGGGACAGGGTCTCGTGTAATATAAACAGAGACAGGGTCAAGTGTAATATAAACAGAGACAGGGTCCAGTGTAATATAAACAGAAACAGGGTCTGGTGTAATATAAACAGAGACAGAGTCCAGTGTAATATAAACAGAGACCGGGTCTAGTGTCATATAAACAGAGACAGGGTCTCGTGTAATAGAAACAGAGACAGGGTTTAGTGTAATATAAACAGAGACAGGGTCTAGTGTAATATAAACAGAGACCGGGTCTAGTGTCATATAAACAGAGACAGGGTCTCGTGTAATAGAAACAGAGACAGGGTTTAGTGTAATATAAACAGAGACAGGGTCGAGTGTAATATAAACAGAGACCGGGTCTAGTGTCATATAAACAGAGACAGGGTCTCGTGTAATAGAAACAGAGACAGGGTTTAGTGTAATATAAACAGAGACAGGATCGAGTGTAATATAAACAGAGAAAGGGTCGCGTGTAATATAAAGAGAGACAAGGTCTAGTGTAATATAAACAGAGACAGGGTCTTGTGTAATATAAACAGAGACAGGGTCTTGTGTAATATAAACAGAGACAGGGACCAGGTCTTGTATAATATAAACAGAGAAGAGTGCAGTGTAATATAAACAGAGACAGCGTCTAGTGTAACAGAAACAGAGACAGTGTCTAGTGTAATATAAACAGAGACAGCGTCTAGTGTAATATAAACAGAGACAGGGACGAGTGTAATATAAACAGGGACAGGGTCGAGTAGAATATAGACAGGGACAGGGACTAGTGTAATATAAACAGGGACAATGTCTAGTGTAATATAAACAGAGACAGGGTACAGTGTAATATAAACAGGGGCAGGGTCTTGTGTAATATAAACAGGGACTGGGTCCACTGCAATATAAACAGAGACAGGGTACAGAGTAATATAAACAGAGACAGGGTCTTGTGTAATATAAACAGAGACAGGGTCTTGTGTAATATAAACAGGGACAGGTCCGAGTGCAATATAAACAGAGACAGGGTCCAGTGTAATATAAACAGGAACAGGGTCTGGTGTAATATAAACAGGGACAGGGTCGAGTGTAATATAAATAGAGACAGGGTCCAGTGTAATATAAACGGAAACAGGGTCTGGTGTAATATAAACAGAGACAGGGTCCAGTGTAATATAAACAGAGACAGGGTCGAGTGTAATATAAACAGAGACAGGGTCTCGTGTAATATAAACAGAGACAGGGTCGAGTGTAATGTAAACAGACACAGGGTCTCGTGTAATATTAACAGAGACAGGGTCTAGTGTAATATAAACAGAGACCGGGTATTGTATAATATAAACAGGGAAAGGATCTGGTGTAATTTAAACAGAGATAGGGTCTAGTGTAATATAAACAAAGACAGGGACCGGATCTTGTGTAATATAAACATCGACAGGGTCTAGTGTAAGATAAACAGGAACAGGGTCTGGTGTAATCGAAACAGAGATAAGTTCTTGGGTAATATAAACAGAGAGAGGGTCTGGTGCAACATAAACAGAGACTGGGTCCAGTGTAATATAAACATAGACAGGGACGAGTGTAATATAAACAGGGACAGGGTCTGGTGTAATATAAGCAGGGACTGTGTCCAGTGTAATATAAACAGAGACAGGGTCTAGTGTAATATAAACAGAGAGAGGGTCCAGTGTAATATAACCAGAGACAGGGTACAGTGTAATATAAACAGAAACAGGGTACAGTGTAACAAAACAGGTACAGGGACGAGTGTAATATAAACGGGGACAGGGTCGAGTAGAATATAGACAGGGACAGGGACTAGTGTAATATAAACAGGGACAATGTCTAGTGTAATATAAACAGAGACATGGTACAGTGTAATATAAACAGGGGCAGGGTCTTGTGTAATATAAACAGGGACTGGGTCCAGTGTAATATAAACAGAGACAGGGTACAGAGTAATATAAACAGAGACAGGGTCTTGTGTAATATAAACAGAGACAGGGTCGTGTGTAATATAAACAGGGTCAGGGCCGAATGTAATATAAACAGAGACAGGGTCCAGTGTAATATAAACAGGAACAGGGTCTGGTGTAATATAAGCAGAGACAGGGACGAGTGTAATATAAACAGTGACAGGGTCTAGTGTAAAATAAACAGAGACAGGGTCTAGTGTAATATAAACAGAGAGAGGGTTAAGTGCAATATAAACAGGAACAGCGTCTGGTGTACTATAAACAGAGACAGGGTCTTGTGTAATAGAAACAGGGACAGGGTCAAGTATAATATAAACAGCGACAGGGTCCAGTGTATTATAGCAGAGACAGGGTCTGGTGCAACATGAACATGGACTGGGTCCAGTGTAATATAAACAGAGACAGGGACGAGTGTAATATAAACAGGAAGAGGGTCTGGTGTAATATAAAGAGAAACAGGGTCTAACGTAATATAAACAGAGACAGGGACGAGTTTAATATAGACAGGGACGAGTGTAATATAAACAGGGACAGGGTCCAGTGTAATATAAACAGAAGCAGGGTCTGGTGTAATATAAACAGAGACAGGGTCGAGTGTAATATAAACAGAGAAAGGATCGCGTGTAATATAAACAGAGACAGGGTCTATTGTAATATAAACAGAGACAGGGTCCAGTGTAATATAAACAGGGACAGGGCCGAGTGTAATATAAACAGAGACAGGGTACAGTGTAATATAAACAGGAACAGGGTCTGGTGTAATATAAACAGAGACAAGGACCGGGTCTTGTGTAATATAAACAGAGACAGGGTCTAGTGTAATATAAACAGAGACAGGATCTAGTGTAATATAAACAGAGACAGTGTACAGTTTATTATAAACAGAGACAGGGTTTAGTGTAATATAAACAGAGACAGGGTTTTGTGTAATATAAACAGGGACAGGGTCCAGTGTAATATAAACAGAGACAGGGTCGAGTGTAATATAAACAGAGATATGGTCTCGTGTAATATAAACAGAGACTGGATCCAGTGTAATATAAACAGAGACAGGGACGAGTGTAATATAAACAGGGACAGGGTCTGGTGTAATATAAGCAGGGACTGTGTCCAGTGTAATATAAACAAAGACAGGGTCCAGTGTAATATAAACAGAGACAGCATCTAGTGTAATATAAACAGAGACAGGGTCGAGTGTAATATAAACAGAGACAGGGTCTCGTGTAATATAAACAGAGACTGTATCCAGTGTAATATAAACAGAGACAGGGACGAGTGTAATATAAACAGGGACAGGGTCTGGTGTAATATAAGCAGGGACTGTGTCCAGTGTAATATAAACAAAGACAGGGTCCAGTGCAATAGAAACAGAGACAGCGTCTAGTGTAATATAAACAGAGACACGGTCCAGTGTAATATAAACAGAGACAGGGTTTTGTGTAATATAAACAGGGACAGGGTCTAGTGTAATATAAACAGAGACAGGGTATGGTGTAATATAAACAGGGACTGGGTCTCGTGTAATATAAACAGAGACAGGGTCTAGTGTAATATAAACAGAGACAGGATCTAGTGTAATATAAACAGAGACAGGGTCTTGTGTAATATAAACAGAGACAGGGTATTGTGTAATATAAACAGAGACAGGGACCAGGTCCTGTTTAATATAAACAGAGAAGAGTGCAGTGTAATATAAACAGAGACAGCGTCTAGTGTAACAGAAACAGAGACAGGGTCTAGTGTAATATAAACAGAGACAGGGTCTAGTGTAATATAAACAGAGACAGGGACGAGTGTAATATAAACAGGGACAGGGTCGAGTAGAATATGGACAGGGACTAGTGTAATATAAACAGGGACAATGTCTAGTGTAATATAAACAGAGACAGGGTACAGTGTAATATAAACAGGGGCAGGGTCTTGTGTAATATAAACAGGGACTGGGTCCAGTGTAATATAAACAGAGAGAGGGTTAAGTGCAATATAAACAGGAACAGCGTCTGGTGTACTATAAACAGATACAGGGACCGGGTCTTGTGTAATAGAAACAGGGACAGGGTCGAGTATAATATAAACAGCGACAGGGTCCAGTGTATTATAAACAGAGACAGGGTCTGGTGCAACATGAACATGGACTGAGTCCAGTGTAATATAAACAGAGACAGGGTCCAGTGTAATATAAACAGGAAGAGGGTCTGGTGTAATATAAAGAGAAACAGGGTCTAACGTAATATAAACAGAGACAGGGACGAGTGTAATATAAACAGGGACAGGGTCCAGTGTAATATAAACAGGGACAGGGTCTCATGTAATATAAACAGAGACAGGGTCAAGTGTAATATAAACAGAGACAGGGTCCAGTGTAATATAAACAGAAACAGGGTCTGGTGTAATATAAACAGAGACAGAGTCCAGTGTAATATAAACAGAGACCGGGTCTAGTGTCATATAAACAGAGACAGGGTCTCGTGTAATAGAAACAGAGACAGGGTTTAGTGTAATATAAACAGAGACAGGGTCTCGTGTAATAGAAACAGAGACAGGGTTTAGTGTAATATAAACAGAGACAGGGTCGAGTGTAATATAAACAGAGAAAGGGTCACGTGTAATATAAACAGAGACAGGGTCCAGTGTAATATAAACAGAGACCGGGTCTAGTGTCATATAAACAGAGACAGGGTCTTGTGTAATATAAACAGAGACAGGGTCTTGTGTAATATAAACAGAGACAGGGACCAGGTCTTGTATAATATAAACAGAGAAGAGTGCAGTGTAATATAAACAGAGACAGCGTCTAGTGTAACAGAAACAGAGACAGTGTCTAGCGTAATATAAACAGAGACAGGGTCTAGTGTAATATAAACAGAGACAGGGACGAGTGTAATATAAACAGGGACAGGGTCGAGTAGAATATAGACAGGGACAGGGACTAGTGTAATATAAACAGGGACAATGTCTAGCGTAATATAAACAGAGACAGGGTACAGTGTAATATAAACAGGGGCAGGGTCTTGTGTAATATAAACAGGGACTGGGTCCAGTGTAATATAAACAGAGACAGGGTACAGAGTAATATAAACAGAGACAGGGTCTTGTGTAATATAAACAGAGACAGGGTCCAGTGTAATATAAACAGGAACAGGGTCTGGTGTAATATAAGCAGAGACAGGGACGAGTGTAATATAAACAGTGACAGGGTCTAGTGTAAAATAAACAGAGACAGGGTCTAGTGTAATATAAACAGAGAGAGGGTTAAGTGCAATATAAACAGGAACAGCGTCTGGTGTACTATAAACAGAGACAGGGACCGGGTCATGTGTAATAGAAACAGGGACAGGGTCGAGTGTATTATAAACAGAGACAGGGTCTGGTGCAACATGAACATGGACTGGGTCCAGTGTAATATAAACAGAGACAGGGTCTGGTGCATCATGAATATGGACTGGGTCCAGTGTAATATAAACAGAGACAGGGTCCAGTGTAATATAAACAGGAAGAGGGTCTGGTATAATATAAAGAGAAACAGGGTCTAACGTAATATAAACAGAGACAGGGACGAGTGTAATATAAACAGGGACAGGGTCCAGTGTAATATAAACAGGGACAGGGTCTAGTGTAATATAAACAGAGACAGGGTCAAGTGTAATATAAACAGAGACAGGGTCCAGTGTAATATAAACAGAAACAGGGTCTGGTGTAATATAAACAGAGACAGAGTCCAGTGTAATATAAACAGAGACCGGGTCTAGTGTCATATAAACAGAGACAGGGTCTCGTGTAATAGAAACAGAGACAGGGTTTAGTGTAATATAAACAGAGACAGGGTCTAGTGTAATATAAACAGAGACCGGGTCTAGTGTCATATAAACAGAGACAGGGTCTCGTGTAATAGAAACAGAGACAGGGTTTAGTGTAATATAAACAGAGACAGGGTCGAGTGTAATATAAACAGAGAAAGGGTCGCGTGTAATATAAACAGAGACAGGGTCCAGTGTAATATAAACAGAGACCGGGTGCTAGTGTCATATAAACAGAGACAGGGTCTCGTGTAATAGAAACAGAGACAGGGTTAATGTAATATAAACAGAGACAGGGTCGAGTGTAATATAAACAGAGACCGGGTCTAGTGTCATATAAACAGAGACAGGGTCTCGTGTAATAGAAACAGAGACAGGGTTTAGTGTAATATAAACAGAGACAGGGTCGAGTGTAATATAAACAGAGAAAGGGTCACGTGTAATATAAACAGAGACAGGGTCCAGTGTAATATCAACAGAGACCGGGTCTAGTGTCATATAAACAGAGACAGGGTCTCGTGTAATAGAAACAGAGACAGGGTTTAGTGTAATATAAAGAGAGACAGGGTCGAGTGTAATATAAACAGAGAAAGGGTCGCGTGTAATATAAAGAGAGACAAGGTCTAGTGTAATATAAACAGAGACAGGGTCTTGTGTAATATAAACAGAGACAGGGTATTGTGTAATATAAACAGAGACAGGGACCAGGTCTTGTATAATATAAACAGAGAAGAGTGCAGTGTAATATAAACAGAGACAGCGTCTAGTGTAACAGAAACAGAGACAGTGTCTAGTGTAATATAAACAGAGACAGGGTTTAGTGTAATATAAACAGAGACAGGGTCGAGTGTAATATAAACAGAGAAAGGGTCGAGTGTAATATAAACAGAGAAAGGGTCTATTGTAACATAAACAGAGACAGGGTCCAGTGTAATATAAACAGGGACAGGGCCGAGTGTAATATAAACAGAGATAGGGTCCAGTGTAATATAAACAGAGATAGGGTCCAGTGTAATATAAACAGGAACAGGGTCTGGTGTAATATAAACAGAGACAGGGACCGGGTCTTGTGTAATATAAACAGAGACAGGTTCTAGTGTAATATAAACAGAGACAGGATCTAGTGTAATATAAACAGAGACAGGGTCGAGTGTAATATAAACAGAGACAGGGTTTAGTGTAATATAAACAGAGACAGGGTTTTGTGTAATATAAACAGGGACAGGGTCCAGTGTAATATAAACAGAGACAGGGTCGAGTGTAATATAAACAGAGACAGGGTCTCGTGTAATATAAACAGAGACTGGATCCAGTGTAATATAAACAGAGACAGGGACGAGTGTAATATAAACAGGGACAGGGTCTGGTGTAATATAAGCAGGGTCTGTGTCCAGTGTAATATAAACAAAGACAGGGTCCAGTGCAATAGAAACAGAGACAGCGTCTAGTGTAATACAAACAGAGACATGGTACAGAGTAATATAAACAGCGACAGGGTCCAGTGTATTATAAACAGAGACAGGGTCTGGTGCAACATGAACATGGACTGGGTCCAGTGTAATATAAACAGAGACAGGGTCCAGTGTAATATAAACAGGAAGAGGGTCTGGTGTAATATAAAGAGAAACAGGGTCTAACGTAATATAAACAGAGACAGGGACGAGTGTAAAATAAACAGGGACAGGGTCCAGTGTAATATAAACAGGGACAGGGTCTAGTGTAATATAAACAAAGACAGGGTCCAGTGCAATAGAAACAGAGACAGCGTCTAGTGTAATATAAACAGAGACAGGGTCTAGTGTAATATAAACAGAGACAGGGTACAGAGTAATATAAACAGCGACAGGGTCCAGTGTATTATAAACAGAGACAGGGTCTGGTGTAATATAAACAGAGACAGGGTATGGTGTAATATAAACAGGAACTGGGTCTCGTGTAATATAAACAGGGACAGGGTCTAGTGTAATATAAACAGAGACAGGGTCAAGTGTAATATAAACAGAGACAGCGTCTAGTGTAATATAAACAGAGACAGGGTCCAGTGTAATATAAACAGAGACAGGGTCTAGGGTAATATAAACAGAGACAGAGTCCAGTGTAATATAAACAGAGACAGGGTCTAGTGTAATATAAACAGAGACAGGGTACAGAGTAATATAAACAGCGACAGGGTCCAGTGTATTAAAAACAGAGACAGGGTCTGGTGTAATATAAACAGAGACAGGGTATGGTGTAATATAAACAGGAACTGGGTCTCGAGTAATATAAACAGAAACAGGTTCTGGTGTAATATAAACAGAGACCGGGTCTAGTGTCATATAAACAGAGACAGGGTCTCGTGTAATAGAAACAGAGACAGGGTTTAGTGTAATATAAACAGAGACAGGGTCTAGTGTAATATAAACAGAGACCGGGTCTAGTGTCATATAAACAGAGACAGAGTCTCGTGTAATAGAAACAGAGACAGGGTTTAGTGTAATATAAACAGAGACAGGGTCGAGTGTAATATAAACAGAGAAAGGGTCACGTGTAATATAAACAGAGACAGGGACGAGTGTAATATAAACAGGGACAGGGTCTGGTGTAATATAAGCAGGGACTGTGTCCAGTGTAATATAAACAAAGACAGGGTCCAGTGCAATAGAAACAGAGACAGCGTCTAGTGTAATATAAACAGAGACTAGGTCTAGTGTAATATAAACAGAGACAGGGTACAGAGTAATATAAACAGCAACAGGGTCCAGTGTATTATAAACAGAGACAGGGTCTGGTGTAATATAAACAGAGACAGGGTATGGTGTAATATAAACAGGAACTGGGTCTCGTGTAATATAAACAGGGACAGGGTCTAGTGTAATATAAACAGAGACAGGGTCAAGTGTAATATAAACAGAGACAGGGTCTAGGGTAATATAAACAGAGACAGAGTCCAGTGTAATATAAACAGAGACAGGGTCTAGTGTAATATAAACAGAGACAGGGTACAGTGTAATATAAACAGCGACAGGGTCCAGTGTATTCTAAACAGAGACAGGGTCTGGTGCAACATGAACATGGACTGGGTCCAGTGTAATATAAACAGAGACAGGGTCCAGTGTAATATAAACAGGAAGAGGGTCTGGTGTAATATAAAGAGAAACAGGGTCTAACGTAATATAAACAGAGACAGGGTCAAGTGTAATATAAACAGAGACAGCGTCTAGTGTAATATAAACAGAGACAGGGTCCAGTGTAACATAAACAGAGACAGGGTCAAGTGTAATATAAACAGAGACAGAGTCCAGTGTAATATAAACAGAGACAGGGTCTAGTGTAATATAAACAGAGACAGGGTACAGAGTAATATAAACAGTGACAGGGTCCAGTGTATTATAAACAGAGACAGGGTCTGGTGTAATATAAACAGAGACAGGGTATTGTGTAATATAAACAGGAACTGGGTCTCGTGTAATATAAACAGGGACAGGGTCTAGTGTAATATAAACAGAGACAGGGTCAAGTGTAATTTAAACAGAGACAGGGTCCAGTGTAATATAAACAGAAACAGGGTCTGGTGTAATATAAACAGAGACAGAGTCCAGTGTAATATAAACAGAGACCGGGTCTAGTGTCATATAAACAGAGACAGGGTCTCGTGTAATAGAAACAGAGACAGGGTTTAGTGTAATATAAACAGAGACAGGGTCGAGTGTAATATAAACAGAGAAAGGGTCGCGTGTAATGTAAACAGAGACAGGGTCTATTGTAATATAAACAGAGATAGGGTCCAGTGTAATATAAACAGGGACAGGGCCGAGTGTAATATAAACAGAGACAGGGTCCAGTGTAATATAAACAGGAACAGGGTCTGGTGTAATATAAACAGAGACAGGGACCGGGTCTTGTGTAATATAAACAGAGACAGGGTTTAGTGTAATATAAACAGAGACAGGGTCTAGTGTAATATAAACAGAGACCGGGTCTAGTGTCATATAAACAGAGACAGGGTCTCGTGTAATAGAAACAGAGACAGGGTTTAGTGTAATATAAACAGAGACAGGGTCGAGTGTAATATGAACAGAGAAAGGGTCCAGTGTAATATAAACAGGGACAGGGCCGAGTGTAATATAAACAGAGACAGGGTCCAGTGTAATATAAACAGGAACAGGGTCTGGTGTAATATAAACAGAGACAGGGACCGGGTCTTGTGTAATATAAACAGAGACAGGGTCTAGTGTAATATAAACAGAGACAGGATCTAGTGTAATATAAACAGAGACAGGGTCCAGTGTAATATAAACAGAGACAGGGTTTAGTGTAATATAAACAGAGACAGGGTTTTGTGTAATATAAACAGGGACAGGGTCCAGTGTAATATAAACAGAGACAGGGTCGAGTGTAATATAAACAGAGACAGGGTCTCGTGTAATATAAACAGAGACCGGGTCTAGTGTCATATAAACAGAGACAGGGTCTCGTGTAATAGAAACAGAGACAGGGTTTAGTGTAATATAAACAGAGACAGGGTCGAGTGTAATATGAACAGAGACAGAGTCCAGTGTAATATAAAAAGAGACTGGGTCTAGTGTAATATAAACAGAGACCGGGTCTAGTGTCATATAAACAGAGACAGGGTCTCGTGTAATAGAAACAGAGACAGGGTTTAGTGTAATATAAACAGAGACAGGGTCGAGTGTAATATGAACAGAGAAAGGGTCACGTGTAATATAAACAGAGACAGGGTCCAGTGTAATATAAACAGAGACCGGGTCTAGTGTCATATAAACAGAGACAGGGTCTCGTGTAATAGAAACAGAGACAGGGTTTTGTGTAATATAAACTGAGACAGGGTCTCGTGTAATATAAACAGAGAAAGGGTCGCGTGTAATATAAACAGAGACAGGGTCTATTGTAATATAAACAGAGACAGGGTCCAGTGTAATATAAACAGGGACAGGGCCGAGTGTAATATAAACAGAGACAGGGTCTAGTGTAATATAAACAGAGACAGGATCTAGTGTAATATAAACAGAGACAGGGTCCAGTGTAATATAAACAGAGACAGGGTTTAGTGTAATATAAACAGAGACAGGGCTTTGTGTAATATAAACAGGGACAGGGTCCAGTGTAATATAAACAGAGACAGGGTCGAGTGTAATATAAACAGAGACAGGGTCTCGTGTAATATAAACAGAGACTGGATCCAGTGTAATATAAACAGAGACAGGGACGAGTGTAATATAAACAGGGACAGGGTCTGGTGTAATATAAGCAGGGACTGTGTCCAGTGTAATATAAACAAAGACAGGGTCCAGTGCAATAGAAACAGAGACAGCGTCTAGTGTAATATAAACAGAGACAGGGTCTAGTGTAATATAAACAGAGACAGGGTCTAGTGTAATATAAACAGGAACAGGGTCTGGTGTAATATAAACAGAGACAGGTTCCAGTGTAATATAAACAGAGACAAGGCCTTGTGTAATATAAACAGAGACAGGGACAAGGTCTTGTATAATATAAACAGAGAAGAGTGTAGTGTAATATAAACAGAGACATGGTCTAGTGAATATAAACAGGGACAGGGTCGAGTGTAATATAAACAGAGACAAGGCCTAGTGTAATATAAACAGAGACCGGGTCCAGTGTAATATAAACAGAGACAAGGTCTAGTGTAATATAAAAAGAGACAGGGTCTAGTGTAATATAAACAGAGACAGGGACCAGGTCTTGTATAATATAAACAGAGAAGAGTGCAGTGTAATATAAACAGAGACATGGTCTAGTGAATATAAACAGGGACAGGGTCGAGTGTAATATAAACAGTGACAAGGTCTCGTGTAATATAAACAGAGACAGGGCCTAGTGTCATATAAACAGAGACAGTGTCGAGTGTAATACAAACAGCACAGGGCCTAGTGTAATATAACCAGACATAGGACCGAGTGTAATATAAACAGAGACAGGGTCCAGTGTAATATAAACAGAGACAGGGTCACGTGTCATATAAACAGAGACAAGGTCGAGTGTAATATAAACAGAGTCAGGATCTAGTGTAATATAAACAGAGACAGGGTCTAGTGTAATATATACAGAGTCAGGATCTCGTGTAATATAAACAGAGACAGGGTCTAGTGTAATATAAACAGAAACAGGGTCCAGTGCAATATAAACAGAGACAGGGGCCACTGTAATGTAAACAGAGACAGGGTCTAGTGTAATATAAACAGAGACAGGGTCTAGTGTAATATAAAGAGAAGCAGCGTCCAATGTAATATAAACAGAGACAGTGTCTCGTGTAATATAAACAGAAACAGGTTCCAGTGAAATAGAAACAGAGACAGGGTCTCATGTAATATAAACAGAGACAGGGTCTAATGCAATATAAACAGGGACAGGGACGAGTGTAATATAAACAGGGACAGGGTCCAGTGTAATATAAACAGGGACAGGGTCTCGTGTAATATAAACAGAGACAGGGTCAAGTGTAATATAAACAGAGACAGGGTCCAGTGTAATATATACAGAAACAGGGTCTGGTGTAATATAAACAGAGACAGAGTCCAGTGTAATATAAACAGAGACCGGGTCTAGTGTCATATAAACAGAGACAGGGTCTCGTGTAATAGAAACAGAGACAGGGTTTAGTGTAATATAAACAGAGACCGGGTCTAGTGTCATATAAACAGAGACAGGGTCTCGTGTAATAGAAACAGAGACAGGGTTTAGTGTAATATAAACAGAGACAGGGTCTCGTGTAATAGAAACAGAGACAGGGTTTAGTGTAATATAAACAGAGACAGGGTCGAGTGTAATATAAACAGAGACCGGGTCTAGTGTCATATAAACAGAGACAGGGTCTCGTGTAATAGAAACAGAGACAGGGTTTAGTGTAATATAAACAGAGACAGGATCGAGTGTAATATAAAAAGAGAAAGGGTCGCGTGTAATATAAAGAGAGACAAGGTCTAGTGTAATATAAACAGAGACAGGGTCTTGTGTAATATAAACAGAGACAGGGTCTTGTGTAATATAAACAGAGACAGGGACCAGGTCTTGTATAATATAAACAGAGAAGAGTGCAGTGTAATATAAACAGAGACAGCGTCTAGTGTAACAGAAACAGAGGCAGTGTCTAGTGTAATATAAACAGAGACAGGGTCTAGTGTAATATAAACAGAGACAGGGACGAGTGTAATATAAACAGGGACAGGGTCGAGTAGAATATAGACAGGGACAGGGACTAGTGTAATATAAACAGGGACAATGTCTAGTGTAATATAAACAGAGACAGGGTACAGTGTAATATAAACAGGGACTGGGTCCACTGCAATATAAACAGAGACAGGGTACAGAGTAATATAAACAGAGACAGGGTCTTGTGTAATATAAACAGAGACAGGGTCTTGTGTAATATAAACAGGGACAGGGCCGAGTGCAATATAAACAGAGACTGGGTCCAGTGTAATATAAACAGGAACAGGGTCTGGTGTAATATAAACAGGGACAGGGTCTAGTGTAATATAAATAGAGACAGGGTCCAGTGTAATATAAACGGAAACAGGGTCTGGTGTAATATAAACAGAGACAGGGTCCAGTGTAATATAAACAGAGACAGGGTCGAGTGTAATATAAACAGAGACAGGGTCTCGTGTAATATAAACAGAGACAGGGTCGAGTGTAATGTAAACAGAGACAGGGTCTCGTGTAATATTAACAGAGACAGGGTCTAGTGTAATATAAACAGAGACCGGGTATTGTATAATATAAACAGGGAAAGGATCTGGTGTAATTTAAACAGAGATAGGGTCTAGTGTAATATAAACAAAGACAGGGACCGGATCTTGTGTAATATAAACATCGACAGGGTCTAGTGTAAGATAAACAGGAACAGGGTCTGGTGTAATCGAAACAGAGATAGGTTCTTGGGTAATATAAACAGAGAGAGGGTCTGGTGCAACATAAACAGAGACTGGGTCCAGTGTAATATAAACATACACAGGGACGAGTGTAATATAAACAGGGACAGGGTCTGGTGTAATATAAGCAGGGACTGTGTCCAGTGTAATATAAACAGAGACAGGGTCTCGTGTAATATAAACAGAGAGAGGGTCCAGTGTAATATAACCAGAGACAGGGTACAGTGTAATATAAACAGAAACAGGGTACAGTGTAAAAAAACAGGTACAGGGACGAGTGTAATATAAACAGGGACAGGGTCGAGTAGAATATAGACAGGGACAGGGACTAGTGTAATATAAACAGGGACAATGTCTAGTGTAATATAAACAGAGACATGGTACAGTGTAATATAAACAGGGGCAGGGTCTTGTGTAATATAAACAGGGACTGGGTCCAGTGTAATATAAACAGAGACAGGGTACAGAGTAATATAAACAGAGACAGGGTCTTGTGTAATATAAACAGAGACAGGGTCGTGTGTAATATAAACAGGGTCAGGGCCGAATGTAATATAAACAGAGACAGGGTCCAGTGTAATATAAACAGGAACAGGGTCTGGTGTAATATAAGCAGAGACAGGGACGAGTGTAATATAAACAGTGACAGGGTCTAGTGTAAAATAAACAGAGACAGGGTCTAGTGTAATATAAACAGAGAGAGGGTTAAGTGCAATATAAACAGGAACAGCGTCTGGTGTACTATAAACAGAGACAGGGTCTTGTGTAATAGAAACAGGGACAGGGTCAAGTATAATATAAACAGCGACAGGGTCCAGTGTATTATAGCAGAGACAGGGTCTGGTGCAACATGAACATGGACTGGGTCCAGTGTAATATAAACAGAGACAGGGACGAGTGTAATATAAACAGGAAGAGGGTCTGGTGTAATATAAAGAGAAACAGGGTCTAACGTAATATAAACAGAGACAGGGACGAGTTTAATATAGACAGGGACGAGTGTAATATAAACAGGGACAGGGTCCAGTGTAATATAAACAGAAGCAGGGTCTGGTGTAATATAAACAGAGACAGGGTCGAGTGTAATATAAACAGAGAAAGGGTCGCGTGTAATATAAACAGAGACAGGGTCTATTGTAATATAAACAGAGACAGGGTCCAGTGTAATATAAACAGGGACAGGGCCGAGTGTAATATAAACAGAGACAGGGTACAGTGTAATATAAACAGGAACAGGGTCTGGTGTAATATAAACAGAGACAAGGACCGGGTCTTGTGTAATATAAACAGAGACAGGGTCTAGTGTAATATAAACAGAGACAGGATCTAGTGTAATATAAACAGAGACAGGGTCCAGTGTATTATAAACAGAGACAGGGTTTAGTGTAATATAAACAGAGACAGGGTTTTGTGTAATATAAACAGGGACAGGGTCCAGTGTAATATAAACAGAGACAGGGTCGAGTGTAATATAAACAGAGATATGGTCTCGTGTAATATAAACAGAGACTGGATCCAGTGTAATATAAACAGAGACAGGGACGAGTGTAATATAAACAGGGACAGGGTCTGGTGTAATATAAGCAGGGACTGTGTCCAGTGTAATATAAACAAAGACAGGGTCCAGTGTAATATAAACAGAGACAGCATCTAGTGTAATATAAACAGAGACAGGGTCGAGTGTAATATAAACAGAGACAGGGTCTCGTGTAATATAAACAGAGACTGTATCCAGTGTAATATAAACAGAGACAGGGACGAGTGTAATATAAACAGGGACAGGGTCTGGTGTAATATAAGCAGGGACTGTGTCCAGTGTAATATAAACAAAGACAGGGTCCAGTGCAATAGAAACAGAGACAGCGTCTAGTGTAATATAAACAGAGACACGGTCCAGTGTAATATAAACAGAGACAGGGTTTTGTGTAATATAAACAGGGACAGGGTCTAGTGTAATATAAACAGAGACAGGGTATGGTGTAATATAAACAGGGACTGGGTCTCGTGTAATATAAACAGAGACAGGGTCTAGTGTAATATAAACAGAGACAGGATCTAGTGTAATATAAACAGAGACAGGGTCTTGTGTAATATAAACAGAGACAGGGTATTGTGTAATATAAACAGAGACAGGGACCAGGTCCTGTTTAATATAAACAGAGAAGAGTGCAGTGTAATATAAACAGAGACAGCGTCTAGTGTAACAGAAACAGAGACAGGGTCTAGTGTAATATAAACAGAGACAGGGTCTAGTGTAATATAAACAGAGACAGGGACGAGTGTAATATAAACAGGGACAGGGTCGAGTAGAATATAGACAGGGACAGGGACTAGTGTAATATAAACAGGGACAATGTCTAGTGTAATATAAACAGAGACAGGGTACAGTGTAATATAAACAGGGGCAGGGTCTTGTGTAATATAAACAGGGACTGGGTCCAGTGTAATATAAACAGAGAGAGGGTTAAGTGCAATATAAACAGGAACAGCGTCTGGTGTACTATAAACAGATACAGGGACCGGGTCTTGTGTAATAGAAACAGGGACAGGGTCGAGTATAATATAAACAGCGACAGGGTCCAGTGTATTATAAACAGAGACAGGGTCTGGTGCAACATGAACATGGACTGAGTCCAGTGTAATATAAACAGAGACAGGGTCCAGTGTAATATAAACAGAGACCGGGTCTAGTGTAATATAAAGAGAAACAGGGTCTAACGTAATATAAACAGAGACAGGGACGAGTGTAATATAAACAGGGACAGGGTCCAGTGTAATATAAACAGGGACAGGGTCTCATGTAATATAAACAGAGACAGGGTCAAGTGTAATATAAACAGAGACAGGGTCCAGTGTAATATAAACAGAAACAGGGTCTGGTGTAATATAAACAGAGACAGAGTCCAGTGTAATATAAACAGAGACCGGGTCTAGTGTCATATAAACAGAGACAGGGTCTCGTGTAATAGAAACAGAGACAGGGTTTAGTGTAATATAAACAGAGACAGGGTCTCGTGTAATAGAAACAGAGACAGGGTTTAGTGTAATATAAACAGAGACAGGGTCGAGTGTAATATAAACAGAGAAAGGGTCACGTGTAATATAAACAGAGACAGGGTCCAGTGTAATATAAACAGAGACCGGGTCTAGTGTCATATAAACAGAGACAGGGTCTCGTGTAATAGAAACAGAGACAGGGTTTAGTGTAATATAAACAGAGACAGGGTCGAGTGTAATATAATCAGAGAAAGGGTCGCGTGTAATATAAAGAGAGACAAGGTCCAGTGTAATATAAACAGAGACAGGGTCTTGTGTAATATAAACAGAGAAAGGGTCTTGTGTAATATAAACAGAGACAGGGACCAGGTCTTGTATAATATAAACAGAGAAGAGTGCAGTGTAATATAAACAGAGACAGCGTCTAGTGTAACAGAAACAGAGACAGTGTCTCGCGTAATATAAACAGAGACAGGGTCTAGTGTAATATAAACAGAGACAGGGACGAGTGTAATATAAACAGGGACAGGGTCGAGTAGAATATAGACAGGGACAGGGACTAGTGTAATATAAACAGGGACAATGTCTAGCGTAATATAAACAGAGACAGGGTACAGTGTAATATAAACAGGGGCAGGGTCTTGTGTAATATAAACAGGGACTGGGTCCAGTGTAATATAAACAGAGACAGGGTACAGAGTAATATAAACAGAGACAGGGTCTTGTGTAATATAAACAGAGACAGGGTCCAGTGTAATATAAACAGGAACAGGGTCTGGTGTAATATAAGCAGAGACAGGGACGAGTGTAATATAAACAGTGACAGGGTCGAGTGTAAAATAAACAGAGACAGGGTCTAGTGTAATATAAACAGAGAGAGGGTTAAGTGCAATATAAACAGGAACAGCGTCTGGTGTACTATAAACAGAGACAGGGACCGGGTCATGTGTAATAGAAACAGGGACAGGGTCGAGTGTATTATAAACAGAGACAGGGTCTGGTGCAACATGAACATGGACTGGGTCCAGTGTAATATAAACAGAGACAGGGTCTGGTGCATCATGAATATGGACTGGGTCCAGTGTAATATAAACAGAGACAGGGTCCAGTGTAATATAAACAGGAAGAGGGTCTGGTGTAATATAAAGAGAAACAGGGTCTAACGTAATATAAACAGAGACAGGGACGAGTGTAATATAAACAGGGACAGGGTCCAGTGTAATATAAACAGGGACAGGGTCTAGTGTAATATAAACAGAGACAGGGTCAAGTGTAATATAAACAGAGACAGGGTCCAGTGTAATATAAACAGAAACAGGGTCTGGTGTAATATAAACAGAGACAGAGTCCAGTGTAATATAAACAGAGACCGGGTCTAGTGTCATATAAACAGAGACAGGGTCTCGTGTAATAGAAACAGAGACAGGGTTTAGTGTAATATAAACAGAGACAGGGTCTAGTGTAATATAAACAGAGACCGGGTCTAGTGTCATATAAACAGAGACAGGGTCTCGTGTAATAGAAACAGAGACAGGGTTTAGTGTAATATAAACAGAGACAGGGTCGAGTGTAATATAAACAGAGAAAGGGTCGCGTGTAATATAAACAGAGACAGGGTCCAGTGTAATATAAACAGAGACCGGGTGCTAGTGTCATATAAACAGAGACAGGGTCTCGTGTAATAGAAACAGAGACAGGGTTAATGTAATATAAACAGAGACAGGGTCGAGTGTAATATAAACAGAGACCGGGTCTAGTGTCATAAAAACAGAGACAGGGTCTCGTGTAATAGAAACAGAGACAGGGTTTAGTGTAATATAAACAGAGACAGGGTCGAGTGTAATATAAACAGAGAAAGGGTCACGTGTAATATAAACAGAGACAGGGTCCAGTGTAATATAAACAGAGACCGGGTCTAGTGTCATATAAACAGAGACAGGGTCTCGTGTAATAGAAACAGAGACAGGGTTTAGTGTAATATAAACAGAGACAGGGTCATGTGTAATATAAACAGAGAAAGGGTCGCGTGTAATATAAAGAGAGACAAGGTCTAGTGTAATATAAACAGAGACAGGGTCTTGTGTAATATAAACAGAGACAGGGTATTGTGTAATATAAACAGAGACAGGGACCAGGTCTTGTATAATATAAACAGAGAAGAGTGCAGTGTAATATAAACAGAGACAGCGTCTAGTGTAACAGAAACAGAGACAGTGTCTAGTGTAATATAAACAGAGACAGGGTTTAGTGTAATATAAACAGAGACAGGGTCGAGTGTAATATAAACAGAGAAAGGGTCGAGTGTAATATAAACAGAGAAAGGGTCTATTGTAACATAAACAGAGACAGGGTCCAGTGTAATATAAACAGGGACAGGGCCGAGTGTAATATAAACAGAGATAGGGTCCAGTGTAATATAAACAGAGATAGGGTCCAGTGTAATATAAACAGGAACAGGGTCTGGTGTAATATAAACAGAGACAGGGACCGGGTCTTGTGTAATATAAACAGAGACAGGTTCTAGTGTAATATAAACAGAGACAGGATCTAGTGTAATATAAACAGAGACAGGGTCGAGTGTAATATAAACAGAGACAGGGTTTAGTGTAATATAAACAGAGACAGGGTTTTGTGTAATATAAACAGGGACAGGGTCCAGTGTAATATAAACAGAGACAGGGTCGAGTGTAATATAAACAGAGACAGGGTCTCGTGTAATATAAACAGAGACTGGATCCAGTGTAATATAAACAGAGACAGGGACGAGTGTAATATAAACAGGGACAGGGTCTGGTGTAATATAAGCAGGGTCTGTGTCCAGTGTAATATAAACAAAGACAGGGTCCAGTGCAATTGAAACAGAGACAGCGTCTAGTGTAATACAAACAGAGACAGGGTACAGAGTAATATAAACAGCGACAGGGTCCAGTGTATTATAAACAGAGACAGGGTCTGGTGCAACATGAACATGGACTGGGTCCAGTGTAATATAAACAGAGACAAGGTCCAGTGTAATATAAACAGGAAGAGGGTCTGGTGTAATATAAAGAGAAACAGGGTCTAACGTAATATAAACAGAGACAGGGACGAGTGTAAAATAAACAGGGACAGGGTCCAGTGTAATATAAACAGGGACAGGGTCTAGTGTAATATAAACAAAGACAGGGTCCAGTGCAATAGAAACAGAGACAGCGTCTAGTGTAATATAAACAGAGACAGGGTCTAGTGTAATATAAACAGAGACAGGGTACAGAGTAATATAAACAGCGACAGGGTCCAGTGTATTATAAACAGAGACAGGGTCTGGTGTAATATAAACAGAGACAGGGTATGGTGTAATATAAACAGGAACTGGGTCTCGTGTAATATAAACAGGGACAGGGTCTAGTGTAATATAAACAGAGACAGGGTCAAGTGTAATATAAACAGAGACAGCGTCTAGTGTAATATAAACAGAGACAGGGTGCAGTGTAATATAAACAGAGACAGGGTCTAGGGTAATATAAACAGAGACAGAGTCCAGCGTAATATAAACAGAGACAGGGTCTAGTGTAATATAAACAGAGACAGGGTACAGAGTAATATAAACAGCGACAGGGTCCAGTGTATTAAAAACAGAGACAGGGTCTGGTGTAATATAAACAGAGACAGGGTATGGTGTAATATAAACAGGAACTGGGTCTCGTGTAATATAAACAGAAACAGGTTCTGGTGTAATATAAACAGAGACAGAGTCCAGTGTAATATAAACAGAGACCGGGTCTAGTGTCATATAAACAGAGACAGGGTCTCGTGTAATAGAAACAGAGACAGGGTTTAGTGTAATATAAACAGAGACAGGGTCTAGTGTAATATAAACAGAGACCGGGTCTAGTGTCATATAAACAGAGACAGAGTCTCGTGTAATAGAAACAGAGACAGGGTTTAGTGTAATATAAACAGAGACAGGGTCGAGTGTAATATAAACAGAGAAAGGGTCACGTGTAATATAAACAGAGACAGGGTCCAGTGTAATATAAACAGAGACCGGGTCTAGTGTCATATAAACAGAGACAGGGTCTCGTGTAATAGAAACAGAGACAGGGTTTAGTGTAATATAAACAGAGACACGGTCGAGTGTAATATTAACAGAGAAAGGGTCGCGTGTAATATAAACAGAGACAGGGTCTATTGTAATATAAACAGAGACAGGGTCCAGTGTAATATAAAGAGGGACAGGGTCTGGTGTAATATAAACAGAGACAGGGACCGGGTCTTGTGTAATATAAACAGAGACAGGGTCTAGTGTAATATAAACAGAGACAGGATCTAGTGTAATATAAACAGAGACAGGGTCCAGTGTAATATAAACAGAGACAGGATTTAGTGTAATATAAACAGAGACAGGGTTTTGTGTAATATAAACAGGGACAGGGTGCAGTGTAATATAAACAGAGACAGGGACGAGTGTAACATAAACAGGGACAGGGTCTGGTGTAATATAAGCAGGGACTGTGTCCAGTGTAATATAAACAAAGACAGGGTCCAGTGCAATAGAAACAGAGACAGCGTCTAGTGTAATATAAACAGAGACAGGGTCTAGTGTAATATAAACAGAGACAGGGTACAGAGTAATATAAACAGCGACAGGGTCCAGTGTATTATAAACAGAGACAGGGTCTGGTGCAACATGAACATGGACTGGGTCCAGTGTAATATAAACAGAGACAGCGTCCAGTGTAATATAAACAGGAAGAGGGTCTGGTGTAATATAAACAGGGACAGGGTCTAGTGTAATATAAACAAAGACAGGTTCCAGTGCAATAGAAACAGAGACAGCGTCTAGTGTAATATAAACAGGGACAGGGTCTAGTGTAATATAAACAGAGACAGGGTCTCGTGTAATATAAACAGAGACAGGGTACAGAGTAATATAAACAGCGATAGGGTCCAGTGTATTCTCAACAGAGACAGGGTCTGGTGTAATATAAACAGAGACAGGGTATGGTGTAATATAAACAGGAACTGGGTCTCGTGTAATATAAACAGAGACAGGGTCTAGTGTAATATAAACAGAGACATGGTCCAGTGTAATATAAACAGAGACAGCGTCTAGTGTAATATAAACAGAGACAGGGTCCAGTGTAATATAAACAGAGACAGGGTCTAGTGTAATATAAACAGAGACAGAGTCCAGTGTAATATAAAAAGAGACTGGGTCTAGTGTAATCTAAACAGAGACAGGGTCTAGTGTAATATAAACAGAGACAGGGTCTAGTGTAATATAAACAGAGACAAGGTCGAGTATAATATAAACAGAGACATGGACCACGTCTTGGATAATATAAACAGAGAAGAGTGTAGTGTAATATAAACAGAGACATGGTCGAGTGAATATAAACAGGGACAGGGTCGAGTGTAATATAAACAGAGACAAGGTCTAGTGTAATATAAACAGAGACAGGATCTAGTGTAATATAAACAGAGACAGGGTCTAGTGTAATATAAACAGAGACAGGGACCAGGTCTTGTATAATATAAACAGAGAAGAGTGTAGTGTCATATAAACAGAGACATCATCGAGTGTAATATAAACAGAGACAAGGTCTAGTGTAATATAAACAGAGATCGGATACAGTGTAATATAAACAGGGGCAGGGTCTGGTGTAATATAAACTGGGACTGGGTCCAGTGTGATATAACCAGAGACAGGGTACAGTGTAATATAAACAGAAACAGGGTACAGTGTAATATAAACAGAAACAGGGTACAGTGTAAAAAAACAGGTACAGGTAATATAAACAGAGACAGAGTCTAGTGTAATATAAAGAGAGACATGGTCCAGTTTAATATAAACAGAGACAGCGTCTAGTGTAATATAAACAGAGACAGGGGCGAGTGTAATATAAACAGAGACAGGGTCTCGTGTAATATAAACAGAGACTAGATCCAGTGTAATATAAACAGAGACAGGGACGAGTGTAATATAAACAAGGACAGGGTCTGGTGTAATATAAGCAGGGACTGTGTCCAGTGTAATATAAACAAAGACAGGGTCCAGTGCAATATAAACAGAGACAGGGTTTTGTGTAATATAAACAGGGATAGGGTCTAGTGTAATATAAACAGAGACAGGGTATGGTGTAATATAAACAGGAACTGGGTCTCGTGTAATATAAACAGAGACAGGATCTAGTGTAATATAAACAGAGACAGGGTACAGAGTAATATAAACAACGACAGCGTCCAGTGTATTATAAACAGAGACAGGGTCTGGTGTAATATAAACAGAGACAGGGTATGGTGTAATATAAACAGGAACTGGGTCTCGTGTAATATAAACAGAGACAGGGTCTAGTGTAATATAAACAGAGACATGGTCCAGTGTAATATAAACAGAGACAGCGTCTAGTGTAATATAAACAGAGACAGGGTCCAGTGTAATATAAACAGAGACAGGGTCTAGTGTAATATAAACAGAGACAAGGTCGAGTATAATATAAACAGAGACAGGGACCACGTCTTGGATAATATAACAGAGAAGAGTGTAGTGTAATATGAACAGAGACATGGTCGAGTGAATATAAACAGGGACAGAGTCGAGTGTAATATAAACAGAGACAAGGTCTAGTGTAATATAAACAGAGACAGGGTCTAGTGTAATATAAACAGAGACAAGGTCGAGTATAATATAAACAGAGACAGGGACCACGTCTTGGATAATATAAACAGAGAAGAGTGTAGTGTAATATGAACAGAGACATGGTCGAGTGAATATAAACAGGGACAGGGTCGAGTGTAATATGAACAGAGACATGGTCGAGTGAATATAAACAGGGACAGGGTCGAGTGTAATATAAACAGAGACAAGGTGTAGTGTAATATAAACAGAGATAGGATACAGTGTAATATAAACAGGGGCAGGGTCTGGTGTAATATAAACCGGGACTGGGTCCAGTGTGATATAACCAGAGACAGGGTACAGTGTAATATAAACAGAAACAGGGTACAGTGTAATATAAACAGAAGCAGGGTACAGTGTAAAAAAACAGGTACAGGTAATATAAACAGAGACAGAGTCTAGTGTAATATAAACAGAGACATGGTCCAGTTTAATATAAACAGAGACAGCGTCTAGTGTAATATAAACAGAGACAGGGTCGAGTGTAATATAAACAGAGACAGGGTCTCGTGTAATATAAACAGAGACTAGATCCAGTGTAATATAAACAGAGACAGGGACGAGTGTAATATAAACAGGGACAGGGTCTGGTGTAATATAAGCAGGGACTGTGTCCAGTGTAATATAAACAAAGACAGGGTCTAGTGTAATATAAACAGAGACAGGGTATGGTGTAATATAAACAGGAACTGGGTCTCGTGTAATATAAACAGAGACAGGGTCTAGTGTAATATAAACAGAGACAGGGTACAGAGTAATATAAACAGCGACAGGGTCCAGTGTATTATAAACAGAGACAGGGTCTAGTGTAATATAAACAGAGACATGGTCCAGTGTAATATAAACAGAGACAGCGTCTAGTGTAATATAAACAGAGACAGGGTCCAGTGTAATATAAACAGAGACAGGGTCTATTGTAATATAAACAGAGACAGAGTCCAGTGTAATATAAAAAGAGACTGGGTCTAGTGTAATCTAAACAGAGACAGGGTCTAGTGAAATATAAACAGAGACAGGGTCTAGTGTAATATAAACAGAGACAAGGTTGAGTATAATATAAACAGAGACAGGGACCACGTCTTGGATAATATAAACAGAGAAGAGTGTAGTGTAATATAAACAGAGACATGGTCGAGTGAATATAAACAGGGACAGGGTCGAGTGTAATATAAACAGAGATAGGATACAGTGTAATATAAACAGGGGCAGGGTCTGGTGTAATATAAACCGGGACTGGGTCCAGTGTGATATAACCAGAGACAGGGTACAGTGTAATATAAACAGAAACAGGGCACAGTGTAATATAAACAGAAACAGGGTACAGTGTAAAAAAACAGGTACAGGTAATATAAACAGAGACAGAGTCTAGTGTAATATAAACAGAGACATGGTCCAGTGTAATATAAACAGAGACAGCGTCTAGTGTAATATAAACAGAGACAGGGTCGAGTGTAATATAAACAGAGACAGGGTCTCGTGTAATATAAACAGAGACTAGATCCAGTGTAATATAAACAGAGACAGGGACGAGTGTAATATAAACAGGGACAGGGTCTGGTGTAATATAAGCAGGGACTGTGTCCAGTGTAATATAAACAAAGACAGGGTCCAGTGCAATATAAACAGAGACAGGGTTTTGTGTAATATAAACAGGGATAGGGTCTAGTGTAATATAAACAGAGACAGGGTCAAGTGTAATATAAACAGAGACATGGTCCAGTGTAATATAAACAGAGACAGCGTCTAGTGTAATATAAACAGAGACAGGGTCCAGTGTAATATAAACAGAGACAGGGTCTAGTGTAATATAAACAGAGACAGAGTCCAGTGTAATATAAAAAGAGACTGGGTCTAGTGTAATCTAAACAGAGACAGGGTCTAGTGTAATATAAACAGAGACAGGGTCAAGTGTAATATAAACAGAGACAGGGTCGACTGTAATATAAACAGTGACAGGGTCTAGTGTAATACAAACAGAGACAGGGTCTAGTGTAATAGAAACAGAGAGAGGGTTAAGTGCAATATAAACAGGAACAGGGTCTGGTGTACTATAAACAGAGACAGGGACGGGGTCTTGTGTAATAGAAACAGGGACAGGGTCGAGTATAATATAAACAGGGACAGGGTCTAGTGTAATATAAACAGGGACTGGGTCCAGTTTAATATAAACAGAGACAGGGTCTGGTGCAACATAAACAGAGACTGGGTCCAGTGTAATATAAACAGAGACAGGGTCCAGTGTAATATAAACAGAAACAGGGTCTGGTGTAATATAAACAGAGACAGGATCTCATGAAATAGAAACAGAGACAGGGTCCAGTGTAATATAAACAGAAACAGGGTCTGGTGTAATATAAACAGAGACAGGGTCCAGTGTAATATAAACAGAGACCGGGTCGAGTGTGATATAAACAGAGACAGGGTCTCGTGTAATATAAACAGAGACAGGGTCGAGTGTAATATAAACAAAGACAGGGTCCAGTGCAATAGAAACAGAGACAGCGTCTAGTGTAATATAAACAGAGACTAGGTCTAGTGTAATATAAACAGAGACAGGGTACAGAGTAATATAAACAGCGACAGGGTCCAGTGTATTATAAACAGAGACAGGGTCAAGTGTAATATAAACAGAGACAGCGTCTAGTGTAATATAAACAGAGACAGGGTCCAGTGTAATATAAACAGAGACAGGGTCTAGTGTAATATAAACAGAGACAGAGTCCAGTGTAATATAAACAGAGACAGGGTACAGAGTAATATAAACAGTGACAGGGTCCAGTGTATTATAAACAGAGACAGGGTCTGGTGTAATATAAACAGAGACAGGGTATTGTGTAATATAAACAGGAACTGGGTCTCGTGTAATATAAACAGGGACAGGGTCTAGTGTAATATAAACAGAGACAGGGTCAAGTGTAATATAAACAGAGACAGGGTCCAGTGTAATATAAACAGAAACAGGGTCTGGTGTAATATAAACAGAGACAGAGTCCAGTGTAATATAAACAGAGACCGGGTCTAGTGTCATATAAACAGAGACAGGGTCTCGTGTAATAGAAACAGAGACAGGGTTTAGTGTAATATAAACAGAGACAGGGTCGAGTGTAATATGAACAGAGAAAGGGTCACGTGTAATATAAACAGAGACAGGGTCCAGTGTAATATAAACAGAGACCGGGTCTAGTGTCATATAAACAGAGACAGGGTCTCGTGTAATAGAAACAGAGACAGGGTTTAGTGTAATATAAACAGAGACAGGGTCTCGTGTAATATAAACAGAGAAAGGGTCGCGTGTAATATAAACAGAGACAGGGTCTATTGTAATATAAACAGAGACAGGGTCCAGTGTAATATAAACAGGGACAGGGCCGAGTGTAATATAAACAGAGACAGGGTCCAGTGTAATATAAACAGGAACAGGGTCTGGTGTGATATAAACAGAGACAGGGACCGGGTCTTGTGTAATATAAACAGAGACAGGGTTTAGTGTAATATAAACAGAGACAGGGTCTAGTGTAATATAAACAGAGACCGGGTCTAGTGTCATATAAACAGAGACAGGGTCTCGTGTAATAGAAACAGAGACAGGGTTTAGTGTAATATAAACAGAGACAGGGTCGAGTGTAATATAAACAGAGACAGGGTCGAGTGTAATATGAACAGAGAAAGGGTCACGTGTAATATAAACAGAGACAGGGTCCAGTGTAATATAAACAGAGACCGGGTCTAGTGTAATATAAACAGAGACATGGTCTCGTGTAATAGAAACAGAGACAGGGTTTAGTGTAATATAAACAGAGACAGGGTCTCGTGTAATATAAAGAGAGAAAGGGTCGCGTGTAATATAAACAGAGACAGGGTCTATTGTAATATAAACAGAGACAGGGTCCAGTGTAATATAAACAGGGACAGGGCCGAGTGTAATATAAACAGAGACAGGGTCCAGTGTAATATAAACAGGAACAGGGTCTGGTGTAATATAAACAGAGACAGGGACCGGGTCTTGTGTAATATAAACAGAGACAGGGTCTAGTGTAATATAAACAGAGACAGGATCTAGTGTAATATAAACAGAGACAGGGTCCAGTGTAATATAAACAGAGACAGGGTTTAGTGTAATATAAACAGAGACAGGGTTTTGTGTAATATAAACAGGGACAGGGTCCAGTGTAATATAAACAGAGACAGGGTCGAGTGTAATATAAACAGAGACAGGGTCTCGTGTAATATAAACAGAGACTGGATCCAGTGTAATATAAACAGAGACAGGGACGAGTGTAATATAAACAGGGACAGGGTCTGGTGTAATATAAGCAGGGACTGTGTCCAGTGTAATATAAACAAAGACAGGGTCCAGTGCAATAGAAACAGAGACAGCGTCTAGTGTAATATAAACAGAGACTAGGTCTAGTGTAATATAAACAGAGACAGGGTACAGAGTAATATAAGCAGCAACAGGGTCCAGTGTATTATAAACAGAGACAGGGTCTGGTGTAATATAAACAGAGACAGGGTATGGTGTAATATAAACAGGAACTGGGTCTCGTGTAATATAAACAGGGACAGGGTCTAGTGTAATATAAACAGAGACAGGGTCAAGTGTAATATAAACAGAGACAGGGTCTAGGGTAATATAAACAGAGACAGAGTCCAGTGTAATATAAACAGAGACAGGGTCTAGTGTAATATAAACAGAGACAGGGTACAGAGTAATATAAACAGCGACAGGGTCCAGTGTATTCTAAACAGAGACAGGGTCTGGTGCAACATGAACATGGACTGGGTCCAGTGTACTATAAACAGAGACAGGGTCCAGTGTAATATAAACAGAAACAGGGTACAGTGTAATATAAACAGAAACAGGGTACAGTGTAAAAAAACAGGTACAGGTAATATAAACAGAGACAGAGTCTAGTGTAATATAAACAGAGACATGGTCCAGTTTAATATAAACAGAGACAGCGTCTAGTGTAATATAAACAGAGACAGGGTCGAGTGTAATATAAACAGAGACAGGGTCTCGTGTAATATAAACAGAGACTAGATCCAGTGTAATATAAACAGAGACAGGGACGAGTGTAATATAAACAGGGACAGGGTCTGGTGTAATATAAGCAGAGACTGTGTCCAGTGTAATATAAACAAAGACAGGGTCTCGTGTAATATAAACAGAGACAGGGTATGGTGTAATATAAACAGGAACTGGGTCTCGTGTAATATAAACAGAGACAGGGTCTAGTGTAATATAAACAGAGACAGGGTACAGAGTAATATAAACAGCGACAGGGTCCAGTGTATTATAAACAGAGACAGGGTCTAGTGTAATATAAACAGAGGCATGGTCCAGTGTAATATAAACAGAGACAGCGTCTAGTGTAATATAAACAGAGACAGGGTCCAGTGTAATATAAACAGAGACAGGGTCTAGTGTAATATAAACAGAGACAGAGTCCAGTGTAATATAAAAAGAGACTGGGTCTAGTGTAATCTAAACAGAGACAGGGTCTAGTGTAATATAAACAGAGACAGGGTCTAGTGTAATATAAACAGAGACAAGGTCGAGTATAATATAAACAGAGACAGGGACCACGTCTTGGATAATATAAACAGAGAAGAATGTAGTGTAATATAAACAGAGACATGGTCGAGTGAATATAAACAGGGACAGGGTCGAGTGTAATATAAACAGAGACAAGGTCTAGTGTAATATAAACAGAGACAGGATCTAGTGTAATATAAACAGAGACAGGGTCTAGTGTAATATAAACAGAGACAGCGACCAGGTCTTGTATAATATAAACAGAGAAGAGTGTAGTGTCATATAAACAGAGACATCATCGAGTGTAATATAAACAGAGACAAGGTCTAGTGTAATATAAACAGAGATAGGATACAGTGTAATATAAACAGGGGCAGGGTCTGGTGTAATATAAACCGGGACTGGGTCCAGTGTGATATAACCAGAGACAGGGTACAGTGTAATATAAACAGAAACAGGGCACAGTGTAATATAAACAGAAACAGGGTACAGTGTAAAAAAACAGGTACAGGTAATATAAACAGAGACCGAGTCTAGTGTAATATAAACAGAGACATGGTTCAGTGTAATATAAACAGAGACAGCGTCTAGTGTAATATAAACAGAGACAGGGTCGAGTGTAATATAAACAGAGACAGGGTCTCGTGTAATATAAACAGAGACTAGATCCAGTGTAATATAAACAGAGACAGGGACGAGTGTAATATAAACAGGGACAGGGTCTGGTGTAATATAAGCAGGGACTGTGTCCAGTGTAATATAAACAAAGACAGGGTCCAGTGCAATATAAACAGAGACAGGGTTTTGTGTAATATAAACAGGGATAGGGTCTAGTGTAATATAAACAGAGACAGGGTATGGTGTAATATAAACAGGAACTGGGTCTCGTGTAATATAAACAGAGACAGGGTCTAGTGTAATATAAACAGAGACATGGTCCAGTGTAATATAAACAGAGACAGCGTCTAGTGTAATATAAACAGAGACAGGGTCCAGTGTAATATAAACAGAGACAGGGTCTAGTGTAATATAAACAGAGACAGAGTCCAGTGTAATATAAAAAGAGACTGGGTCTAGTGTAATCTAAACAGAGACAGGGTCTAGTGTAATATAAACAGAGACAGGGTCAAGTGTAATATAAACAGAGACAGGGTCGACTGTAATATAAACAGTGACAGGGTCTAGTGTAATATAAACAGAGACAGGGTCTAGTGTAATATAAACAGAGAGAGGGTTAAGTGCAATATAAACAGGAACAGGGTCTGGTGTACTATAAACAGAGACAGGGACCGGGTCTTGTGTAATAGAAACAGGGACAGGGTCGAGTATAATATAAACAGGGACAGGGTCTAGTGTAATATAAACAGGGACTGGGTCCAGTTTAATATAAACAGAGACAGGGTCTGGTGCAACATAAACAGAGACTGGGTCCAGTGTAATATAAACAGAGACAGGGTCCAGTGTAATATAAACAGAAACAGGGTCTGGTGTAATATAAACAGAGACAGGGTCTCGTGTAATAGAAACAGAGACAGGGTCCAGTGTAATATAAACAGAAACAGGGTCTGGTGTAATATAAACAGAGACAGGGTCCAGTGTAATATAAACAGAGACCGGGTCGAGTGTGATATAAACAGAGACAGGGTCTCGTGTAATATAAACAGAGACAGGGTCGAGTGTAATATAAACAGAGACAGGGTCGAGTGTAATATAAACAGAGACAGGGTTTAGTGTAATATAAACAGAGACAGGGTTTTGTGTAATATAAACAGGGACAGGGTCCAGTGTAATATAAACAGAGACAGGGTCGAGTGTAATATAAACAGAGACAGGGTCTCGTGTAATATAAACAGAGACTGGATCCAGTGTAATATAAACAGAGACAGGGACGAGTGTAATATAAACAGGGACAGGGTCTGGTGTAATATAAGCAGGGACTGTGTCCAGTGTAATATAAACAAAGACAGGGTCCAGTGCAATAGAAACAGAGACAGCGTCTAGTGTAATATAAACAGAGACTAGGTCTAGTGTAATATAAACAGAGACAGGGTACAGAGTAATATAAACAGCGACAGGGTCCAGTGTATTATAAACAGAGACAGGGTCTGGTGTAATATAAACAGAGACAGGGTATGGTGTAATATAAACAGGAACTGGGTCTCGTGTAATATAAACAGGGACAGGGTCTAGTGTAATATAAACAGAGACAGGGTCAACTGTAATATAAACAGAGACAGGGTCTAGGGTAATATAAACAGAGACAGAGTCCAGTGTAATATAAACAGAGACAGGGTCTAGTGTAATATAAACAGAGACAGGGTACAGAGTAATATAAACAGCGACAGGGTCCAGTGTATTCTAAACAGAGACAGGGTCTGGTGCAACATGAACATGGACTGGGTCCAGTCTAATATAAACAGAGACAGGGTCCAGTGTAATATAAACAGGAAGAGGGTCTGGTGTAATATAAAGAGAAACAGGGTCTAACGTAATATAAACAGAGACAGGGTCAAGTGTAATATAAACAGAGACAGCGTCTAGTGCAATATAAACAGAGACAGGGTCCAGTGTAATATAAACAGAGACAGGGTCTAGTGTAATATAAACAGAGACAGAGTCCAGTGTAATATAAACAGAGACAGGGTCTAGTGTAATATAAACAGAGACAGGGTACAGAGTAATATAAACAGTGACAGGGTCCAGTGTATTATAAACAGAGACAGGGTCTGGTGTAATATAAACAGAGACAGGGTATTGTGTAATATAAACAGGAACTGGGTCTCGTGTAATATAAACAGGGACAGGGTCTAGTGTAATATAAACAGAGACAGGGTCAAGTGTAATATAAACAGAGACAGGGTCCAGTGTAATATAAACAGAAACAGGGTCTGGTGTAATATAAACAGAGACAGAGTCCAGTGTAATATAAACAGAGACCGGGTCTAGTGTCATATAAACAGAGACAGGGTCTCGTGTAATAGAAACAGAGACAGGGTTTAGTGTAATATAAACAGAGACAGGGTCGAGTGTAATATGAACAGAGAAAGGGTCACGTGTAATATAAACAGAGACAGGGTCCAGTGTAATATAAACAGAGACCGGGTCTAGTGTCATATAAACAGAGACAGGATCTCGTGTAATAGAAACAGAGACAGGGTTTAGTGTAATATAAACAGAGACAGGGTCTCGTGTAATATAAACAGAGAAAGGGTCGCGTGTAATATAAACAGAGACAGGGTCTATTGTAATATAAACAGAGACAGGGTCCAGTGTAATATAAACAGGGACAGGGCCGAGTGTAATATAAACAGAGACAGGGTCCAGTGTAATATAAACAGGAACAGGGTCTGGTGTAATATAAACAGAGACAGGGACCGGGTCTTGTGTAATATAAACAGAGACAGGGTTTAGTGTAATATAAACAGAGACAGGGTCTCGTGTAATATAAACAGAGACCGGGTCTAGTGTCATATAAACAGAGACAGGGTCTCGTGTAATAGAAACAGAGACAGGGTTTAGTGTAATATAAACAGAGACAGGGTCGAGTGTAATATGAACAGAGAAAGGGTCACGTGTAATATAAACAGAGACAGGGTCCAGTGTAATATAAACAGAGACCGGGTCTAGTGTCATATAAACAGAGACAGGGTCTCGTGTAATAGAAACAGAGACAGGGTTTAGTGTAATATAAACAGAGACAGGGTCTCGTGTAATATAAACAGAGAAAGGGTCGCGTGTAATATAAACAGAGACAGGGTCTATTGTAATATAAACAGAGACAGGGTCCAGTGTAATATAAACAGGGACAGGGCCGAGTGTAATATAAACAGAGACAGGGTCCAGTGTAATATAAACAGGAACAGGGTCTGGTGTAATATAAACAGAGACAGGGACCGGGTCTTGTGTAATATAAACAGAGCCAGGGTCTAGTGTAATATCAACAGAGACAGGATCTAGTGTAATATAAACAGAGACAGGGTCCAGTGTAATATAAACAGAGACAGGGTTTAGTGTAATATAAACAGAGACAGGGTCCAGTGTAATATAAACAGGGACAGGGTCCAGTGTAATATAAACAGAGACAGGGTCGAGTGTAATATAAACAGAGACAGGGTCTCGTGTAATATAAACAGAGACTGGATCCAGTGTAATATAAACAGAGACAGGGACGAGTGTAATATAAACAGGGACAGGGTCTGGTGTAATATAAGCAGGGACTGTGTCCAGTGTAATATAAACAAAAACAGGGTCCAGTGCAATAGAAACAGAGACAGCGTCTAGTGTAATATAAACAGAGACTAGGTCTAGTGTAATATAAACAGAGACAGGGTACAGAGTAATATAAACAGCAACAGGGTCCAGTGTATTATAAACAGAGACAGGGTCTGGTGTAATATAAACAGAGACAGGGTATGGTGTAATATAAACAGGAACTGGGTCTCGTGTAATATAAACAGGGACAGGGTCTAGTGTAATATAAACAGAGACAGGGTCAAGTGTAATATAAACAGAGACAGGGTCTAGGGTAATATAAACAGAGACAGAGTCCAGTGTAATATAAACAGAGACAGGGTCTAGTGTAATATAAACAGAGACAGGGTACAGTGTAATATAAACAGCGACAGGGTCCAGTGTATTCTAAACAGAGACAGGGTCTGGTGCAACATGAACATGGACTGGGTCCAGTGTAATATAAACAGAGACAGGGTCCAGTGTAATATAAACAGGAAGAGGGTCTGGTGTAATATAAAGAGAAACAGGGTCTAACGTAATATAAACAGAGACAGGGTCAAGTGTAATATAAACAGAGACAGCGTCTAGTGTAATATAAACAGAGACAGGGTCCAGTGTAACATAAACAGAGACAGGGTCAAGTGTAATATAAACAGAGACAGAGTCCAGTGTAATATAAACAGAGACAGGGTCTAGTGTAATATAAACAGAGACAGGGTACAGAGTAATATAAACAGTGACAGGGTCCAGTGTATTATAAACAGAGACAGGGTCTGGTGTAATATAAACAGAGACAGGGTATTGTGTAATATAAACAGGAACTGGGTCTCGTGTAATATAAACAGGGACAGGGTCTAGTGTAATATAAACAGAGACAGGGTCAAGTGTAATTTAAACAGAGACAGGGTCCAGTGTAATATAAACAGAAACAGGGTCTGGTGTAATATAAACAGAGACAGAGTCCAGTGTAATATAAACAGAGACCGGGTCTAGTGTCATATAAACAGAGACAGGGTCTCGTGTAATAGAAACAGAGACAGGGTTTAGTGTAATATAAACAGAGACAGGGTCGAGTGTAATATAAACAGAGAAAGGGTCGCGTGTAATGTAAACAGAGACAGGGTCTATTGTAATATAAACAGAGACAGGGTCCAGTGTAACATAAAAAGGGACAGGGCCGAGTGTAATATAAACAGAGACAGGGTCCAGTGTAATATAAACAGGAACAGGGTCTGGTGTAATATAAACAGAGACAGGGACCGGGTCTTGTGTAATATAAACAGAGACAGGGTTTAGTGTAATATAAACAGAGACAGGGTCTAGTGTAATATAAACAGAGACCGGGTCTAGTGTCATATAAACAGAGACAGGGTCTCGTGTAATAGAAACAGAGACAGGGTTTAGTGTAATATAAACAGAGACAGGGTCGAGTGTAATATGAACAGAGAAAGGGTCACGTGTAATATAAACAGAGACAGGGTCCAGTGTAATATAAACAGAGACCGGGTCTAGTGTCATATAAACAGAGACAGGGTCTCGTGTAATAGAAACAGAGACAGGGTTTAGTGTAATATAAACAGAGACAGGGTTTTGTGTAATATAAACAGGGACAGGGTCCAGTGTAATATAAACAGAGACAGGGTCGAGTGTAATATAAACAGAGACAGGGTCCAGTGTAATATAAACAGGGACAGGGCCGAGTGTAATATAAACAGAGACAGGGTCCAGTGTAATATAAACAGGAACAGGGTCTGGTGTAATATAAACAGAGACAGGGACCGGGTCTTGTGTAATATAAACAGAGACAGGGTCTAGTGTAATATAAACAGAGACAGGATCTAGTGTAATATAAACAGAGACAGGGTCCAGTGTAATATAAACAGAGACAGGGTTTAGTGTAATATAAACAGAGACAGGGTTTTGTGTAATATAAACAGGGACAGGGTCCAGTGTAATATAAACAGAGACAGGGTCGAGTGTAATATAAACAGAGACAGGGTCTCGTGTAATATAAACAGAGACCGGGTCTAGTGTCATATAAACAGAGACAGGGTCTCGTGTAATAGAAACAGAGACAGGGTTTAGTGTAATATAAACAGAGACAGGGTCGAGTGTAATATGAACAGAGACAGAGTCCAGTGTAATATAAAAAGAGACTGGGTCTAGTGTAATATAAACAGAGACCGGGTCTAGTGTCATATAAACAGAGACAGGGTCTCGTGTAATAGAAACAGAGACAGGGTTTAGTGTAATATAAACAGAGACAGGGTCGAGTGTAATATGAACAGAGAAAGGGTCGCGTGTAATATAAACAGAGACAGGGTCTATTGTAATATAAACAGAGACAGGGTCCAGTGTAATATAAACAGGGACAGGGCCGAGTGTAATATAAACAGAGACAGGGTCTAGTGTAATATAAACAGAGACAGGATCTAGTGTAATATTAACAGAGACAGGGTCCAGTGTAATATAAACAGAGACAGGGTTTAGTGTAATATAAACAGAGACAGGGCTTTGTGTAATATAAACAGGGACAGGGTCCAGTGTAATATAAACAGAGACAGGGTCGAGTGTAATATAAACAGAGACAGGGTCTCGTGTAATATAAACAGAGACTGGATCCAGTGTAATATAAACAGAGACAGGGACGAGTGTAATATAAACAGGGACAGGGTCTGGTGTAATATAAGCAGGGACTGTGTCCAGTGTAATATAAACAAAGACAGGGTCCAGTGCAATAGAAACAGAGACAGCGTCTAGTGTAATATAAACAGAGACAGGGTCTAGTGTAATATAAACAGAGACAGGGTACAGAGTAATATAAACAGCGACAGGGTCCAGTGTATTATAAACAGAGACAGGGTCTGGTGTAATATAAACAGAGACAGGGTATGGTGTAATATAAACAGGAACTGGGTCTCGTGTAATATAAACAGAGACAGGGTCTAGTGTAATATAAACAGAGACATGGTCCAGTGTAATATAAACAGAGACAGCGTCTAGTGTAATATAAACAGAGACAGGGTCCAGTGTAATATAAACAGAGACAGGGTCTAGTGTAATATAAACAGAGACAGAGTCCAGTGTAATATAAAAAGAGACTGGGTCTAGTGTAATCTAAACAGAGACAGGGTCTAGTGTAATATAAACAGAGACAGGGTCTAGTGTAATATAAACAGAGACAAGGTCGAGTGTAATATAAACAGAGACAGGGACCACGTCTTGGATAATATAAACAGAGAAGAGTGTAGTGTAATATAAACAGAGACAGGGACGAGTGTAATATAAACAGGGACAGGGTCTGGTGTAATATAAGCAGGGACTGTGTCCAGTGTAATATAAACAAAGACAGGGTCCAGTGCAATAGAAACAGAGACAGCGTCTAGTGTAATATAAACAGGGACAGGGTCTAGTGTAATATAAACAGAGACAGGGTATGGTGTAATATAAACAGGAACTGGGTCTCGTGTAATATAAACAGAGACAGGGTCTAGTGTAATATAAACAGAGACATGGTCCAGTGTAATATAAACAGAGACAGCGTCTAGTGTAATATAAACAGAGACAGGGTCCAGTGTAATATAAACAGAGACAGCGTCTAGTGTAATATAAACAGAGACAGAGTCCAGTGTAATATAAAAAGAGACTGGATCTAGTGTAATCTAAACAGAGACAGGGTCTAGTGTAATATAAACAGAGACAGGGTCAAGTGTAATATAAACAGAGACAGAGTCTAGTGTAATATAAACAGAGCCATGGTCCAGTGTAATATAAACAGAGACAGGGTCGAGTGTAATATAAACAGAGACAGGGTCTCGTGTAATATAAACAGAGACTAGATCCAGTGTAATATAAACAGAGACAGGGACGAGTGTAATATAAACAGGGACAGGGTCTGGTGTAATATAAGCAGGGACTGTGTCCAGTGTAATATAAACAAAGACAGGGTCCAGTGCAATATAAACAGAGACAGGGTTTTGTGTAATATAAACAGGGATAGGGTCTAGTGTAATATAAACAGAGACAGGGTCTAGTATAATATAAACAGAGACATGGTCCAGTGTAATATAAACAGAGACAGCGTCTAGTGTAATATAAACAGAGACAGGGTCCAGTGTAATATAAACAGAGACAGGGTCTAGTGTAATATAAACAGAGACAGAGTCCAGTGTAATATAAAAAGAGACTGGGTCTAGTGTAATCTAAACAGAGACAGGGTCGACTGTTATATAAACAGTGACAGGGTCTAGTGTAATATAAACAGAGACAGGGTCGACTGTAATATAAACAGTGACAGGGTCTAGTGTAATACAAACAGAGACAGGGTCTAGTGTAATATAAACAGAGAGAGGGTTAAGTGCAATATAAACAGGAACAGGGTCTGGTGTACTATAAACAGAGACAGGGACCGGGTCTTGTGTAATAGAAACAGGGACAGGGTCGAGTATAATATAAACAGGGACAGGGTCTAGTGTAATATAAACAGGGACTGGGTCCAGTTTAATATAAACAGAGACAGGGTCTGGTGCAACATAAACAGAGACTGGGTCCAGTGTAATATAAACAGAGACAGGGTCCAGTGCTATATAAACAGAAACAGGGTCTGGTGTAATATAAACAGAGACAGGGTCTCGTGTAATAGAAACAGAGACAGGGTCCAGTGTAATATAAACAGAAACAGGGTCTGGTGTAATATAAACAGAGACAGGGTCCAGTGTAATATAAACAGAGACCGGGTCGAGTGTGATATAAACAGAGACAGGGTCTCGTGTAATATAAACAGAGACAGGGTCGAGTGTAATATAAACAGAGACAGGGTCGAGTGTAATATAAACAGAGACAGGGTTTAGTGTAATATAAACAGAGACAGGGTTTTGTGTAATATAAACAGAGACAGGGTTTTGTGTAATATAAACAGGGACAGGGTCCAGTGTAATATAAACAGAGACAGGGTCGAGTGTAATATAAACAGAGACAGGGTCTCGTGTCATATAAACAGAGACTGGATCCAGTGTAATATAAACAGAGACAGGGACGAGTGTAATATAAACAGGGACAGGGTCTGGTGTAATATAAGCAGGGACTGTGTCCAGTGTAATATAAACAAAGACAGGGTCCAGTGCAATAGAAACAGAGACAGCGTCTAGTGTAATATAAACAGAGACAGGGTCTAGTGTAATATAAACAGAGACAGGGTACAGAGTAATATAAACAGCGACAGGGTCCAGTGTATTATAAACAGAGACAGGGTCTGGTGTAATATAAACAGAGACAGGGTATGGTGTAATATAAACAGGAACTGGGTCTCGTGTAATATAAACAGGGACAGGGTCTAGTGTAATATAAACAGAGACAGGGTCAAGTGTAATATAAACAGAGACAGAGTCTAGTGTAATATAAACAGAGCCATGGTCCAGTGTAATATAAACAGAGACAGGGTCGAGTGTAATATAAACAGAGACAGGGTCTCGTGTAATATAAACAGAGACTAGATCCAGTGTAATATAAACAGAGACAGGGACGAGTGTAATATAAACAGGGACAGGGTCTGGTGTAATATAAGCAGGGACTGTGTCCAGTGTAATATAAACAAAGACAGGGTCCAGTGCAATATAAACAGAGACAGGGTTTTGTGTAATATAAACAGCGATAGGGTCTAGTGTAATATAAACAGAGACAGGGTATGGTGTAATATAAACAGGAACTGGGTCTCGTGTAATATGAACAGAGACAGGGTCTAGTATAATATAAACAGAGACATGGTCCAGTGTAATATAAACAGAGACAGGGTCTAGTGTAATATAAACAGAGACAGAGTCCAGTGTAATATAAAAAGAGACTGGGTCTAGTGTAATCTAAACAGAGACAGGGTCGACTGTTATATAAACAGTGACAGGGTCTAGTGTAATATAAACAGAGACAGGGTCCAGTGTAATATAAACAGAGAGAGGGTTAAGTGCAATATAAACAGGAACAGGGTCTGGTGTACTTTAAACAGAGACAGGGACCGGGTCTTGTGTAATAGAAACAGGGACAGGGTCGAGTATAATATAAACAGGGACAGGGTCCAGTTTAATATAAACAGAGACAGGGTCTGGTGCAACATAAACAGAGACTGGGTCCAGTGTAATATAAACAGAGACAGGGTCCAGTGTAATATAAACAGAAACAGGGTCTGGTGTAATATAAACAGAGACAGGGTCTCGTGTAATAGAAACAGAGACAGGGTCCAGTGTAATATAAACAGAAACAGGGTCTGGTGTAATATAAACAGAGACAGGGTCCAGTGTAATATAAACAGAGACCGGGTCGAGTGTGATATAAACAGAGACAGGGTCTCGTGTAATTTAAACAGAGACAGGGTCGAGTGTAATATAAACAGAGACAGGGTCGAGTGTAATATAAACAGAGACAGGGTTTAGTGTAATATAAACAGAGACAGGGTTTTGTGTAATATAAACAGGGACAGGGTCCAGTGTAATATAAACAGAGACAGGGTCGAGTGTAATATAAACAGAGACAGGGTCTCGTGTAATATAAACAGAGACTGGATCCAGTGTAATATAAACAGAGACAGGGATGAGTGTAATATAAACAGGGACAGGGTCTGGTGTAATATAAGCAGGGACTGTGTCCAGTGTAATATAAACAAAGACAGGGTCCAGTGCAATAGAAACAGAGACAGCGTCTAGTGTAATATAAACAGAGACAGGGTCTAGTGTAATATAAACAGAGACAGGGTACAGAGTAATATAAACAGCGACAGGGTCCAGTGTATTATAAACAGAGACAGGGTCTGGTGTAATATAAACAGAGACAGGGTATGGTGTAATATAAACAGGAACTGGGTCTCGTGTAATATAAACAGGGACAGGGTCTAGTGTAATATAAACAGGGACAGGGTCTGGTGTAATATAAGCAGGGACAGGGTCCAGTGTATTATAAACAGAGACAGGGTCTGGTGTAATATAAACAGAGACAGGGTATGGTGTAATATAAACAGGAACTGGGTCTCGTGTAATATAAACAGGGACAGGGTCTAGTGTAATATAAACAGAGACAGGGTCAAGTGTAATATAAACAGAGACAGAGTCTAGTGTAATATAAACAGAGCCATGGTCCAGTGTAATATAAACAGAGACAGGGTCGAGTGTAATATAAACAGAGACAGGGTCTCGTGTAATATAAACAGAGACTAGATCCAGTGTAATATAAACAGAGACAGGGACGAGTGTAATATAAACAGGGACAGGGTCTGGTGTAATATAAGCAGGGACTGTGTCCAGTGTAATATAAACAAAGACAGGGTCCAGTGCAATATAAACAGAGACAGCGTTTTGTGTAATATAAACAGGGATAGGGTCTAGTGTAATATAAACAGAGACAGGGTATGGTGTAATATAAACAGGAACTGGGTCTCGTGTAATATGAACAGAGACAGGGTCTAGTATAATATAAACAGAGACATGGTCCAGTGTAATATAAACAGAGACAGCGTCTAGTGTAATATAAACAGAGACAGGGTCCAGTGTAATATAAACAGAGACAGGGTCTAGTGTAATATAAACAGAGACTGGGTCCAGTGTAATATAAACAGAGACAGGGTCCAGTGTAATATAAACAGAAACAGGGTCTGGTGTAATATAAACAGAGACAGGGTCTCGTGTAATAGAAACAGAGACAGGGTCCAGTGTAATATAAACAGAAACAGGGTCTGGTGTAATATAAACAGAGACAGGGTCCAGTGTAATATAAACAGAGACCGGGTCGAGTGTGATACAAACAGAGACAGGGTCTCGTGTAATTTAAACAGAGACAGGGTCGAGTGTAATATAAACAGAGACAGGGTCGAGTGTAATATAAATAGAGACAGGGTTTAGTGTAATATAAACAGAGACAGGGTTTTGTGTAATATAAACAGGGACAGGGTCCAGTGTAATATAAACAGAGACAGGGTCGAGTGTAATATAAACAGAGACAGGGTCTCGTGTAATATAAACAGAGACTGGATCCAGTGTAATATAAACAGAGACAGGGACGAGTGTAATATAAACAGGGACAGGGTCTGGTGTAATATAAGCAGGGACTGTGTCCAGTGTAATATAAACAAAGACAGGGTCCAGTGCAATAGAAACAGAGACAGCGTCTAGTGTAATATAAACAGAGACAGGGTCTAGTGTAATATAAACAGAGACAGGGTACAGAGTAATATAAACAGTGACAGGGTCCAGTGTATTATAAACAGAGACAGGGTCTGGTGTAATATAAACAGAGACAGGGTATGGTGTAATATAAACAGGAACTGGGTCTCGTGTAATATAAACAGGGACAGGGTCTAGTGTAATATAAACAGGGACAGGGTCTGGTGTAATATAAGCAGGGACAGGGTCCAGTGTATTATAAACAGAGACAGGGTCTGGTGTAATATAAACAGAGACAGGGTATGGTGTAATATAAACAGGAACTGGGTCTCGTGTAATATAAACAGGGACAGGGTCTAGTGTAATATAAACAGAGACAGGGTCAAGTGTAATATAAACAGAGACAGAGTCTAGTGTAATATAAACAGAGCCATGGTCCAGTGTAATATAAACAGAGACAGGGTCGAGTGTAATATAAACAGAGACAGGGTCTCGTGTAATATAAACAGAGACTAGATCCAGTGTAATATAAACAGAGACAGGGACGAGTGTAATATAAACAGGGACAGGGTCTGGTGTAATATAAGCAGGGACTGTGTCCAGTGTAATATAAACAAAGACAGGGTCCAGTGCAATATAAACAGAGACAGGGTTTTGTGTAATATAAACAGGGATAGGGTCTAGTGTAATATAAACAGAGACAGGGTATGGTGTAATATAAACAGGAACTGGGTCTCGTGTAATATGAACAGAGACAGGGTCTAGTATAATATAAACAGAGACATGGTCCAGTGTAATATAAACAGAGACAGCGTCTAGTGTAATATAAACAGAGACAGGGTCCAGTGTAATATAAACAGAGACAGGGTCTAGTGTAATATAAACAGAGACAGAGTCCAGTGTAATATAAAAAGAGACTGGGTCTAGTGTAATCTAAACAGAGACAGGGTCGACTGTTATATAAACAGTGACAGGGTCTAGTGTAATATAAACAGAGACAGGGTCTAGTGTAATATAAACAGAGAGAGGGTTAAGTGCAATATAAACAGGAACAGGGTCTGGTGTACTTTAAACAGAGACAGGGACCGGGTCTTGTGTAATAGAAACAGGGACAGGGTCGAGTATAATATAAACAGGGACAGGGTCCAGTTTAATATAAACAGAGACAGGGTCTGGTGCAACATAAACAGAGACTGGGTCCAGTGTAATATAAACAGAGACAGGGTCCAGTGTAATATAAACAGAAACAGGGTCTGGTGTAATATAAACAGAGACAGGGTCTCGTGTAATAGAAACAGAGACAGGGTCCAGTGTAATATAAACAGAAACAGGGTCTGGTGTAATATAAACAGAGACAGGGTCCAGTGTAATATAAACAGAGACCGGGTCGAGTGTGATATAAACAGAGACAGGGTCTCGTGTAATTTAAACAGAGACAGGGTCGAGTGTAATATAAACAGAGACAGGGTCGAGTGTAATATAAACAGAGACAGGGTTTAGTGTAATATAAACAGAGACAGGGTTTTGTGTAATATAAACAGGGACAGGGTCCAGTGTAATATAAACAGAGACAGGGTCGAGTGTAATATAAACAGAGACAGGGTCTCGTGTAATATAAACAGAGACTGGATCCAGTGTAATATAAACAGAGACAGGGACGAGTGTAATATAAACAGGGACAGGGTCTGGTGTAATATAAGCAGGGACTGTGTCCAGTGTAATATAAACAAAGACAGGGTCCAGTGCAATAGAAACAGAGACAGCGTCTAGTGTAATATAAACAGAGACAGGGTCCAGTGTAATATAAACAGAGACAGGGTCTAGTGTAATATAAACAGAGACAGGGTACAGAGTAATATAAACAGCGACAGGGTCCCGTGTATTATAAACAGAGACAGGGTCTGGTGCAACATGAACATGGACTGGGTCCAGTGTAATATAAACAGAGACAGGGTCCAGTGTAATATAAACAGGAAGAGGGTCTGGTGTAATATAAAGAGAAACAGGGTCTAACGTAATATAAACAGAGACAGGGTCAAGTGTAATATAAACAGAGACAGCGTCTAGTGTAATATAAACAGAGACAGGGTCCAGTGTAATATAAACAGAGACAGGGTCTAGTGTAATATAAACAGAGACAGAGTCCAGTGTAATATAAACAGAGACAGGGTACAGAGTAATATAAACAGTGACAGGGTCCAGTGTATTATAAACAGAGACAGGGTCTGGTGTAATATAAACAGAGACAGGGTATTGTGTAATATAAACAGGAACTGGGTCTCGTGTAATATAAACAGGGACAGGGTCTAGTGTAATATAAACAGAGACATGGTCAAGTGTAATATAAACAGAGACAGGGTCCAGTGTAATATAAACAGAAACAGGGTCTGGTGTAATATAAACAGAGACAGAGACCGGGTCTAGTGTCATATAAACAGAGACAGGGTCTCGTGTAATAGAAACAGAGACAGGGTTTAGTGTAATATAAACAGAGACAGGGTCTAGTGTAATATAAACAGAGACCGGGTCTAGTGTCATATAAACAGAGACAGGGTCTCGTGTAATAGAAACAGAGACAGGGTTTAGTGTAATATAAACAGAGACAGGGTCGAGTGTAATATGAACAGAGAAAGGGTCACGTGTAATATAAACAGAGACAGGGTCCAGTGTAATATAAACAGAGACCGGGTCTAGTGTCATATAAACAGAGACAGGGTCTCGTGTAATAGAAACAGAGACAGGGTTTAGTGTAATATAAACAGAGACAGGGTCTCGTGTAATATAAACAGAGAAAGGGTCACGTGTAATATAAACAGAGACAGGGTCTATTGTAATATAAACAGAGACAGGGTCCAGTGTAATATAAACAGGGACAGGGCCGAGTGTAATATAAACAGAGACAGGGTCTAGTGTAATATAAACAGAGACAGGATCTAGTGTAATATAAACAGAGACAGGGTCCAGTGTAATATAAACAGAGACAGGGTTTAGTGTAATATAAACAGAGACAGGGCTTTGTGTAATATAAACAGGGACAGGGTCCAGTGTAATATAAACAGAGACAGGGTCGAGTGTAATATAAACAGAGACAGGGTCTCGTGTAATATAAACAGAGACTGGATCCAGTGTAATATAAACAGAGACAGGGACGAGTGTAATATAAACAGGGACAGGGTCTGGTGTAATATAAGCAGGGACTGTGTCCAGTGTAATATAAACAAAGACAGGGTCCAGTGCAATAGAAACAGAGACAGCGTCTAGTGTAATATAAACAGAGACAGGGTCTAGTGTAATATAAACAGAGACAGGGTACAGAGTAATATAAACAGCGACAGGGTCCAGTGTATTATAAACAGAGACAGGGTCTGGTGTAATATAAACAGAGACAGGGTATGGTGTAATATAAACAGGAACTGGGTCTCGTGTAATATAAACAGAGACAGGGTCTAGTGTAATATAAACAGAGACATGGTCCAGTGTAATATAAACAGAGACAGCGTCTAGTGTAATATAAACAGAGACAGGGTCCAGTGTAATATAAACAGAGACAGGGTCTAGTGTAATATAAACAGAGACAGAGTCCAGTGTAATATAAAAAGAGACTGGGTCTAGTGTAATCTAAACAGAGACAGGATCTAGTGTAATATAAACAGAGACAGGGTCTAGTGTAATCTAAACAGAGACAAGGTCGAGTGTAATATAAACAGAGACAGGGACCACGTCTTGGATAATATAAACAGAGAAGAGTGTAGTGTAATATAAACAGAGACAGGGACGAGTGTAATATAAACAGGGACAGGGTCTGGTGTAATATAAGCAGGGACTGTGTCCAGTGTAATATAAACAAAGACAGGGTCCAGTGTAATATAAACAAAGACAGGGTCCAGTGCAATATAAACAGAGACAGGGTTTTGTGTAATATAAACAGGGATAGGGTCTAGTGTAATATAAACAGAGACAGGGTATGGTGTAATATAAACAGGAACTGGGTCTCGTGTAATATAAACAGAGACAGGGTCTAGTATAATATAAACAGAGACATGGTCCAGTGTAATATAAACAGAGACAGCGTCTAGTGTAATATAAACAGAGACAGGGTCCAGTGTAATATAAACAGAGACAGGGTCTAGTGTAATATAAACAGAGACAGAGTCCAGTGTAATATAAAAAGAAACTGGGTCTAGTGTAATCTAAACAGAGACAGGGTCGACTGTTATATAAACAGTGACAGGGTCTAGTGTAATATAAACAGAGACAGGGTCTAGTGTAATATAAACAGAGAGAGGGTTAAGTGCAATATAAACAGGAACAGGGTCTGGTGTACTATAAACAGAGACAGGGACCGGGTCTTGTGTAATAGAAACAGGGACAGGGTCGAGTATAATATAAACAGGGACAGGGTCTAGTGTAATATAAACAGGGACTGGGTCCAGTTTAATATAAACAGAGACAGGGTCTGGTGCAACATAAACAGAGACTGGGTCCAGTGTAATATAAACAGAGACAGGGTCCAGTGTAATATAAACAGAAACAGGGTCTGGTGTAATATAAACAGAGACAGGGTCCAGTGTAATATAAACAGAGACCGGGTCGAGTGTGATATAAACAGAGACAGGGTCGAGTGTAATATAAACAGAGACAGGGTTTAGTGTAATATAAACAGGGACAGGGTTTTGTGTAATATAAACAGGGACAGGGTCGAGTGTAATATAAACAGAGACAGGGTCTCGTGTAATATAAACAGAGACTGGATCCAGTGTAATATAAACAGAGACAGGGACGGGTGTAATATAAGCAGGGACTGGGTCTGGTGTAATATAAGCAGGGACTGTGTACAGTGTAATATAAACAAAGACAGGGTCCAGTGCAATATAAACAGAGACAGCGTCTAGTGTAATATAAACAGAGACAGGGTCTAGTGTAATATAAACAGAGACAGGGTACAGAGTAATATAAACAGCGACAGGGTCCAGTGTATTATAAACAGAGACAGGGTCTGGTGTAATATAAACAGAGACAGGGTATGGTGTAATATAAACAGGAACTGGGTCTCGTGTAATATAAACAGGGACAGGGTCTAGTGTAATATAAACAGAGACAGGGTCAAGTGTAATATAAACAGAGACAGGGTCTAGGGTAATATAAACAGAGACAGAGTCCAGTGTAATATAAACAGAGACAGGGTCTAGTGTAATATAAACAGAGACAGGGTACAGAGTAATATAAACAGCGACAGGGTCCAGTGTATTATAAACAGAGACAGGGTCTGGTGCAACATGAACATGGACTGGGTCCAGTGGAATATAAACAGAGACAGGGTCCAGTGTAATATAAACAGGAAGAGGGTCTGGTGTAATATAAAGAGAAACAGGGTCTAACGTAATATAAACAGAGACAGGGACGAGTGTAATATAAACAGGGACAGGGTCCAGTGCAATATAAACAGGGACAGGGTCTAGAGTAATATAAACAAAGACAGGGTCCAGTGCAATAGAAACAGAGACAGCGTCTGGTGTAATATAAACAGAGACAGGGTCTGGTGTAATATAAACAGAGACAGGGTGCGGAGTAATATAAACAGCGACAGGGTCCAGTGTATTATAAACAGAGACAGGGTCTGGTGTAATATAAACAGAGACAGGGTATGGTGTAATATAAACAGGAACTGGGTGTCGTGTAATATAAACAGGGACAAGGTCTAGTGTAATATAAACAGAGACAGGGTCAAGTGTAATATAAACAGAGACAGCGTCTAGTGTAATATAAACAGAGACAGGGTCCAGTGTAATATAAACAGAGACAGGGTCTAGTGTAATATAAACAGAGACAGAGTCCAGTGTAATATAAACAGAGACAGGGTCTAGTGTAATATAAACAGAGACAGGGTACAGAGTAATATAAACAGAGACAGGGACCGGGTCTTGTGTAATAGAAACAGGGACAGGGTCGAGTATAATATAAACAGGGACAGGGTCTAGTGTAATATAAACAGGGACTGGGTCCAGTTTAATATAAACAGAGACAGGGTCTGGTGCAACATAAACAGAGACTGGGTCCAGTGTAATATAAACAGAGACAGGGTCCAGTGTAATATAAACAGAAACAGGGTCTGGTGTAATGTAAACAGAGACAGGGTCTCGTGTAATAGAAACAGAGACAGGGTCCAGTGTAATATAAACAGAAACAGGGTCTGGTGTAATATAAACAGAGACAGGGTCCAGTGTAATGTAAACAGAGACCGGGTCGAGTGTGATATAAACAGAGACAGGGTCTCGTGTAATATAAACAGAGACAGGGTCGAGTGTAATATAAACAGAGACAGGGTCGAGTGTAATATAAACAGAGACAGGGTTTAGTGTAATATAAACAGGGACAGGGTTTTGTGTAATATAAACAGGGACAGGGTCCAGTGTAATATAAACAGAGACAGGGTCGAGTGTAATATAAACAGAGACAGGGTCTCGTGTAATATAAACAGAGACTGGATCCAGTGTAATATAAACAGAGACAGGGACGGGTGTAATATAAGCAGGGACTGGGTCTGGTGTAATATAAGCAGGGACTGTGTCCAGTGTAATATCAACAAAGACAGGGTCCAGTGCAATAGAAACAGAGACAGCGTCTAGTGTAATATAAACAGAGACAGGGTCTAGTGTAATATAAACAGAGACAGGGTACAGAGTAATATAAACAGCGACAGGGTCCAGTGTATTATAAACAGAGACAGGGTCTGGTGTAATATAAACAGAGACAGGGTATGGTGTAATATAAACAGGAACTGGGTCTCGTGTAATATAAACAGGGACAGGGTCTAGTGTAATATAAACAGAGACAGGGTCAAGTGTAATATAAACAGAGTCAGGGTCTAGGGTAATATAAACAGAGACAGAGTCCATTGTAATATAAACAGAGACAGGGTCTAGTGTAATATAAACAGAGACAGGGTACAGAGTAATATAAACAGCGACAGGGTCCAGTGTATTATAAACAGAGACAGGGTCTGGTGCAACATGAACATGGACTGGGTCCAGTGTAATATAAACAGAGACAGGGTCCAGTGTAATATAAACAGGAAGAGGGTCTGGTGTAATATAAAGAGAAACAGGGTCTAACGTAATATAAACAGAGACAGGGACGAGTGTAATATAAACAGGGACAGGGTCCAGTGTAATATAAACAGAGACAGGGTCTAGTGTAATATAAACAGAGACAGGGTACAGAGTAATATAAACAGCGACAGGGTCCAGTGTATTATAAACAGAGACAGGGTCTGGTGTAATATAAACAGAGACAGGGTATGGTGTAATATAAACAGGAACTGGGTGTCGTGTAATATAAACAGGGACAAGGTCTAGTGTAATATAAACAGAGACAGGGTCAAGTGTAATATAAACAGAGACAGCGTCTAGTGTAATATAAACAGAGACAGGGTCCAGTGTAATATAAACAGAGACAGGGTCTAGTGTAATATAAACAGAGACAGAGTCCAGTGTAATATAAACAGAGACAGGGTCTAGTGTAATATAAACAGAGACAGGGTACAGAGTAATATAAACAGTGACAGGGTCCGGTGTATTATAAACAGAGACAGGGTCTGGTGTAATATAAACAGAGACAGGGTATTGTGTAATATAAACAGGAACTGGGTCTCGTGTAATATAAACAGGGACAGGGTCTAGTGTAATATAAACAGAGACAGGGTCAAGTGTAATATAAACAGAGACAGGGTCCAGTGTAATATAAACAGAAACAGGGTCTGGTGTAATATAAACAGAGACAGGGTCTAGTGTAATATAAACAGAGACCGGGTCTAGTGTCATATAAACAGAGACAGGGTCTCGTGTAATAGAAACAGAGACAGGGTTTAGTGTAATATAAACAGAGACTGGGTCGAGTGTAATATGAACAGAGAAAGGGTCACGTGTAATATAAACAGAGACAGGGTCCAGTGTAATATAAACAGAGACCGGGTCTAGTGTCATATAAACAGAGACAGGGTCTCGTGTAATAGAAACAGAGACAGGGTTTAGTGTAATATAAACAGAGACAGGGTCTCGTGTAATATAAACAGAGAAAGGGTCGCGTGTAATATAAACAGAGACAGGGTCTATTGTAAAATAAACAGAGACAGGGTCCAGTGTAATATAAACAGGGACAGGGCCGAGTGTAATATAAACAGAGACAGGGTCCAGTGTAATATAAACAGGAACAGGGTCTGGTGTAATATAAACAGAGACAGGGACCGGGTCTTGTGTAATATAAACAGAGACAGGGTATAGTGTAATATAAACAGAGACAGGATCTAGTGTAATATAAACAGAGACAGGGTCCAGTGTAATATAAACAGAGACAGGGTTTAGTGTAATATAAACAGAGACAGGGTTTTGTGTAATATAAACAGGGACAGGGTCCAGTGTAATATAAACAGAGACTGGATCCAGTGTAATATAAACAGAGACAGGGACGAGTGTAATATAAACAGGGACAGGGTCTGGTGTAATATAAGCAGGGACTGTGTCCAGTGTAATATAAACAAAGACAGGGTCCAGTGCAATAGAAACAGAGACAGCGTCTAGTGTAATATAAACAGAGACAGGGTCTGGTGTAATATAAACAGAGACAGGGTACAGAGTAATATAAACAGCGACAGGGTCCAGTGTATTATAAACAGAGACAGGGTCTGGTGTAATATAAACAGAGACAGGGTATGGTGTAATATAAACAGGAACTGGGTCTCGTGTAATATAAACAGAGACAGGGTCTAGTGTAATATAAACAGAGACATGGTCCAGTGTAATATAAACAGAGACAGCGTCTAGTGTAATATAAACAGAGACAGGGTCCAGTGTAATATAAACAGAGACAGGGTCTAGTGTAATATAAACAGAGACAGAGTCCAGTGTAATATAAAAAGAGACTGGGTCTAGTGTAATCTAAACAGAGACAGGGTCTAGTGTAATATAAACAGAGACAGGGTCTAGTGTAATATAAACAGAGACAAGGTTGAGTGTAATATAAACAGAGACAGGGACCACGTCTTGGATAATATAAACAGAGAAGAGTGTAGTGTAATATAAACAGAGACAGGGATGAGTGTAATATAAACAGGGACAGGGTCTGGTGTAATATAAGCAGGGACTGTGTCCAGTGTAATATAAACAAAGACAGGGGCCAGTGCAATATAAACAGAGACGGGGTTTTGTGTAATATAAACAGGGACAGGGTCTAGTGTAATATAAACAGAGACAGGGTATGGTGTAATATAAACAGGAACTGGGTCTCGTGTAATATAAACAGAGACAGGGTCTCGTGTAATATAAACAGAGACATGGTCCAGTGTAATATAAACAGGGACAGGGTCTGGTGTAATATAAACAGGGACAGGGTCTGGTGTAATATAAACAGGGACAGGGTCCAGTGCAATATCAACAGAGACAAGGTCGAGTGTAATATAAACAGAGACAGGCTCCAGTGTAATATAAACAGAGACAGCGTCTAGTGTAATATAAACAGAGACAGGGTCCAGTGTAATATAAACAGAGACAGGGTCTAGTGTAATATAAACAGAGACAGAGTCCAGTGTAATATAAAAAGAGACTGGGTCTAGTGTAATCTAAACAGAGACAGGGTCTAGTGTAATATAAACAGAGACAGGGTCTAGTGTAATATAAACAGAGACAAGGTTGAGTGTAATATAAACAGAGACAGGGACCACGTCTTGGATAATATAAACAGAGAAGAGTGTAGTGTAATATAAACAGAGACAGGGACGAGTGTAATATAAACAGGGACAGGGTCTGGTGTAATATAAGCAGGGACTGTGTCCAGTGTAATATAAACAAAGACAGGGGCCAGTGCAATATAAACAGAGACGGGGTTTTGTGTAATATAAACAGGGACAGGGTCTAGTGTGATATAAACAGAGACAGGGTATGGTGTAATATAAACAGGAACTGGGTCTCGTGTAATATAAACAGAGACAGGGTCTCGTGTAATATAAACAGAGACATGGTCCAGTGTAATATAAACAGAGACAGCGTCTAGTGTAATATAAACAGAGACAGGGTCCAGTGTAATATAAACAGAGACAGCGTCTAGTGTAATATAAACAGAGACAGAGTCCAGTGTAATATAAAAAGAGACTGGATCTAGTGTAATCTAAACAGAGACAGGGTCTAGTGTAATATAAACAGAGACAGGGTCAAGTGTAATATAAACAGAGACAGGGTCGACTGTAATATAAACAGTGACAGGGTCTAGTGTAATATAAACAGAGACAGGGTCTAGTGTAATATAAGCAGAGAGAGGGTTAAGTGCAATATAAACAGGAACAGGGTCTGGTGTAGTATAAACAGAGACAGGGACCGGGTCTTGTGTAATATAAACAGGGACAGGTCTGGTGTAATATAAACAGGGACAGGGTCTGGTGTAATATAAACAGGGACAGGGTCTGGTGTAATATAAACAGGGACAGGGTCCAGTGCAATATCAACAGAGACAAGGTCGAGTGTAATATAAACAGAGACAGGCTCCAGTGGAATATAAACAGGTTCAGGGTCTCGTGTAATTTAAACTGAGGCAGGGTCCAGTGTAATATAAACAGGGTCTGGTGTAATATAAACAGAGATAGGGTCCGCTGCAATATCAACAGAGACAAGGTCTAGTGTAATATAAACAGGGACAGGGTCTAGTGTAATATATACAGAGACAGTGTCGAGTGTAATATAAACAGAAACAGAGACCAGGTCTTGTGTAATATAAACAGAGACAGATTCTAGTATTAAATAAACAGCGACAGGGTCTCGTGTAATATAAACAGAGACAGGGACCGAATATAAACAGAGACAAGGCCTACTGTAATATAAACAGAGACAGGGTCTCGTTTAATATAAACAAAGAAAGGTTCCCGTGTAATATGAACAGAGACAGTGTCCAGGGTAATATGAACAGAGACAGGGCCTAGTGTAATATAAACAGATAAAGGGTCTCGTGTAATATAAAAAGAGACAGTGCACACTGTAATATAAACAGAGACAGTGTCGAGCGTAATATAAACAGAGAATGGTTCTCGTATAATATAAACAGAGAAAGGTTCTAGTGTAATATAAACAGAGACAGGGTACAGTGCAACATAAACAGAGACAGGTCTGGTGTAATATAAACAGAGACAGGGACCAGGTCTTGTGCAATATAAACAGAGACAGGGTCCAGTGTAATGTGAACAGAGACAAGGTCGAGTGTAATATAAACAGGGACAGGGTCTACTGTAATATAAACAGAGACATGGCCAAGTGTAATATAAACAGAGACAGGGTCTCGTGTAATATAAACAGAGAAAGGGTCCAGTGTAATATAAACAGAGACAGGGTCCGCTGCAATATAAACATAGACAGGGTCCAGGACTTGTGTAATATAAACAGAGGCAGGGTCTAGTGTAATATAAACAGTGACAGGGTCTCGTGTAATATAAACAGAGTCAGGGACCGGGTCTTGTGTCATATAAACAGAGACAGGGTCTAGTGTAATATAAACAGGGACAGGGTCTTGTGCAATATAAACAGAGAAAGGGTCCAGTGTAATATAAACAGAGATAGGGTCCAGTGCAACATAAACAGAGACAGGGTCTGGTGTAATATAAACAGAGACAGGGACCGGGTCTTGTGTAATATAAACAGAGACAGGGTCTAGTGTAATATAAACAGGGACAGGGTCTCGTGTAATATAAACAGAGAAAGGGTCCAGTGTAATATAAACATAAACAGGGTCCAGTGTAATATGAACAGAGACAAGGTCGAGTGTAATATAAACAGGGACAGGGTCTAGTGTAATATAAACAGAGACATGGCCTAGTGTAATATAAACAGAGACAGGGTCTCGTGTAATATAAACAGAGAAAGGGTCCAGTGTAATATAAACAGAGACAGGGTCCAGTGTAATATGAACAGAGAAAAGGCCTAATGTAATATAAACAGAGACAGGGTCTCGTGTAATATAAACAGAGAAAGGGTCCAGTGTAATATAAACAGAGACAGGGTCCAGTGTAATATAAACAGAGACAGGGTCGAGTGTAATTTCAACAGAGAAAGGTTCTAGTCTAATATAAACAGAGAAAGTTTCTAGTGTAATATAAACAGAGACAGGGGCCAGGTCTTGTGTAATATAAACAGAGACAGGGTCTGGTGTAATATAAACAGAGACAGCGTCTGGTGTAATATAAAGAGAGACAGGGTCGAGTGTAATATAAACAGAGACAGGGTCTTGTGTAATATAAACAGGGACAGGGTCTAGTGTAATATAAACAGAGACAGGGTCGAGTGTAATATCAACAGTGACAAGGTCTAGTGTAATATAAACAGAGACAGGGTCTAGTGTAATATAAATAGAGACAGGGTCCAGTGTAATATAAACAGAGACAGGGACGAGTGTAATATAAACAGAGACAGGGTCGAGTGTAATATAAACAGTGACAACGTCTAGTGTAATATAAACTGAGACAGGGTCTAGTGTAATATAAACAGAGAGAGGGTTAAGTGTCATATAAACAGGAACAGGGTCTAGTGTAATATAAACAGAGACAGGGACCGGGTCTTTTGTAATATAAACAGAGACAGGGTCGAGTGTAATATAAACAGAGACAGGGTCTAGTGTGATATAAACAGGAACAGGGTCTGGTGTAATATAAACAGAGATAGGTTCTTGGGTAATATAAACAGAGAGAGGGTCTGGTGCAACATAAACAGGGACTGGGTCCAGTGTAATATAAACAGAGACAGGGACGAGTGTAATATAAACAGGGATAGGGTCTGGTGTAATATAAGCAGGGACTGTGTCCAGTGTAATATAAACAAAGACAGGGTCCAGTGCAATATAAACAGAGACAGGGTCCAGTGTAATATGAACAGAGAAAAGGCCTAATGTAATATAAACAGAGACAGGGTCTCGTGTAATATAAACAGAGAAAGGGTCCAGTGTAATATAAACAGAGACAGAGTCTAGTGTAATATAAACAGAGACAGGGTCCAGTGTAATATAAACAGAGACAGGGTCTAGTGTAATATAAAGAGAGACAGGGTTTTGTGTAATATAAACAGGGACAGGGTCTAGTGTAATATAAACAGAGACAGGGTCTGGTGTAATATAAACAGGAACTGGGTCTAGTGTAATATAAACAGAGACAGGGTCGAGTGTATTATAAACAGGGACAGGATCTAGTGTAACATAAACAGAGACAGGGACCGGGTCTTGTGTCATATAAACAGAGACAGGGTCGAGTGTAATATAAACAGAGACAGGAACTGGGTCTTGTGTAATCAAATAGAGACAGGGTCAAGTTTAATATAAACAGGAACAGGGTCTAGTGTAATATAAACAGAGACAAGGCTGAGTGTAATATAAACAGAGACAGGGTCTAGTGTAATATAAACAGGGACAGGGTCTAGTGCAATATAAACAGAGAAAGGGTCCAGTGTAATATAAACAGAGACAAGGTCTAGTGTAATATAAACAGGGACAGGGTCTCGTGTAATATAAACAGAGAAAGGGTCCAGTGTAATATAAACAGAGACAGGGTCTCGTGTAATATAAACAGAGAAAGGGTCCAGTGTCATATAAACAGAGACAGGGTCCAGTGTAATATGAACAGAGAAAAGGCCTAATGTAATATAAACAGAGACAGGGTCTCGTGTAATATAAACAGAGAAAGGGTCCAGTGTAATATAAACAGAGACAGGGTCCAGTGTAATATAAACAGAGACAGGGTCGAGTGTAATTTCAACAGAGAAAGGTTCTAGTCTAATATAAACAGAGAAAGTTTCTAGTGTAAAAGAAACAGAGACAGGGGCCAGATCTTGTGTAATATAAACAGAGACAGGGTCTGGTGTAATATAAACAGAGACAGCGTCTGGTGTAATATAAAGAGAGACAGGGTCGAGTGTAATATAAACAGAGACAGGGTCTTGTGTAATATAAACAGGGACAGGGTCTAGTGTAATATAAACAGAGACAGGGTCGAGTGTAATATCAACAGTGACAAGGTCTAGTGTAATATAAACAGAGACAGGGTCTAGTGTAATATAAATAGAGACAGGGTCCAGTGTAATATAAACAGAGACAGGGACGAGTGTAATATAAACAGAGACAGGGTCGAGTGTAATATAAACAGTGACAACGTCTAGTGTAATATAAACAGAGACAGGGTCTAGTGTAATATAAACAGAGAGAGGGTTAAGTGTCATATAAACAGGAACAGGGTCTAGTGTAATATAAACAGAGACAGGGACCGGGTCTTTTGTAATATAAACAGAGACAGGGTCTAGTGTAATATAAACAGAGACAGGGTCTAGTGTGATATAAACAGGAACAGGGTCTGGTGTAATATAAACAGAGATAGGTTCTTGGGTAATATAAACAGAGAGAGGGTCTGGTGCAACATAAACAGGGACTGGGTCCAGTATAATATAAACAGAGACAGGGACGAGTGTAATATAAACAGGGATAGGGTCTGGTGTAATATAAGCAGGGACTGTGTCCAGTGTAATATAAACAGAGACAGGGTCTAGTGTAATATAAAGAGAGACAGGGTTTTGTGTAATATAAACAGGGACAGGGTCTAGTGTAATATAAACAGAGACAGGGTCTGGTGTAATATAAACAGGAACTGGGTCTAGTGTAATATAAACAGAGACAGGGTCGAGCGTATTATAAACAGGGACAGGATCTAGTGTAACATAAACAGAGACAGGGACCGGGTCTTGTGTCATATAAACAGAGACAGGGTCGAGTGTAATATAAACAGAGACAGGAACTGGGTCTTGTGTAATCAAATAGAGACAGGGTCAAGTTTAATATAAACAGGAACAGGGTCTAGTGTAATATAAACAGAGACAAGGCTGAGTGTAATATAAACAGAGACAGGGTCTTGTGTAATATAAACAGAGAAAGGGTCCAGTGAAATATAAACAGCGACAGGGTCGAGTGTAATTTCAACAGAGAAAGGTTCTAGTCTAATATAAACAGAGAAAGTTTCTAGTGTAATATAAACAGAGACAGGGGCCAGGTCTTGTGTAATATAAACAGAGACAGGGTCTGGTGTAATATAAACAGAGACAGCGTCTGGTGTAATATAAACAGAGACAGGGTCGAGTGTAATATAAACAGAGACAGGATCTTGTGTAATATAAACAGGGACAGGGTCTAGTGTAATATAAACAGAGACAGGGTCGAGTGTAATATCAACAGTGACAAGGTCTAGTGTAATATAAACAGAGACAGGGTCTAGTGTAATATAAATAGAGACAGGGTCCAGTGTAAAAAAACAGAGACAGGGACGAGTGTAATATAAACAGAGACAGGGTCGAGTGTAATATAAACAGTGACAACGTCTAGTGTAATATAAACAGAGACAGGGTCTAGTGTAATATAAACAGAGAGAGGGTTAAGTGTCATATAAACAGGAACAGGGTCTAGTGTAATATAAACAGAGACAGGGACCGGGTCTTTTGTAATATAAACAGAGACAGGGTCTAGTGTGATATAAACAGGAACAGGGTCTGGTGTAATATAAACAGAGATAGGTTCTTGGGTAATATAAACAGAGAGAGGGTCTGGTGCAACATAAACAGGGACTGGGTCCAGTGTAATATAAACAGAGACAGGGACGAGTGTAATATAAACAGGGATAGGGTCTGGTGTAATATAAGCAGGGACTGTGTCCAGTGTAATATAAACAAAGACAGGGTCCAGTGCAATATAAACAGAGACAGCGTCTAGTGTAATATAAACAGAGACAGAGTCTAGTGTAATATAAACAGAGACAGGGTCCAGTGTAATATAAACAGAGACAGGGTCTAGTGTAATATAAAGAGAGACAGGGTTTTGTGTAATATAAACAGGGACAGGGTCTAGTGTAATATAAACAGAGACAGGGTCTGGTGTAATATAAACAGGAACTGGGTCTAGTGTAATATAAACAGAGACAGGGTCGAGTGTATTATAAACAGGGACAGGATCTAGTGTAACATAAACAGAGACAGGGACCGGGTCTTGTGTCATATAAACAGAGACAGGGTTGAGTGTAATATAAACAGAGACAGGAACTGGGTCTTGTGTAATCAAATAGAGACAGGGTCAAGTTTAATATAAACAGGAACAGGGTCTAGTGTAATATAAACAGAGACAAGGCTGAGTGTAATATAAACAGAGACAGGGTCTTGTGTAATATAAACAGAGAAAGGGTCCAGTGAAATATAAACAGCGACAGGATCCAGTGTAATATAAATAGAGACAGGGTCTAGTGTAATATAAACTGAGACAGGGTCAAGTGTAATATAAACAGAGATAGGGTCTGGTGTAACATAAACAGAGACAGGGTCTGGTGTAATATAAACAGAGACAAGGTCTAGTGTAATATAAACAGAGACAGGGTCCAGTGGAATATAAACAGGGTCTGGTGTAATATAAACAGAGATAGGGTCTGGTGTAACATAAACAGAGACAGGGTCTGGTGTAATATAAACAGGGTCAGGGTATGGTGTAATGCAAACAGAGACTGGGTCTAGTGTAATATAAACAGAGACAGGGTCCAGTGTAATATAAACAGGGACAGGGTCTCGTGTAATATAAAGAGAGGCAGGGTCCAGTGTAATATAAACAGGGTCTGGTGTAATATAAACAGCAACAGAATCGAGTGTAATATAAACAGTGACAGGATCTAGTGTAATATAAACAGAGACAGTGTCTAGTGTAATATAAACTGGGACAGGATCTAGTGTAATATAAACAGAGACAGCGTCTTGTGCAATATAAACAGCAACAGAATCGAGTGTAATATAAACAGTGACAGGATCTAGTGTAATATAAACAGAGACAGTGTCTAGTGTAATATAAACTGGGACAGGATCTAGTGTAATATAAACAGAGACAGGGTCCGCTGTAATATAAACATAGACAGGGTCCAGTGTAATATAAACAGAGACAGGGTCCAGTGTAATATAAACAGGGACAGGGTCTAGTGTAATATATATGGAGACAGTGTCTAGTGTAATATAAACAGAAACAGGGACCAGGTCTTGTGTAATATAAACAGAGACAGATTCTAGTGTAATATCAACAGTGACAAGGTCTAGTGTAATATAAACAGAGACAGGGTCTAGTGTAATATAAATAGAGACAGGGTCCAGTGTAATATAAACAGAGACAGGGACGAGTGTAATATAAACAGAGACAGGGTCGAGTGTAATATAAACAGTGACAACGTCTAGTGTAATATAATCAGAGACAGGGTCTAGTGTAATATAAACAGAGAGAGGGTTAAGTGTCATATAAACAGGAACAGGGTCTAGTGTAATATAAACAGAGACAGGGACCGGGTCTTTTGTAATATAAACAGAGACAGGGTCTAGTGTAATATAAACAGAGACAGGGTCTAGTGTGATATAAACAGGAACAGGGTCTGGTGTAATATAAACAGAGATAGGTTCTTGGGTAATATAAACAGAGAGAGGGTCTGGTGCAACATAAACAGGGACTGGGTCCAGTATAATATAAACAGAGACAGGGACGAGTGTAATATAAACAGGGATAGGGTCTGGTGTAATATAAGCAGGGACTGTGTCCAGTGTAATATAAACAGAGACAGGGTCTAGTGTAATATAAAGAGAGACAGGGTTTTGTGTAATATAAACAGGGACAGGGTCTAGTGTAATATAAACAGAGACAGGGTCTGGTGTAATATAAACAGGAACTGGGTCTAGTGTAATATAAACAGAGACAGGGTCGAGTGTATTATAAACAGGGACAGGATCTAGTGTAACATAAACAGAGACAGGGACCGGGTCTTGTGTCATATAAACAGAGACAGGGTCGAGTGTAATATAAACAGAGACAGGAACTGGGTCTTGTGTAATCAAATAGAGACAGGGTCTAGTTTAATATAAACAGGAACAGGGTCTAGTGTAATATAAACAGAGACAAGGCTGAGTGTAATATAAACAGAGACAGGGTCTTGTGTAATATAAACAGAGAAAGGGTCCAGTGAAATATAAACAGCGACAGGGTCGAGTGTAATTTCAACAGAGAAAGGTTCTAGTCTAATATAAACAGAGAAAGTTTCTAGTGTAATATAAACAGAGACAGGGGCCAGGTCTTGTGTAATATAAACAGAGACAGGGTCTGGTGTAATATAAACAGAGACAGCGTCTGGTGTAATATAAACAGAGACAGGGTCGAGTGTAATATAAACAGAGACAGGATCTTGTGTAATATAAACAGGGACAGGGTCTAGTGTAATTTAAACAGAGACAGGGTCGAGTGTAATATCAACAGTGACAAGGTCTAGTGTAATATAAACAGAGACAGGGTCTAGTGTAATATAAATAGAGACAGGGTCCAGTGTAATATAAACAGAGACAGGGACGAGTGTAATATAAACAGAGACAGGGTCGAGTGTAATATAAACAGTGACAACGTCTAGTGTAATATAAACAGAGACAGGGTCTAGTGTAATATAAACAGAGACAGGGTCGAGTGTAATATCAACAGTGACAAGGTCTAGTGTAATATAAACAGAGACAGGGTCTAGTGTAATATAAATAGAGACAGGGTCCAGTGTAATATAAACAGAGACAGGGACGAGTGTAATATAAACAGAGACAGGGTCGAGTGTAATATAAACAGTGACAACGTCTAGTGTCATATAAACAGGGACAGGGTCTAGTGTAATATAAACAGAGACAGGGACCGGGTCTTTTGTAATATAAACAGAGACAGGGTCGAGTGTAATATAAACAGAGACAGGGTCTAGTGTGATATAAACAGGAACAGGGTCTGGTGTAATATAAACAGAGATAGGTTCTTGAGTAATATAAACAGAGAGAGGGTCTGGTGCAACATAAACAGGGACTGGGTCCAGTGTAATATAAACAGAGACAGGGACGAGTGTAATATAAACAGGGATAGGGTCTGGTGTAATATAAGCAGGGACTGTGTCCAGTGTAATATAAACAAAGACAGGGTCCAGTGCAATATAAACAGAGACAGCGTCTAGTGTAATATAAACAGAGACAGAGTCTAGTGTAATATAAACAGAGACAGGGTCCAGTGTAATATAAACAGAGACAGGGTCTAGTGTAATATAAAGAGAGACAGGGTTTTGTGTAATATAAACAGGGACAGGGTCTAGTGTAATATAAACAGAGACAGGGTCTGGTGTAATATAAACAGGAACTGGGTCTAGTGTAATATAAACAGAGACAGGGTCGAGTGTATTATAAACAGGGACAGGATCTAGTGTAACATAAACAGAGACAGGGACCGGGTCTTGTGTCATATAAACAGAGACAGGGTCGAGTGTAATATAAACAGAGACAGGAACTGGGTCTTGTGTAATCAAATAGAGACAGGGTCAAGTTTAATATAAACAGGAACAGGGTCTAGTGTAATATAAACAGAGACAAGGCTGAGTGTAATATAAACAGAGACAGGGTCTTGTGTAATATAAACAGAGAAAGGGTCCAGTGAAATATAAACAGCGACAGGATCCAGTGTAATATAAATAGAGACAGGGTCTAGTGTAATATAAACTGAGACAGGGTCCAGTGTAATATAAACAGAGACAGGGTCCGGTGCAACATAAACAGAGACAGGGTCCAGTGTAACATAAACAGAGACAGGGTCTAGTGTAATATAAACAGAGACAGGATCTAGTGTAATATAAACAGAGACAAGGTCGAGTGTAATAGAAACAGGGACAGGGTCTAGTGTAATATAAACAGGGACAGGGTCTAGTGTAATATAAACAAAGAAAGGGTCAAGTGTAATATAAACAGAGATAGGGTCTGGTGTAACATAAACAGAGACAGGGTCTGGTGTAATATAAACAGAGACAAGGTCTAGTGTAATATAAACAGAGACAGGGTCCAGTGGAATATAAACAGGGTCTGGTGTAATATAAACAGAGATAGGGTCTGGTGTAACATAAACAGAGACAGGGTCTGGTGTAATATAAACAGGGTCAGGTTATGGTGTAATGCAAACAGAGACTGGGTCTAGTGTAATATAAACAGAGACAGGGTCCAGTGTAATATAAACAGGGACAGGGTCTCGTGTAATATAAAGAGAGGCAGGGTCCAGTGTAATATAAACAGGGTCTGGTGTAATATAAACAGCAACAGAATCGAGTGTAATATAAACAGTGACAGGATCTAGTGTAATATAAACAGAGACAGTGTCTAGTGTAATATAAACTGGGACAGGATCTAGTGTAATATAAACAGAGACAGCGTCTTGTGCAATATAAACAGCAACAGAATCGAGTGTAATATAAACAGTGACAGGATCTAGTGTAATATAAACAGAGACAGTGTCTAGTGTAATATAAACTGGGACAGGATCTAGTGTAATATAAACAGAGACAGGGTCCGCTGTAATATAAACATAGACAGGGTCCAGTGTAATATAAACAGAGACAGGGTCCAGTGTAATATAAACAGGGACAGGGTCTAGTGTAATATATATGGAGACAGTGTCTAGTGTAATATAAACAGAAACAGGGACCAGGTCTTGTGTAATATAAACAGAGACAGATTCTAGTGTAATATAAACAGTGACAGGGTCTAGTGTAATATAAACAGAGACAGCGACCGGGTCTAATGTAATATAAACAGAGACAAGGCCTACTGTAATATAAACAGAGACAGGGTCTCATTTAATATAAACAAAGAAAGGTTCCCGTGTAATATAAACAGAGACAGGGTCCAGGGTAATATGAATAGAGAAATGGTCCAGTGTAATATAAACAGAGAAAGAGTCTAGTGTAATATAAACAGAGAAAGGGTCTAGTGTAATAAAAACAGAGACAGGGTCTCGTATAATATAAACAGAGAAAGGTTCTAGTGTAATATAAACAGAGACAGGGTCTGGTGTAATATAAACAGGGACAGGCTCTCGTGTAACATAAACAGTGACAGGATCTAGTGTATTATAAACAGAGACAGGGTCTAGTGTAATATAAACAGAGACAGGATCCAGTGTAATATAAACTGGGACAGGATCGAGTATAATATAAACAGAGACAGGGTCCGCTGTAATATAAACATAGACAGGGTCCAGGTCTTGTGTAATATAAACAGAGGCAGGGTCTAGTGTAATAAAAACAGTGACAGGGTCTAGAGTAATATAAACAGAGAAAGGGACCGGGTCTTGTGTCATATAAACAGAGACAGGGTCTAGTGTAATATAAACAGGGACAGGGTCTTGTGCAATATAAACAGAGAAAGGGTCCAGTGTAATATAAACAGAGACAGGGTCCAGTGTAATATGAACAGAGACAAGGTCTCGTGTAATATAAACAGGGACACGGTCTCGTGTAATCTAAACAGAGAAAGGGTCCTGTGTAATATAAACAGAAACAGGGTCCGGTGCAACATAAACAGAGACAGGGTCTGGTGTAATATAAACAGAGACAGGGACCGGGTCTTGTGTAATATAAACAGAGACAGGGTCTAGTGTAATATAAACAGAGATAGGGTCTAGTGTAATATAAATTGGGACAGGATCGAGTGTAATATAAACAGAGACAGGGTCCGCTGTAATATAAACAAAGACATGGTCCAGGTCTTGTGTCATATAAACAGAGACAGGGTCTAGTGTAATATAAACAGGGACAGGGTCTAGTGCAATATAAACAGAGAAAGGGTCCAGTGTAATATAAACAGAGACAGGATCCAGTGTAATATGAACAGAGAAAAGGCCTAATGTAATATAAACAGAGACAGGGTCTCATGTAATATAAACAGAGAGAGGGTCCAGTGTAATATAAACGGAGACAGGGTCGAGTGTAATTTCAACAGAGTAAGTTTCTAGTATAATATAAACAGAGAAAGTTTCTCGTGTAATATAAACAGAGAGAGGGACCAGGTCTTGTGTAATATAAACAGAGACAGGGTCTGGTGTAATATAAACAGAGACAGGGTCTGGTATAATATAAACAGAGACAGGGTCGAATGTAATATAAACTGGGACAGGATCTAGTATAATATAAACAGAGACAGGGTCCGGTGTCATATAAACATAGACAGGGTCCAGTGCAATATAAACAGAGACAGGGTCCAGTGTAATATCAACAGGGACAGCTTTTAGTGTAATATAAACAGAGACAGTGTCTCGTGCAATATAAACAGAGACAGGGTCCAGTGTAAAATAAACAGAGACAAGGCCTAATGTAATATAAACAGAGACAGGGTCTCGTGTAATATAAACAGAGAAAGGGTCCAGTGTAATATAAACAGAGACAGGGTGCAGTGTAATATAAAAAGAGACAGTGCACACTGTAATATAAACAGAGACAGGGTCGAGTGTAATATAAACAGAGAATGGTTCGAGTATAATATTAACAGAGAAAGGTTCTCGTGTAATATAAACAGAGACAGGGTCCAGTGTAATATAAACAGGGTCTGGTGTAATATAAACAGGGACAGCGTCCGGTGTAATATAAACAGGGACAGGGTCTGGTGTAATATAAACAGGGACAGGGTCTGGTGTAATATAAAGAGGGACAGGGTCTGGTGTAATATAAACAGGGACAGGGTCTGGTGTAATATAAAGAGGGACAGGGTCTGGTGTAATATAAACAGGGACAGGGTCCAGTGCAATATCAACAGAGACAAGGTCGAGTGTAATATAAACAGAGACAGGCTCCAGTGGAATATAAACAGGTTCAGGGTCTCGTGTAATATAAACTGAGGCAGGGTCCAGTGTAATATAAACAGGGTCTGGTGTAATATAAACAGAGACAGGGTCCAGTGTAATATGAACAGAGAAAAGGCCTAATGTAATATAAACAGAGACAGGGTCTCGTGTAATATAAACAGAGAAAGGGTCCAGTGTAATATAAACAGAGACAGGGTCGAGTGTAATTTCAACAGAGAAAGGTTCTAGTATAATATAAACAGAGAAAGTTTCTAGTGTAATATAAACAGAGAGAGGGACCAGGTCTTGTGTAATATAAACAGAGACAGGGTCTGGTGTAATATAAACAGAGACAGGGTCTAGTGTAATATAAACAGAGACAGGGTCTGGTGTAATATAAACAGAGACAGGGTCGAATGTAATATAAACTGGGACAGGATCTAGTATAATATAAACAGAGACAGGGTCCGGTGTCATATAAACAGAGACAGTGTCTCGTGCAATATAAACAGAGACAGGGTCCAGTGTAATATAAACAGAGACAAGGCCTAATGTAATATAAACAGAGACAGGGTCTCGTGTAATATAAACAGAGAAAGGGTCCAGTGTTATATAAACAGAGACAGGGTGCAGTGTAATATAAAAAGAGACAGTGCACACTGTAATATAAACAGAGACAGGGTCGAGTGTAATATAAACAGAGAATGGTTCGAGTATAATATTAACAGAGAAAGGTTCTCGTGTAATATAAACAGAGACAGGGTCCAGTGTAATATAAACAGGGTCTGGTGTAATATAAACAGGGACAGCGTCCGGTGTAATATAAACAGGGACAGGGTCTGGTGTAATATAAACAGGGACAGGGTCTGGTGTAATATAAAGAGGGACAGGGTCTGGTGTAATATAAACAGGGACAGGGTCTGGTGTAATATAAAGAGGGACAGGGTCTGGTGTAATATAAACAGGGACAGGGTCCAGTGCAATATCAACAGAGACAAGGTCGAGTGTAATATAAACAGAGACAGGCTCCAGTGGAATATAAACAGGTTCAGGGTCTCATGTAATATAAACTGAGGCAGGGTCCAGTGTAATATAAACAGGGTCTGGTGTAATATAAACAGAGACAGGGTCCAGTGTAATATGAACAGAGAAAAGGCCTAATGTAATATAAACAGAGACAGGGTCTCGTGTAATATAAACAGAGAAAGAGTCCAGTGTAATATAAACAGAGACAGGGTCCAGTGTAATATAAACAGATACAGGGTCGAGTGTAATTTCAACAGAGAAAGGTTCTAGTATAATATAAACAGAGAAAGTTTCTAGTGTAATATAAACAGAGACAGGGACCAGGTCTTGTGTAATATAAACAGAGACAGGGTCTGGTGTAATATAAACAGAGACAGGGTCTGATGTAATATAAACAGAGACAGGGTCTGGTGTAATATAAACAGAGACAGGGTCGAATGTAATATAAACTGGGACAGGATCGAGTATAATATAAACAGAGACAGGGTCCGGTGTCATATAAACATAGACAGGGTCCAGTGCAATATAAACAGAGACAGGGTCCAGTGTAATATGAACAGGGACAGCTTTTAGTGTAATATAAACAGAGACAGTGTCTAGTGCAATATAAACAGAGACAGGGTCCAGTGTAATATAAACAGAGACAAGGCCTAATGTAATATAAACAGAGACAGGGTCTCGTGTAATATAAACAGAGAAAGGGTCCAGTGTAATATGAACAGAGACAAGGTCTAGTGTAATATAAACAGGGACAGGGTCTAGTGTAATGTAAACTGGGACAGGATCAAGTGTAATATAAACAGAGACAGGGTCCGCTGTAATATAAATATAGACAGGGTCCAGGTCTTGTGTAATATAAACAGAGGCAGGGTCTAGTGTAATATAAACAGTGACAGGGTCAAGAGTAATATAAGCAGAGAAAGGGACCGGGTCTTGTGTCATATAAACAGAGACAGGGTCTTTTGCAATATAAACAGAGAAAGGGTCCAGTGTAATATAAACAGAGACAGAGTCCAGTGTAATATGTACAGAGACAAGGTCTCGTGTAATATAAACAGGGACAGGGTCTAGTGTAATATAAACAGAGACATGGCCTAGTGCAACATAAACACAGACAGGGTCTCGTGTAATATAAACAGAGTAAGTGTCCAGTGTAATATAAACAGAGACAGGGTCCAGTGTAATATGAACAGAGACAAGGTCTAGTGTAATATAAACAGGGACAGGGTCGAGTGTAATATAAACAGGGACAGGGTCGAGTGTAATATAAACAGAGAAAGGGTCTTGTGTAATATAAACAGAGACAGGGTCCGGTGTAACATAAACAAGGACAGGGTCCAGTGTAATATAAACAGGGTCTGTTGTAATATAAACAGAGACAGGGTCCAGTGTAATATAAACAGAGACAGGGTCTCGTGTAATATAAACATAGACAGGGTCCAGTGTAATATAAACAGAGACAGGGTCCAGTGTAATATCAACAGGGACAGCTTCTAGTGTAATATAAACAGAGACAGTGTCTAGTTCAATGTAAACAGAGACAGGGTCTAGTGTAATATAAACAGAGACAAGGCCTAATGTAATATAAACAGAAACAGGGTCTCGTATAATATATACAGAGAGAGGGTCCAGTGTAATATAAACAGAGACAGGGTCCAGTGTAATATAAACAGGGACAGGGTCGAGTGTAATATAAACAGAGAAATGTTCCAGTATAATTTAAACAGAGAAAGGTTCTAGTGTGATATAAACAGAGACAGGGTCTAGTGTAATATAAACAGAGACAGGGTCGAGTGTAATATAAACAGAGACAAGGTCTAGTGTAATATAAACAGGGATAGGGTGTAGTGTAATATAAACAGAGACAGGGTCTCGTGTAATATAAACAGAGAAAAGTTCTAGTTTATTATAAACAGATACAGGGTCCGGTGTAACATAACCAGTGACAGGGTCTGGTGTAATATAAACAGGGACAGGGTCTGGTGTAATATAAACAGGGACAGGGTCCAGTGCAATATCAACAGAGACAAGGTCTAGTGTAATATAAACAGAGATAGGGTCTGGTGTAACATAAACAGAGACAGGGTCTGGTGCAATATAAACAGAGACAGGGTCTGGTGTCATTTAAACAGGGTCAGGGTATGGTGTAATGCAAACAGAGACAGGGTCTTGTGTAATATAAACAGAGACAGGGTCGAGTGTAATATAAAGAGGGACAGGGTCTAGTGTAATATAAACAGAGACAAGGCCTAGTGTAATATAAAGAGAGACAGGGTCTCGTGTTATATAAACAGAGAAAGGGTCCAGTGTAATATAAACAGAGACATGGTCTAGTGTAATGTAAACAGAGACAAGGTCTAGTGTAATATAAACAGGGACAGGGTCTAGTGTAAAATAAACAGGGACAGGGTCTAGTGTAATATAAACAGGGACAGGGTCTAGTGTAATATAAACAGGGTCTGGTGTAATATAAACAGAGACAGGGTCCAGTGTAATATAAACAGGGACAGGGTCTAGTGTAATATAAACAGAGAGAGGGTCTAGTGCAATATAAACAGGGACAGGGTCTAGTGTAATATAAACAGAGACAGGGTCTAGTGTAATATAAACAGGGACAGGGTCTAGTGTAATATAAACAGGGAATGGGCCTACTGTGATATTAATAGAGACAGGGTCTAATGTAATAAAAAGAGGGACAGGGTCAAGTGTAATATAAACAGTGACAGGATCGAGTGTAATATAAACAGGGTCAGGGTATGGTGTAATGCAAACAGAGACAGTGTCTAGTGTAATATAAACAGAGACAGGGTCTCGTGTAACATAAATAGAGACAGGGTCTAGTGTAACATAAACAGAGACAGGGACCGGGTCTTGTGCAATATAAACAGCAACAGGGTCTAGTGTAATATAAACAGGGATAGGGCCTAGTGTAATATAAAGAGAGACAGGGTCTAGTGTAATATAAACAGAGACAGGGTCTAGTGTAATATAAACAGAGGGACAGGGTCTAGTGTAATATAAACAGAGACCAGGTCTAGTGTAATATAACCAGAGACAGGGTCTAGTGTAATATAAACAGAGAAAGGGTCCAGTGTAATATAAACAGAGACATGGTCTAGTGTAATGTAAACAGAGACAAGGTCTAGTGTAATATAAACAGGGACAGGGTCTAGTGTAAAATAAACAGGGACAGGGTCTAGTGTAATATAAACAGGGACAGGGTCTAGTGTAATATAAACAGGGTCTGGTGTAATATAAACAGGGACAGGGTCTAGTGTAATATAAACAGGGAATGGGCCTACTGTGATATTAATAGAGACAGGGTCTAATGTAATAAAAAGAGGGACAGGGTCAAGTGTAATATAAACAGTGACAGGATCGAGTGTAATATAAACAGGGTCAGGGTATGGTGTAATGCAAACAGAGACAGGGTCTAGTGTAATATAAACAGAGACAAGGCTGAGTGTAATATAAACAGAGACAGGGTCTAGTGTAATATAAACAGGGACAGGGTCTAGTGCAATATAAACAGAGAAAGGGTCGAGTGTAATATAAACAGAGACAAGGTCTAGTGTAATATAAACAGGGATAGGGTGTAGTGTAATATAAACAGAGACAGGGTCTCGTGTAATATAAACAGAGAAATGTTCTAGTTTATTATAAACAGATACAGGGTCCGGTGTAACATAACCAGTGACAGGGTCTGGTGTAATATAAACAGGGACAGGGTCTGGTGTAATATAAACAGGGACAGGGTCCAGTGCAATATCAACAGAGACAAGGTCTAGTGTAATATAAACAGAGATAGGGTCTGGTGTAACATAAACAGAGACAGGGTCTGGTGCAATATAAACAGAGACAGGGTCTGGTGTCATTTAAACAGGGTCAGGGTATGGTGTAATGCAAACAGAGACAGGGTCTTGTGTAATATAAACAGAGACAGGGTCGAGTGTAATATAAAGAGGGACAGGGTCTAGTGTAATATAAACAGAGAGAGGGTCTAGTGCAATATAAACAGGGACAGGGTCCAGTGTAAAATAAACAGAGACAAGGCCTAATGTAATATAAACAGAGACAGGGTCTCGTGTAATATAAACAGAGAAAGGGTCCAGTGTAACATAAACAGAGACAGGGTGCAGTGTAATATAAAAAGAGACAGTGCACACTGTAATATAAACAGAGACAGGGTCGAGTGTAATATAAACAGAGAATGGTTCGAGTATAATATTAACAGAGAAAGGTTCTCGTGTAATATAAACAGAGACAGGGTCCAGTGTAATATAAACAGGGTCTGGTGTAATATAAACAGGGACAGCGTCCGGTGTAATATAAACAGGGACAGGGTCTGGTGTAATATAAACAGGGACAGGGTCTGGTGTAATATAAAGAGGGACAGGGTCTGGTGTAATATAAACAGGGACAGGGTCTGGTGTAATATAAAGAGGGACAGGGTCTGGTGTAATATAAACAGGGACAGGGTCCAGTGCAATATCAACAGAGACAAGGTCGAGTGTAATATAAACAGAGACAGGCTCCAGTGGAATATAAACAGGTTCAGGGTCTCGTGTAATATAAACTGAGGCAGGGTCCAGTGTAATATAAACAGGGTCTGGTGTAATATAAACAGAGACAGGGTCCAGTGTAATATGAACAGAGAAAAGGCCTAATGTAATATAAACAGAGACAGGGTCTCGTGTAATATAAACAGAGAAAGGGTCCAGTGTAATATAAACAGAGACAGGGTCGAGTGTAATTTCAACAGAGAAAGGTTCTAGTATAATATAAACAGAGAAAGTTTCTAGTGTAATATAAACAGAGAGAGGGACCAGGTCTTGTGTAATATAAACAGAGACAGGGTCTGGTGTAATATAAACAGAGACAGGGTCTAGTGTAATATAAACAGAGACAGGGTCTGGTGTAATATAAACAGAGGCAGGGTCGAATGTAATATAAACTGGGACAGGATCTAGTATAATATAAACAGAGACAGGGTCCGGTGTCATATAAACAGAGACAGTGTCTCGTGCAATATAAACAGAGACAGGGTCCAGTGTAATATAAACAGAGACAAGGCCTAATGTAATATAAACAGAGACAGGGTCTCGTGTAATATAAACAGAGAAAGGGTCCAGTGTTATATAAACAGAGACAGGGTACAGTGTAATATAAAAAGAGACAGTGCACACTGTAATATAAACAGAGACAGGGTCGAGTGTAATATAAACAGAGAATGGTTCGAGTATAATATTAACAGAGAAAGGTTCTCGTGTAATATAAACAGAGACAGGGTCCAGTGTAATATAAACAGGGTCTGGTGTAATATAAACAGGGACAGCGTCCGGTGTAATATAAACAGGGACAGGGTCTGGTGTAATATAAACAGGGACAGGGTCTGGTGTAATATAAAGAGGGACAGGGTCTGGTGTAATATAAACAGGGACAGGGTCTGGTGTAATATAAAGAGGGACAGGGTCTGGTGTAATATAAACAGGGACAGGGTCCAGTGCAATATCAACAGAGACAAGGTCGAGTGTAATATAAACAGAGACAGGCTCCAGTGGAATATAAACAGGTTCAGGGTCTCATGTAATATAAACTGAGGCAGGGTCCAGTGTAATATAAACAGGGTCTGGTGTAATATAAACAGAGACAGGGTCCAGTGTAATATGAACAGAGAAAAGGCCTAATGTAATATAAACAGAGACAGGGTCTCGTGTAATATAAACAGAGAAAGAGTCCAGTGTAATATAAACAGAGACAGGGTCCAGTGTAATATAAACAGATACAGGGTCGAGTGTAATTTCAACAGAGAAAGGTTCTAGTATAATATAAACAGAGAAAGTTTCTAGTGTAATATAAACAGAGACAGGGACCAGGTCTTGTGTAATATAAACAGAGACAGGGTCTGGTGTAATATAAACAGAGACAGGGTCTGATGTAATATAAACAGAGACAGGGTCTGGTGTAATATAAACAGAGACAGGGTCGAATGTAATATAAACTGGGACAGGATCGAGTATAATATAAACAGAGACAGGGTCCGGTGTCATATAAACATAGACAGGGTCCAGTGCAATATAAACAGAGACAGGGTCCAGTGTAATATGAACAGGGACAGCTTTTAGTGTAATATAAACAGAGACAGTGTCTAGTGCAATATAAACAGAGACAGGGTCCAGTGTAATATAAACAGAGACAAGGCCTAATGTAATATAAACAGAGACAGGGTCTCGTGTAATATAAACAGAGAAAGGGTCCAGTGTAATATGAACAGAGACAAGGTCTAGTGTAATATAAACAGGGACAGGGTCTAGTGTAATGTAAACTGGGACAGGATCAAGTGTAATATAAACAGAGACAGGGTCCGCTGTAATATAAATATAGACAGGGTCCAGGTCTTGTGTAATATAAACAGAGGCAGGGTCTAGTGTAATATAAACAGTGACAGGGTCAAGAGTAATATAAGCAGAGAAAGGGACCGGGTCTTGTGTCATATAAACAGAGACAGGGTCTTTTGCAATATAAACAGAGAAAGGGTCCAGTGTAATATAAACAGAGACAGAGTCCAGTGTAATATGTACAGAGACAAGGTCTCGTGTAATATAAACAGGGACAGGGTCTAGTGTAATATAAACAGAGACATGGCCTAGTGCAACATAAACACAGACAGGGTCTCGTGTAATATAAACAGAGTAAGTGTCCAGTGTAATATAAACAGAGACAGGGTCCAGTGTAATATGAACAGAGACAAGGTCTAGTGTAATATAAACAGGGACAGGGTCGAGTGTAATATAAACAGGGACAGGGTCGAGTGTAATATAAACAGAGAAAGGGTCTTGTGTAATATAAACAGAGACAGGGTCCGGTGTAACATAAACAAGGACAGGGTCCAGTGTAATATAAACAGGGTCTGTTGTAATATAAACAGAGACAGGGTCCAGTGTAATATAAACAGAGACAGGGTCTCGTGTAATATAAACATAGACAGGGTCCAGTGTAATATAAACAGAGACAGGGTCCAGTGTAATATCAACAGGGACAGCTTCTAGTGTAATATAAACAGAGACAGTGTCTAGTTCAATGTAAACAGAGACAGGGTCTAGTGTAATATAAACAGAGACAAGGCCTAATGTAATATAAACAGAAACAGGGTCTCGTATAATATATACAGAGAGAGGGTCCAGTGTAATATAAACAGAGACAGGGTCCAGTGTAATATAAACAGGGACAGGGTCGAGTGTAATATAAACAGAGAAATGTTCCAGTATAATTTAAACAGAGAAAGGTTCTAGTGTAATATAAACAGGGAATGGGCCTACTGTGATATTAATAGAGACAGGGTCTAATGTAATAAAAAGAGGGACAGGGTCAAGTGTAATATAAACAGTGACAGGATCGAGTGTAATATAAACAGGGCCAGAGTATGGTGTAATGCAAACAGAGACAGGGTCTAGTGTAACATAAACATAGACAGGGTCCAGTGTAATATAAACAGGGACAGGGTCTAGTGTAATATAAACAGAGATAGGGTCTAGTGTAACATAAACAGACACAGGGACCGGGTCTTGTGCAATATAAACAGCAACAGGGTCTAGTATAATATAAACAGGGATAGGGCCTCGTGTAATATAAAGAGAGACAGGGTCTAGTGTAATATAAACAGAGACAGGGTCTAGTGTAATATAAACAGAGACAGGGTCGAGTGTAATATAAACAGAGACAAGGTCTAGTGTAATATAAACAGGGATAGGGTGTAGTGTAATATAAACAGAGACAGGGTCCAGTGTAATATAAACAGGGACAGGGTCGAGTGTAATATAAACAGAGAAATGTTCCAGTATAATTTAAACAGAGAAAGGTCTGGTGTAATATAAACAGGGACAGGGTCTAGTGTAATATAAACAGGGAATGGGCCTACTGTGATATTAATAGAGACAGGGTCTAATGTAATAAAAAGAGGGACAGGGTCAAGTGTAATATAAACAGTGACAGGATCGAGTGTAATATAAACAGGGTCAGGGTATGGTGTAATGCAAACAGAGACAGGGTCTAGTGTAATATAAACAGAGACAAGGCTGAGTGTAATATAAACAGAGACAGGGTCTAGTGTAATATAAACAGGGACAGGGTCTAGTGCAATATAAACAGAGAAAGGGTCGAGTGTAATATAAACAGAGACAAGGTCTAGTGTAATATAAACAGGGATAGGGTGTAGTGTAATATAAACAGAGACAGGGTCTCGTGTAATATAAACAGAGAAATGTTCTAGTTTATTATAAACAGATACAGGGTCCGGTGTAACATAACCAGTGACAGGGTCTGGTGTAATATAAACAGGGACAGGGTCTGGTGTAATATAAACAGGGACAGGGTCCAGTGCAATATCAACAGAGACAAGGTCTAGTGTAATATAAACAGAGATAGGGTCTGGTGTAACATAAACAGAGACAGGGTCTGGTGCAATATAAACAGAGACAGGGTCTGGTGTCATTTAAACAGGGTCAGGGTATGGTGTAATGCAAACAGAGACAGGGTCTTGTGTAATATAAACAGAGACAGGGTCGAGTGTAATATAAAGAGGGACAGGGTCTAGTGTAATATAAACAGAGAGAGGGTCTAGTGCAATATAAACAGGGACAGGGTCTAGTGTAATATAAACAGAGACAGGGTCTAGTGTAATATAAACAGGGACAGGGTCTAGTGTAATATAAACAGGGAATGGGCCTACTGTGATATTAATAGAGACAGGGTCTAATGTAATAAAAAGAGGGACAGGGTCAAGTGTAATATAAACAGTGACAGGATCGAGTGTAATATAAACAGGGTCAGGGTATGGTGTAATGCAAACAGAGACAGTGTCTAGTGTAATATAAACAGAGACAGGGTCTCGTGTAACATAAATAGAGACAGGGTCTAGTGTAACATAAACAGAGACAGGGACCGGGTCTTGTGCAATATAAACAGCAACAGGGTCTAGAGTAATATAAACAGGGATAGGGCCTAGTGTAATATAAAGAGAGACAGGGTCTAGTGTAATATAAACAGAGACAGGGTCTAGTGTAATATAAACAGAGACAGGGTCGAGTGTAATATAAACAGAGACAAGGTCTAGTGTAATATAAACAGGGATAGGGTGTAGTGTAATATAAACAGAGACAGGGTCTCGTGTAATATAAACAGAGAAAAGTTCTAGTTTATTATAAACAGATACAGGGTCCGGTGTAACATAACCAGTGACAGGGTCTGGTGTAATATAAACAGGGACAGGGTCTGGTGTAATATAAACAGGGACAGGGTCCAGTGCAATATCAACAGAGACAAGGTCTAGTGTAATATAAACAGAGATAGGGTCTGGTGTAACATAAACAGAGACAGGGTCTGGTGCAATATAAACAGAGACAGGGTCTGGTGTCATTTAAACAGGGTCAGGGTATGGTGTAATGCAAACAGAGACAGGGTCTTGTGTAATATAAACAGAGACAGGGTCGAGTGTAATATAAAGAGGGACAGGGTCTAGTGTAATATAAACAGAGACAAGGCCTAGTGTAATATAAAGAGAGACAGGGTCTCGTGTTATATAAACAGAGAAAGGGTCCAGTGTAATATAAACAGAGACATGGTCTAGTGTAATGTAAACAGAGACAAGGTCTAGTGTAATATAAACAGGGACAGGGTCTAGTGTAAAATAAACAGGGACAGGGTCTAGTGTAATATAAACAGGGACAGGGTCTAGTGTAATATAAACAGGGTCTGGTGTAATATAAACAGAGACAGGGTCCAGTGTAATATAAACAGGGACAGGGTCTAGTGTAATATAAACAGAGAGAGGGTCTAGTGCAATATAAACAGGGACAGGGTCTAGTGTAATATAAACAGAGACAGGGTCTAGTGTAATATAAACAGGGACAGGGTCTAGTGTAATATAAACAGGGAATGGGCCTACTGTGATATTAATAGAGACAGGGTCTAATGTAATAAAAAGAGGGACAGGGTCAAGTGTAATATAAACAGTGACAGGATCGAGTGTAATATAAACAGGGTCAGGGTATGGTGTAATGCAAACAGAGACAGTGTCTAGTGTAATATAAACAGAGACAGGGTCTCGTGTAACATAAATAGAGACAGGGTCTAGTGTAACATAAACAGAGACAGGGACCGGGTCTTGTGCAATATAAACAGCAACAGGGTCTAGTGTAATAGAAACAGGGATAGGGCCTAGTGTAATATAAAGAGAGACAGGGTCTAGTGTAATATAAACAGAGACAGGGTCTAGTGTAATATAAACAGAGGGACAGGGTCTAGTGTAATATAAACAGAGACAGGGTCTAGTGTAATATAAACAGAGACAGGGTCTAGTGTAATATAAACAGAGACATGGTCTAGTGTAATATAAACAGAGACCAGGTCTAGTGTAATATAACCAGAGACAGGGTCTAGTGTAATATAAACAGAGAAAGGGTCCAGTGTAATATAAACAGAGACATGGTCTAGTGTAATGTAAACAGAGACAAGGTCTAGTGTAATATAAACAGGGACAGGGTCTAGTGTAAAATAAGCAGGGACAGGGTCTAGTGTAATATAAACAGGGACAGGGTCTGGTGTAATATAAACAGAGACAGGGTCCAGTGTAATATAAACAGGGACAGGGTCTAGTGTAATATAAACAGAGAGAGGGTCTAGTGCAATATAAACAGGGACAGGGTCTAGTGTAATATAAACAGAGACAGGGTCTAGTGTAATATAAACAGGGACAGGGTCTAGTGTAATATAAACAGGGAATGGGCCTACTGTGATATTAAGAGACAGGGTCTAATGTAATAAAAAGAGGGACAGGGTCAAGTGTAATATAAACAGTGACAGGATCGAGTGTAATATAAACAGGGTCAGGGTATGGTGTAATGCAAACAGAGACAGTGTCTAGTGTAATATAAACAGAGACTGGGTCTCGTGTAACATAAATAGAGACAGGGTCTAGTGTAACATAAACAGAGACAGGGACCGGGTCTTGTGCAATATAAACAGCAACAGGGTCTAGTGTAATATAAACAGGGATAGGGCCTAGTGTAATATAAAGAGAGACAGGGTCTAGTGTAATATAAACAGAGACAGGGTCTAGTGTAATATAAACAGAGGGACAGGGTCTAGTGTAATATAAACAGAGACAGGGTCTAGTGTAATATAAACAGAGACAGCGTCTAGTGTAATATAAACAGAGACATGGTCTAGTGTAATATAAACAGAGACCAGGTCTAGTGTAATATAACCAGAGACAGGGTCTAGTGTAATATAAACAGAGACAGGGTCCGGTGTAATATGAACAGAGACAAGGTCTAGTGTAATATAAACAGGGACAGGGTCTGGTGTAATATAAACAGGGACAGGGTCTAGTGTAATATAAACAGGGACAGGGTCTCGTGTAATATAAACAGAGACAAGGCCGAGTGTAATGTTAACAGAGACGGGGTCTCGTGCAAATAAACAGAGAAAGGGTCCAGTGTAATATAAACAGAGACAGGGTCCAGTGTAATATAACCAGAGACAGGGTCCGGTGCAACATAAACAGAGACAGGGTCGAGTGTAATATAAACAGAGACAGGGTCGAGTGTAATATAAACAGAGACAAGGTCTAGTGTAATATAAACAGAGACAATGTCGAGTGCAATATAAACAGGGACAGGGTCTAGTTTAATATAAAAACGGACAGGGTCTAGTGTAATATAAACAGAGACAGGGTCTGGTGTAATATAAACAGGGTCAGGGTATGGTGTAATATAAACAGGGACAGGGTCCAGTACACTATCAACAATGACAAAGTCGAGTGTAATATAAACAGAGATAGGGTCTGGTGGAACATAAACAGAGACAGAATCTGGTGTAATATAAACAGAGACAGGATCTGGTGTAATATAAACAGGGTCAGGGTATGGTTTAATGCAAACAGAGACAGGGTCTAGTGTAATGTAAACAGAGACAGTTTCTAGTGTAATATAAACAGAGACAGGAACCAGGTCTTGTGTAATATAAACAGAGACAGGTTCTAGTGTAATATAAACAGTGACAGGGTCTAGTGTAATATAAACAGAGACAGGGACCAGGTCTTGTGTACTATAAACAGAGACAAGGCCTAGTGTAATATAAACAGAGACAGGGTCTCGTGTAATGTAAACAGAGAAAGGGTCCAGTGCAATATAAACAGAGACAGGGTCCAGGGTAATATAAACAGTGACAGGGTCTGGTGCAACATAAACAGAGACAGGGTCCAGTGCAATATCAACAGAGACAAGGTCTGGTGTAATATAAACAGAGACAGTGTCTGGTGTAATATAAACAGGGTCAGGGTATGGTGCAATGCAAACAAAGACAGGGTCCAGTGTAATATAAACAGGGACAGGGTCTAGTGTAATATAAACAGAGGCAGTGTCCAGTGTAATATAAACAGGGTCTGGTGTAATATAAACAGAAACAGAGTCTAGTGTAATATGAACAGGGACAGGGTCTAGTGTAATATAAACAGAGATAGGGTCTAGTGTAACATAAACAGACACAGGGACCGGGTCTTGTGCAATATAAACAGCAACAGGGTCTAGTGTAATATAAACTGGGATAGGGCCTAGTGTGAAATAAAGAGAGACAGGGTCTAGTGTAATATAAACAGAGACAGGGTCCGGTGTAACATAAACAAGGACAGGGTCCAGTGTAATATAAACAGGGTCTGTTGTAATATAAACAGAGACAGGGTCCAGTGCAATATAAACAGAGACAGGGTCCAGTGTAATATAAACAGAGACAAGGCCTAATGTAATATAAACAGAAACAGGGTCTCGTATAATATATACAGAGAGAGGGTCCAGTGTAATATAAACAGAGACAGGGTCCAGTGTAATATAAACAGGGACAGGGTCCAGTGTAATATAAACAGAGAAATGTTCCAGTATAATTTAAACAGAGAAAGGTTCTCGTGTGATATAAACAGAGACAGGGTCTAGTGTAATATAAACAGGGACAGGGTGTAGTGTAATATAAACAGAGACAGGGTCTCGTGTAATATAAACAGAGAAAAGTTCTAGTTTATTATAAACAGATACAGGGTCCGGTGTAACATAACCAGTGACAGGGTCTGGTGTAATATAAACAGGGACAGGGTCTGGTGTAATATAAACAGAGACAGGGCCTCGTGTAATATCAACAGAGACAAGGTCTAGTGTAATATAAACAGAGATAGGGTCTGGTGTAAAATAAACAGAGACAGGGTCTGGTGTAATATGAACAGAGACAGGGTCTGGTGTCATGTAAACAGGGTCAGGGTATGGTGTAATGCAAACAGAGACAGGGTCTTGTGTAATATAAACAGAGACAGGGTCGAGTGTAATATAAAGAGGGACAGGGTCTAGTGTAATATAAACAGAGACAAGGCCTAGTGTAATATAAAGAGAGACAGGGTCTCGTGTTATATAAACAGAGAAAGGGTCCAGTGTAATATAAACAGAGACATGGTCTAGTGTAATGTAAACAGAGACAAGGTCTAGTGTAATATAAACAGGGACAGGGTCTAGTGTAAAATAAACAGGGACAGGGTCTAGTGTAATATAAACAGGGTCTGGTGTAATATAAACAGAGACAGGGTCCAGTGTAATATAAACAGGGACAGGGTCTAGTGTAATATAAACAGAGAGAGGGTCTAGTGCAATATAAACAGGGACAGGGTCTAGTGTAATATAAACAGAGACAGGGTCTAGTGTAATATAAACAGGGACAGGGTCTAGTGTAATATAAACAGGGAATGGGCCTACTGTGATATTAATAGAGACAGGGTCTAATGTAATAAAAAGAGGGACAGGGTCAAGTGTAATATAAACAGTGACAGGATCGAGTGTAATATAAACAGGGTCAGGGTATGGTGTAATGCAAACAGAGACAGTGTCTAGTGTAATATAAACAGAGACAGGGTCTCGTGTAACATAAATAGAGACAGGGTCTAGTGTAACATAAACAGAGACAGGGACCGGGTCTTGTGCAATATAAACAGCAACAGGGTCTAGTGTAATATAAACAGGGATAGGGCCTAGTGTAATATAAAGAGAGACAGGGTCTAGTGTAATATAAACAGAGACAGGGTCTAGTGTAATATAAACAGAGGGACAGGGTCTAGTGTAATATAAACAGAGACAGGGTCTAGTGTAATATAAACAGAGACAGGGTCTAGTGTAATATAAACAGAGACATGGTCTAGTGTAATATAACCAGAGACAGGGTCTAGTGTAATATAAACAGAGAAAGGGTCCAGTGTAATATAAACAGAGACATGGTCTAGTGTAATGTAAACAGAAACAAGGTCTAGTGTAATATAAACAGGGACAGGGTCTAGTGTAAAATAAGCAGGGACAGGGTCTAGTGTAATATAAACAGGGACAGGGTCTGGTGTAATATAAACAGAGACAGGGTCCAGTGTAATATAAACAGGGACAGGGTCTAGTGTAATATAAACAGAGAGAGGGTCTAGTGCAATATAAACAGGGACAGGGTCTAGTGTAATATAAACAGAGACAGGGTCTAGTGTAATATAAACAGGGACAGGGTCTAGTGTAATATAAACAGGGAATGGGCCTACTGCGATATTAATAGAGACAGGGTCTAATGTAATAAAAAGAGGGACAGGGTCAAGTGTAATATAAACAGTGACAGGATCGAGTGTAATATAAACAGGGTCAGGGTATGGTGTAATGCAAACAGAGACAGTGTCTAGTGTAATATAAACAGAGACTGGGTCTCGTGTAACATAAATAGAGACAGGGTCTAGTGTAACATAAACAGAGACAGGGACCGGGTCTTGTGCAATATAAACAGCAACAGGGTCTAGTGTAATATAAACAGGGATAGGGCCTAGTGTAATATAAAGAGAGACAGGGTCTAGTGTAATATAAACAGAGACAGGGTCTAGTGTAATATAAACAGAGGGACAGGGTCTAGTGTAATATAAACAGAGACAGGGTCTAGTGTAATATAAACAGAGACAGCGTCTAGTGTAATATAAACAGAGACAAGGTCTAGTGTAATATAAACAGGGACAGGGTCTGGTGTAATATAAACAGGGACAGGGTCTAGTGTAATATAAACAGGGACAGGGTCTCGTGTAATATAAACAGAGACAAGGCCGAGTGTAATGTTAACAGAGACGGGGTCTCGTGCAAATAAACAGAGAAAGGGTCCAGTGTAATATAAACAGAGACAGGGTCCAGTGTAATATAACCAGAGACAGGGTCCGGTGCAACATAAACAGAGACAGGGTCGAGTGTAATATAAACAGAGACAGGGTCGAGTGTAATATAAACAGAGACAAGGTCTAGTGTAATATAAACAGAGACAATGTCGAGTGCAATATAAACAGGGACAGGGTCTAGTTTAATATAAAAACGGACAGGGTCTAGTGTAATATAAACAGAGACAGGGTCTGGTGTAATATAAACAGGGTCAGGGTATGGTGTAATATAAACAGGGACAGGGTCCAGTACACTATCAACAATGACAAAGTCGAGTGTAATATAAACAGAGATAGGGTCTGGTGGAACATAAACAGAGACAGAATCTGGTGTAATATAAACAGAGACAGGATCTGGTGTAATATAAACAGGGTCAGGGTATGGTTTAATGCAAACAGAGACAGGGTCTAGTGTAATGTAAACAGAGACAGTTTCTAGTGTAATATAAACAGAGACAGGAACCAGGTCTTGTGTAATATAAACAGAGACAGGTTCTAGTGTAATATAAACAGTGACAGGGTCTAGTGTAATATAAACAGAGACAGGGACCAGGTCTTGTGTACTATAAACAGAGACAAGGCCTAGTGTAATATAAACAGAGACATGGTCTCGTGTAATGTAAACAGAGAAAGGGTCCAGTGCAATATAAACAGAGACAGGGTCCAGGGTAATATAAACAGTGACAGGGTCTGGTGCAACATAAACAGAGACAGGGTCCAGTGCAATATCAACAGAGACAAGGTCTGGTGTAATATAAACAGAGACAGTGTCTGGTGTAATATAAACAGGGTCAGGGTATGGTGCAATGCAAACAAAGACAGGGTCCAGTGTAATATAAACAGGGACAGGGTCTAGTGTAATATAAACAGAGGCAGTGTCCAGTGTAATATAAACAGGGTCTGGTGTAATATAAACAGAAACAGAGTCTAGTGTAATATGAACAGGGACAGGGTCTAGTGTAATATAAACAGAGATAGGGTCTAGTGTAACATAAACAGACACAGGGACCGGGTCTTGTGCAATATAAACAGCAACAGGGTCTAGTGTAATATAAACTGGGATAGGGCCTAGTGTGAAATAAAGAGAGACAGGGTCTAGTGTAATATAAACAGAGACAGGGTCCGGTGTAACATAAACAAGGACAGGGTCCAGTGTAATATAAACAGGGTCTGTTGTAATATAAACAGAGACAGGGTCCAGTGTAATATAAACAGAGACAGGGTCTCGTGTAATATAAACATAGACAGGGTCCAGTGCAATATAAACAGAGACAGGGTCCAGTGTAATATAAACAGAGACAAGGCCTAATGTAATATAAACAGAAACAGGGTCTCGTATAATATATACAGAGAGAGGGTCCAGTGTAATATAAACAGAGACAGGGTCCAGTGTAATATAAACAGGGACAGGGTCCAGTGTAATATAAACAGAGAAATGTTCCAGTATAATTTAAACAGAGAAAGGTTCTCGTGTGATATAAACAGAGACAGGGTCTAGTGTAATATAAACAGGGACAGGGTGTAGTGTAATATAAACAGAGACAGGGTCTCGTGTAATATAAACAGAGAAAAGTTCTAGTTTATTATAAACAGATACAGGGTCCGGTGTAACATAACCAGTGACAGGGTCTGGTGTAATATAAACAGGGACAGGGTCTGGTGTAATATAAACAGAGACAGGGTCTCGTGTAATATCAACAGAGACAAGGTCTAGTGTAATATAAACAGAGATAGGGTCTGGTGTAACATAAACAGAGACAGGGTCTGGTGTAATATGAACAGAGACAGGGTCTGGTGTCATGTAAACAGGGTCAGGGTATGGTGTAATGCAAACAGAGACAGGGTCTTGTGTAATATAAACAGAGACAGGGTCGAGTGTAATATAAAGAGGGACAGGGTCTAGTGTAATATAAACAGAGACAAGGCCTAGTGTAATATAAAGAGAGACAGGGTCTCGTGTTATATAAACAGAGAAAGGGTCCAGTGTAATATAAACAGAGACATGGTCTAGTGTAATGTAAACAGAGACAAGGTCTAGTGTAATATAAACAGGGACAGGGTCTAGTGTAAAATAAACAGGGACAGGGTCTAGTGTAATATAAACACGGTCTGGTGTAATATAAACAGAGACAGGGTCTAGTGTAATATAAACAGGGTCAGGGTATGGTTTAATGCAAACAGAGACAGGGTCTAGTGTAATGTAAACAGAGACAGTTTCTAGTGTAATATAAACAGAGACAGGGACCAGGTCTTGTGTAATATAAACAGAGACAGGTTCTAGTGTAATATAAACAGTGACAGGGTCTAGTGTAATATAAACAGAGACAGGGACCAGGTCTTGTGTACTATAAACAGAGACAGGGTCTAGTGTAATATAAACAGGGACAGGGTCTAGTGTTATATAAACAGAGACAAGGCCTAGTGTAATATAAACAGAGACAGGGTCTCGTGTAATGTAAACGGAGAAAGGGTCCAGTGCAATATAAACAGAGACAGGGTCCAGGGTAATATAAACAGTGACAGGGTCTGGTGCAACATAAACAGAGACAGGGTCCAGTGCAATATCAACAGAGACAAGGTCTGGTGTAATATAAACAGAGACAGTGTCTGGTGTAATATAAACAGGGTCAGGGTATGGTGCAATGCAAACAAAGACAGGGTCCAGTGTAATATAAACAGGGACAGGGTCTAGTGTAATATTAACAGAGGCAGTGTCCAGTGTAATATAAACAGGGTCTGGTGTAATATAAACAGAAACAGAGTCTAGTGTAATATGAACAGGGACAGGGTCTTGTGTAATATAAACAGGGCCAGAGTATGGTGTAATGCAAACAGAGACAGGGTCTAGTGTAACATAAACATAGACAGGGTCCAGTGTAATATAAACAGGGACAGGGTCTAGTGTAATATAAACAGAGATAGGGTCTAGTGTAACATAAACAGACACAGGGACCGGGTCTTGTGCAATATAAACAGCAACAGGGTCTAGTATAATATAAACAGGGATAGGGCCTCGTGTAATATAAAGAGAGACAGGGTCTAGTGTAATATAAACAGAGACAGGGTCTAGTGTAATATAAACAGAGACAGGGTCGAGTGTAATATAAACAGAGACAAGGTCTAGTGTAATATAAACAGGGATAGGGTGTAGTGTAATATAAACAGAGACAGGGTCCAGTGTAATATAAACAGGGACAGGGTCGAGTGTAATATAAACAGAGAAATGTTCCAGTATAATTTAAACAGAGAAAGGTTCTCGTGTGATATAAACAGAGACAGGGTCTAGTGTAATATAAACAGGGACAGGGTGTAGTGTAATATAAACAGAGACAGGGTCTCGTGTAATATAAACAGAGAAAAGTTCTAGTTTATTATAAACAGATACAGGGTCCGGTGTAACATAACCAGTGACAGGGTCTGGTGTAATATAAACAGGGACAGGGTCTGGTGTAATATAAACAGGGACAGGGTCCAGTGCAATATCAACAGAGACAAGGTCTAGTGTAATATAAACAGAGAGAGGGTCTGGTGTAACATAAACAGAGACAGGGTCTGGTGCAATATAAACAGAGACAGGGTCTGGTGTCATTTAAACAGGGTCAGGGTATGGTGTAATGCAAACAGAGACAGGGTCTTGTGTAATATAAACAGAGACAGGGTCTTGTGTAATATAAACAGAGACAGGGTCGAGTGTAATATAAAGAGGGACAGGGTCTAGTGTAATATAAACAGAGACAAGGCCTAGTGTAATATAAAGAGAGACAGGGTCTCGTGTTATATAAACAGAGAAAGGGTCCAGTGTAATATAAACAGAGACATGGTCTAGTGTAATGTAAACAGAGACAAGGTCTAGTGTAATATAAACAGGGACAGGGTCTAGTGTAAAATAAGCAGGGACAGGGTCTAGTGTAATATAAACAGGGACAGGGTCTGGTGTAATATAAACAGAGACAGGGTCCAGTGTAATATAAACAGGGACAGGGTCTAGTGTAATATAAACAGAGAGAGGGTCTAGTGCAATATAAACAGGGACAGGGTCTAGTGTAATATAAACAGAGACAGGGTCTAGTGTAATATAAACAGGGACAGGGTCTAGTGTAATATAAACAGGGAATGGGCCTACTGCGATATTAATAGAGACAGGGTCTAATGTAATAAAAAGAGGGACAGGGTCAAGTGTAATATAAACAGTGACAGGATCGAGTGTAATATAAACAGGGTCAGGGTATGGTGTAATGCAAACAGAGACAGTGTCTAGTGTAATATAAACAGAGACTGGGTCTCGTGTAACATAAATAGAGACAGGGTCTAGTGTAACATAAACAGAGACAGGGACCGGGTCTTGTGCAATATAAACAGCAACAGGGTCTAGTGTAATATAAACAGGGATAGGGCCTAGTGTAATATAAAGAGAGACAGGGTCTAGTGTAATATAAACAGAGACAGGGTCTAGTGTAATATAAACAGAGGGACAGGGTCTAGTGTAATATAAACAGAGACAGGGTCTAGTGTAATATAAACAGAGACAGCGTCTAGTGTAATATAAACAGAGACATGGTCTAGTGTAATATAAACAGAGACCAGGTCTAGTGTAATATAACCAGAGACAGGGTCTAGTGTAATATAAACAGAGACAGGGTCCGGTGTAATATGAACAGAGACAAGGTCTAGTGTAATATAAACAGGGACAGGGTCTGGTGTAATATAAACAGGGACAGGGTCTAGTGTAATATAAACAGGGACAGGGTCTCGTGTAATATAAACAGAGACAAGGCCGAGTGTAATGTTAACAGAGACGGGGTCTCGTGCAAATAAACAGAGAAAGGGTCCAGTGTAATATAAACAGAGACAGGGTCCAGTGTAATATAACCAGAGACAGGGTCCGGTGCAACATAAACAGAGACAGGGTCGAGTGTAATATAAACAGAGACAGGGTCGAGTGTAATATAAACAGAGACAAGGTCTAGTGTAATATAAACAGAGACAATGTCGAGTGCAATATAAACAGGGACAGGGTCTAGTTTAATATAAAAACGGACAGGGTCTAGTGTAATATAAACAGAGACAGGGTCTGGTGTAATATAAACAGGGTCAGGGTATGGTGTAATATAAACAGGGACAGGGTCCAGTACACTATCAACAATGACAAAGTCGAGTGTAATATAAACAGAGATAGGGTCTGGTGGAACATAAACAGAGACAGAATCTGGTGTAATATAAACAGAGACAGGATCTGGTGTAATATAAACAGGGTCAGGGTATGGTTTAATGCAAACAGAGACAGGGTCTAGTGTAATGTAAACAGAGACAGTTTCTAGTGTAATATAAACAGAGACAGGAACCAGGTCTTGTGTAATATAAACAGAGACAGGTTCTAGTGTAATATAAACAGTGACAGGGTCTAGTGTAATATAAACAGAGACAGGGACCAGGTCTTGTGTACTATAAACAGAGACAAGGCCTAGTGTAATATAAACAGAGACATGGTCTCGTGTAATGTAAACAGAGAAAGGGTCCAGTGCAATATAAACAGAGACAGGGTCCAGGGTAATATAAACAGTGACAGGGTCTGGTGCAACATAAACAGAGACAGGGTCCAGTGCAATATCAACAGAGACAAGGTCTGGTGTAATATAAACAGAGACAGTGTCTGGTGTAATATAAACAGGGTCAGGGTATGGTGCAATGCAAACAAAGACAGGGTCCAGTGTAATATAAACAGGGACAGGGTCTAGTGTAATATAAACAGAGGCAGTGTCCAGTGTAATATAAACAGGGTCTGGTGTAATATAAACAGAAACAGAGTCTAGTGTAATATGAACAGGGACAGGGTCTAGTGTAATATAAACAGAGATAGGGTCTAGTGTAACATAAACAGACACAGGGACCGGGTCTTGTGCAATATAAACAGCAACAGGGTCTAGTGTAATATAAACTGGGATAGGGCCTAGTGTGAAATAAAGAGAGACAGGGTCTAGTGTAATATAAACAGAGACAGGGTCCGGTGTAACATAAACAAGGACAGGGTCCAGTGTAATATAAACAGGGTCTGTTGTAATATAAACAGAGACAGGGTCCAGTGTAATATAAACAGAGACAGGGTCTCGTGTAATATAAACATAGACAGGGTCCAGTGCAATATAAACAGAGACAGGGTCCAGTGTAATATAAACAGAGACAAGGCCTAATGTAATATAAACAGAAACAGGGTCTCGTATAATATATACAGAGAGAGGGTCCAGTGTAATATAAACAGAGACAGGGTCCAGTGTAATATAAACAGGGACAGGGTCCAGTGTAATATAAACAGAGAAATGTTCCAGTATAATTTAAACAGAGAAAGGTTCTCGTGTGATATAAACAGAGACAGGGTCTAGTGTAATATAAACAGGGACAGGGTGTAGTGTAATATAAACAGAGACAGGGTCTCGTGTAATATAAACAGAGAAAAGTTCTAGTTTATTATAAACAGATACAGGGTCCGGTGTAACATAACCAGTGACAGGGTCTGGTGTAATATAAACAGGGACAGGGTCTGGTGTAATATAAACAGAGACAGGGTCTCGTGTAATATCAACAGAGACAAGGTCTAGTGTAATATAAACAGAGATAGGGTCTGGTGTAACATAAACAGAGACAGGGTCTGGTGTAATATGAACAGAGACAGGGTCTGGTGTCATGTAAACAGGGTCAGGGTATGGTGTAATGCAAACAGAGACAGGGTCTTGTGTAATATAAACAGAGACAGGGTCGAGTGTAATATAAAGAGGGACAGGGTCTAGTGTAATATAAACAGAGACAAGGCCTAGTGTAATATAAAGAGAGACAGGGTCTCGTGTTATATAAACAGAGAAAGTGTCCAGTGTAATATAAACAGAGACATGGTCTAGTGTAATGTAAACAGAGACAAGGTCTAGTGTAATATAAACAGGGACAGGGTCTAGTGTAAAATAAACAGGGACAGGGTCTAGTGTAATATAAACACGGTCTGGTGTAATATAAACAGAGACAGGGTCTAGTGTAATATAAACAGGGTCAGGGTATGGTTTAATGCAAACAGAGACAGGGTCTAGTGTAATGTAAACAGAGACAGTTTCTAGTGTAATATAAACAGAGACAGGGACCAGGTCTTGTGTAATATAAACAGAGACAGGTTCTAGTGTAATATAAACAGTGACAGGGTCTAGTGTAATATAAACAGAGACAGGGACCAGGTCTTGTGTACTATAAACAGAGACAGGGTCTAGTGTAATATAAACAGGGACAGGGTCTAGTGTTATATAAACAGAGACAAGGCCTAGTGTAATATAAACAGAGACAGGGTCTCGTGTAATGTAAACGGAGAAAGGGTCCAGTGCAATATAAACAGAGACAGGGTCCAGGGTAATATAAACAGTGACAGGGTCTGGTGCAACATAAACAGAGACAGGGTCCAGTGCAATATCAACAGAGACAAGGTCTGGTGTAATATAAACAGAGACAGTGTCTGGTGTAATATAAACAGGGTCAGGGTATGGTGCAATGCAAACAAAGACAGGGTCCAGTGTAATATAAACAGGGACAGGGTCTAGTGTAATATTAACAGAGGCAGTGTCCAGTGTAATATAAACAGGGTCTGGTGTAATATAAACAGAAACAGAGTCTAGTGTAATATGAACAGGGACAGGGTCTAGTGTAATATAAACAGTGACAGGGTCTTGTGTAATATAAACAGGGCCAGAGTATGGTGTAATGCAAACAGAGACAGGGTCTAGTGTAACATAAACATAGACAGGGTCCAGTGTAATATAAACAGGGACAGGGTCTAGTGTAATATAAACAGAGATAGGGTCTAGTGTAACATAAACAGACACAGGGACCGGGTCTTGTGCAATATAAACAGCAACAGGGTCTAGTATAATATAAACAGGGATAGGGCCTCGTGTAATATAAAGAGAGACAGGGTCTAGTGTAATATAAACAGAGACAGGGTCTAGTGTAATATAAACAGAGACAGGGTCGAGTGTAATATAAACAGAGACAAGGTCTAGTGTAATATAAACAGGGATAGGGTGTAGTGTAATATAAACAGAGACAGGGTCCAGTGTAATATAAACAGGGACAGGGTCGAGTGTAATATAAACAGAGAAATGTTCCAGTATAATTTAAACAGAGAAAGGTTCTCGTGTGATATAAACAGAGACAGGGTCTAGTGTAATATAAACAGGGACAGGGTGTAGTGTAATATAAACAGAGACAGGGTCTCGTGTAATATAAACAGAGAAAAGTTCTAGTTTATTATAAACAGATACAGGGTCCGGTGTAACATAACCAGTGACAGGGTCTGGTGTAATATAAACAGGGACAGGGTCTGGTGTAATATAAACAGGGACAGGGTCCAGTGCAATATCAACAGAGACAAGGTCTAGTGTAATATAAACAGAGAGAGGGTCTGGTGTAACATAAACAGAGACAGGGTCTGGTGCAATATAAACAGAGACAGGGTCTGGTGTCATTTAAACAGGGTCAGGGTATGGTGTAATGCAAACAGAGACAGGGTCTTGTGTAATATAAACAGAGACAGGGTCGAGTGTAATATAAAGAGGGACAGGGTCTAGTGTAATATAAACAGAGACAAGGCCTAGTGTAATATAAAGAGAGACAGGGTCTCGTGTTATATAAACAGAGAAAGGGTCCAGTGTAATATAAACAGAGACATGGTCTAGTGTAATGTAAACAGAGACAAGGTCTAGTGTAATATAAACAGGGACAGGGTCTAGTGTAAAATAAACAGGGACAGGGTCTAGTGTAATATAAACAGGGACAGGGTCTAGTGTAATATAAACAGGGTCTGGTGTAATATAAACAGAGACAGGGTCCAGTGTAATATAAACAGGGACAGGGTCTAGTGTAATATAAACAGATAATGGGCCTACTGTGATATTAATAGAGACAGGGTCTAATGTAATAAAAAGAGGGACAGGGTCAAGTGTAATATAAACAGTGACAGGATCGAGTGTAATATAAACAGGGTCAGGGTATGGTGTAATGCAAACAGAGACAGTGTCTAGTGTAATATAAACAGAGACAGGGTCTCGTGTAACATAAACAGAGACAGGGTCTAGTGTAACATAAACAGAGACAGGGACCGGGTCTTGTGCAATATAAACAGCAACAGGGTCTAGTGTAATATAAACAGGGATAGGGCCTAGTGTGATATAAAGAGAGACAGGGTCTAGTGTAATATAAACAGAGAAAGGGTCCAGTGTAATATAAACAGAGACATGGTCTAGTGTAATGTAAACAGAGACAAGGTCTAGTGTAATATAAACAGGGACAGGGTCTAGTGTAAAATAAACAGGGACAGGGTCTAGTGTAATATAAACAGGGACAGGGTCTAGTGTAATATAAACAGGGTCTGGTGTAATATAAACAGAGACAGGGTCCAGTGTAATATAAACAGGGACAGGGTCTAGTGTAATATAAACAGATAATGGGCCTACTGTGATATTAATAGAGACAGGGTCTAATGTAATAAAAAGAGGGACAGGGTCAAGTGTAATATAAACAGTGACAGGATCGAGTGTAATATAAACAGGGTCAGGGTATGGTGTAATGCAAACAGAGACAGTGTCTAGTGTAATATAAACAGAGACAGGGTCTCGTGTAACATAAACAGAGACAGGGTCTAGTGTAACATAAACAGAGACAGGGACCGGGTCTTGTGCAATATAAACAGCAACAGGGTCTAGTGTAATATAAACAGGGATAGGGCCTAGTGTGATATAAAGAGAGACAGGGTCTAGTGTAATATAAACAGAGAAAGGGTCCAGTGTAATATAAACAGAGACATGGTCTAGTGTAATGTAAACAGAGACAAGGTCTAGTGTAATATAAACAGGGACAGGGTCTAGTGTAAAATAAACAGGGCCAGGGTCTAGTGTAATATAAACTGGGACAGGGTCTAGTGTAATATAAACAGGGTCTAGTGTAATATGAACAGTGACAGGGTCTAGTGTAATATAAACAGAGACAGGGTCTAGTGTAATATAAACTGGGACAGGAACTAGTGTAATATAAACAGGGACAGGGTCTGGTGTAATATAAACAGGGACAGGGTCTAGTGTAATATAAACAGGGACAGGGTCTAGTGTAATATAAACAGAGACAAGGCCTAGTGTAATGTTAACAGAGACAGGGTCTCGTGCAAATAAACAGAGACAGGGTCCAGTGTAATATAAACAGAGACAGGGTCCAGTGTAATATAACCAGAGACAGGGTCCGGTGCAACATAAACAGAGACAGGGTCGAGTGTAATATAAACAGAGACAGGGTCGAGTGTAATATAAACAGAGAGAAGGTCTAGTGTAATATAAACAGAGACAAGGTCTAGTGTAATATAAACAGGGACAGGGTCTAGTTTAATATAAAAACGGACAGGGTCTAGTGTAATATAAACAGAGAGAGGGTCTGGTGTAATATAAACAGGGTCAGGGTATGGTGTCATATAAACAGGGACAGGGTCCAGTACAATATCAACAATGACAAAGTCTAGTGTAATATAAACAGAGATAGGGTCTGGCGGAACATAAACAGAGACAGAATCTGGTGTAATATAAACAGAGACAGGGTCTGGTGTAATATAAACAGTGTCAGGGTATGGTTTAATGCAAACAGAGACAGGGTCTAGTGTAATGTAAACAGTGACAGGGACCAGATCTTGTGTAATATAAACAGAGACAGGTTCTAGTGTAATATAAACAGTGACAGGGTCTAGTGTAATATAAACAGAGACAGGGACCAGGTCTTGTGTACTATAAACAGAGACAGGGTCTAGTGTAATATAAACAGGGACAGGGTCTAGTGTAATATAAACAGAGACAGGGACCAGGTCTTGTGTACTATAAACAGAGACAGGGTCTAGTGTAATATAAACAGGGACAGGGTCTAGTGTAATATAAACAGAGACAAGGCCTAGTGTAATATAAACAGAGACAGGGTCTCGTGTAATGTGAACAGAGAAAGGGTCCAGTGCAATATAAACAGAGACAGGGTCCAGGGTAATATAAACAGTGGCAGGGTCTGGTGCAACATAAACAGAGACAGGGTCCAGTGCAATATCAACAGAGACAAGGTCTGGTGTAATATAAACAGAGGGACAGGGTCTAGTGTAATATAAACAGAGACAGCGTCTAGTGTAATATAAACAGAGACATGGTCTAGTGTAATATAAACAGAGACCAGGTCTAGTGTAATATAACCAGAGACAGGGTCTAGTGTAATATAAACAGAGACAGGGTCCAGTGTAATATGAACAGAGACAAGGTCTAGTGGAATATAAACAGGGACAGGGTCTGGTGTAATATAAACAGGGACAGTGTCTAGTGTAATATAAACAGGGACAGGGTCTAGTGTAATATAAACAGAGACAAGGCCGAGTGTAATGTTAACAGAGACGGGGTCTCGTGCAAATAAACAGAGAAAGGGTCTAGTGTAATATAAACAGAGACAGGGTCCAGTGTAATATAAACAGAGACAGGGTCTGGGGCAACATAAACAGAGACAGGGTCGAGTGTAATATAAACAGAGACAAGGTCTAGTGTAATATAAACAGGGACAGGGTCTAGTTTAATATGAAAAGGGACAGGGTCTAGTGTAATATAAACAGAGACAGGGTCTGGTGTAATATAAACAGGGTCAGGATATGGTGTAATATAAACAGGGACAAGGTCCAGTACAATATCAACAATGACAAAGTCTAGTGTAATATAAACAGAGATAGGGTCTGGTGGAACATAAACAGAGACAGAGTCTGGTGTAATATAAACAGAGACAGGGTCTGGTGTAATATAAACAGGGACAGGGTCTAGTGTAATATAAACAGAGACAAGGCCTAGTGTAATGTTAACAGAGACAGGGTCTCGTGCAAATAAACAGAGACAGGGTCCAGTGTAATATAAACAGAGACAGGGTCCAGTGTAATATAACCAGAGACAGGGTCCGGTGCAACATAAACAGAGACAGGGTCGAGTGTAATATAAACAGAGACAGGGTCGAGTGTAATATAAACAGAGACAAGGTCTAGTGTAATATAAACAGAGACAAGGTCTAGTGTAATATAAACAGGGACAGGGTCTAGTTTAATATAAAAACGGACAGGGTCTAGTGTAATATAAACAGAGAGAGGGTCTGGTGTAATATAAACAGGGTCAGGGTATGGTGTCATATAAACAGGGACAGGGTCCAGTACAATATCAACAATGACAAAGTCTAGTGTAATATAAACAGAGATAGGGTCTGGTGGAACATAAACAGAGACAGAATCTGGTGTAATATAAACAGAGACAGGGTCTGGTGTAATATAAACAGGGTCAGGGTATGGTTTAATGCAAACAGAGACAGGGTCTAGTGTAATGTAAACAGTGACAGGGACCAGGTCTTGTGTAATATAAACAGAGACAGGTTCTAGTGTAATATAAACAGTGACAGGGTCTAGTGTAATATAAACAGAGACAGGGACCAGGTCTTGTGTACTATAAACAGAGACAGGGTCTAGTGTAATATAAACAGGGACAGGGTCTAGTGTAATATAAACAGAGACAAGGCCTAGTGTAATATAAACAGAGACAGGGTCTCGTGTAATATAAACAGAGAAAGGGTCCAGTGCAATATAAACAGAGACAGGGTCCAGGGTAATATAAACAGAGACAGGGTCTGGTGCAACATAAACAGAGACAGGGTCCAGTGCAATATCAACAGAGACAAGGTCTGGTGTAATATAAACAGAGACAGGGTCTGGTGTAATATAAACAGGGTCAGGGTATGGTGCAATGCAAACAAAGACAGGGTCTAGTGTAATATAAACAGAGACAGGGTCCAGTGTAATATAAACAGGGACAGGGTCTAGTGTAATATAAACAGAGGCAGCGTCCAGTGTAATATAAACAGGGTCTGGTGTAATATAAACAGAAACAGAGTCTAGTGTAATATGAACAGTGACAGGGTCTAGTGTAATATAAACAGTGACAGGGTCTTGTGTAATATAAACAGAGCCAGAGTATGGTGTAATGCAAACAGAGACAGGGTCTTGTGTAATATAAACAGAGACAGGGTCCAGTGTAATATAAACAGGGACAGGGTCTAGTGGAATATAAACAGAGATAGGGTCTAGTGTAACATAAACAGACACAGGGACCGGGTCTTATGCAATAGACACAGCAACAGGGTCTGTGTAATATAAACAGGGATAGGGCCTGGTGTGATATAAAGAGAGACAGGGTCTAGTGTAATATAAACAGAGACAGGGTCTAGTGTAATATAAACTGGGACAGGATCTAGTGTAATATAAACAGAGACAGGGTCTCGTGTAATATAAACAGAGAAAAGTTCTAGTTTATTATAAACAGATACAGGGTCCGGTGTAACATAACCAGTGACAGGGTCTGGTGTAATATAAACAGGGACAGGGTCTGGTGTAATATAAACAGGGACAGGGTCCAGTGCAATATCAACAGAGACAAGGTCTAGTGTAATATAAACAGAGAGAGGGTCTGGTGTAACATAAACAGAGACAGGGTCTGGTGCAATATAAACAGAGACAGGGTCTGGTGTCATTTAAACAGGGTCAGGGTATGGTGTAATGCAAACAGAGACAGGGTCTTGTGTAATATAAACAGAGACAGGGTCGAGTGTAATATAAAGAGGGACAGGGTCTAGTGTAATATAAACAGAGACAAGGCCTAGTGTAATATAAAGAGAGACAGGGTCTCGTGTTATATAAACAGAGAAAGGGTCCAGTGTAATATAAACAGAGACATGGTCTAGTGTAATGTAAACAGAGACAAGGTCTAGTGTAATATAAACAGGGACAGGGTCTAGTGTAAAATAAACAGGGACAGGGTCTAGTGTAATATAAACAGGGACAGGGTCTAGTGTAATATAAACAGGGTCTGGTGTAATATAAACAGAGACAGGGTCCAGTGTAATATAAACAGGGACAGGGTCTAGTGTAATATAAACAGATAATGGGCCTACTGTGATATTAATAGAGACAGGGTCTAATGTAATAAAAAGAGGGACAGGGTCAAGTGTAATATAAACAGTGACAGGATCGAGTGTAATATAAACAGGGTCAGGGTATGGTGTAATGCAAACAGAGACAGTGTCTAGTGTAATATAAACAGAGACAGGGTCTCGTGTAACATAAACAGAGACAGGGTCTAGTGTAACATAAACAGAGACAGGGACCGGGTCTTGTGCAATATAAACAGCAACAGGGTCTAGTGTAATATAAACAGGGATAGGGCCTAGTGTGATATAAAGAGAGACAGGGTCTAGTGTAATATAAACAGAGAAAGGGTCCAGTGTAATATAAACAGAGACATGGTCTAGTGTAATGTAAACAGAGACAAGGTCTAGTGTAATATAAACAGGGACAGGGTCTAGTGTAAAATAAACAGGGACAGGGTCTAGTGTAATATAAACAGGGACAGGGTCTAGTGTAATATAAACAGGGTCTGGTGTAATATAAACAGAGACAGGGTCCAGTGTAATATAAACAGGGACAGGGTCTAGTGTAATATAAACAGATAATGGGCCTACTGTGATATTAATAGAGACAGGGTCTAATGTAATAAAAAGAGGGACAGGGTCAAGTGTAATATAAACAGTGACAGGATCGAGTGTAATATAAACAGGGTCAGGGTATGGTGTAATGCAAACAGAGACAGTGTCTAGTGTAATATAAACAGAGACAGGGTCTCGTGTAACATAAACAGAGACAGGGTCTAGTGTAACATAAACAGAGACAGGGACCGGGTCTTGTGCAATATAAACAGCAACAGGGTCTAGTGTAATATAAACAGGGATAGGGCCTAGTGTGATATAAAGAGAGACAGGGTCTAGTGTAATATAAACAGAGAAAGGGTCCAGTGTAATATAAACAGAGACATGGTCTAGTGTAATGTAAACAGAGACAAGGTCTAGTGTAATATAAACAGGGACAGGGTCTAGTGTAAAATAAACAGGGCCAGGGTCTAGTGTAATATAAACTGGGACAGGGTCTAGTGTAATATAAACAGGGTCTAGTGTAATATGAACAGTGACAGGGTCTAGTGTAATATAAACAGAGACAGGGTCTAGTGTAATATAAACTGGGACAGGAACTAGTGTAATATAAACAGGGACAGGGTCTGGTGTAATATAAACAGGGACAGGGTCTAGTGTAATATAAACAGGGACAGGGTCTAGTGTAATATAAACAGAGACAAGGCCTAGTGTAATGTTAACAGAGACAGGGTCTCGTGCAAATAAACAGAGACAGGGTCCAGTGTAATATAAACAGAGACAGGGTCCAGTGTAATATAACCAGAGACAGGGTCCGGTGCAACATAAACAGAGACAGGGTCGAGTGTAATATAAACAGAGACAGGGTCGAGTGTAATATAAACAGAGAGAAGGTCTAGTGTAATATAAACAGAGACAAGGTCTAGTGTAATATAAACAGGGACAGGGTCTAGTTTAATATAAAAACGGACAGGGTCTAGTGTAATATAAACAGAGAGAGGGTCTGGTGTAATATAAACAGGGTCAGGGTATGGTGTCATATAAACAGGGACAGGGTCCAGTACAATATCAACAATGACAAAGTCTAGTGTAATATAAACAGAGATAGGGTCTGGCGGAACATAAACAGAGACAGAATCTGGTGTAATATAAACAGAGACAGGGTCTGGTGTAATATAAACAGTGTCAGGGTATGGTTTAATGCAAACAGAGACAGGGTCTAGTGTAATGTAAACAGTGACAGGGACCAGATCTTGTGTAATATAAACAGAGACAGGTTCTAGTGTAATATAAACAGTGACAGGGTCTAGTGTAATATAAACAGAGACAGGGACCAGGTCTTGTGTACTATAAACAGAGACAGGGTCTAGTGTAATATAAACAGGGACAGGGTCTAGTGTAATATAAACAGAGACAGGGACCAGGTCTTGTGTACTATAAACAGAGACAGGGTCTAGTGTAATATAAACAGGGACAGGGTCTAGTGTAATATAAACAGAGACAAGGCCTAGTGTAATATAAACAGAGACAGGGTCTCGTGTAATGTGAACAGAGAAAGGGTCCAGTGCAATATAAACAGAGACAGGGTCCAGGGTAATATAAACAGTGGCAGGGTCTGGTGCAACATAAACAGAGACAGGGTCCAGTGCAATATCAACAGAGACAAGGTCTGGTGTAATATAAACAGAGGGACAGGGTCTAGTGTAATATAAACAGAGACAGCGTCTAGTGTAATATAAACAGAGACATGGTCTAGTGTAATATAAACAGAGACCAGGTCTAGTGTAATATAACCAGAGACAGGGTCTAGTGTAATATAAACAGAGACAGGGTCCAGTGTAATATGAACAGAGACAAGGTCTAGTGGAATATAAACAGGGACAGGGTCTGGTGTAATATAAACAGGGACAGTGTCTAGTGTAATATAAACAGGGACAGGGTCTAGTGTAATATAAACAGAGACAAGGCCGAGTGTAATGTTAACAGAGACGGGGTCTCGTGCAAATAAACAGAGAAAGGGTCTCGTGTAATATAAACAGAGACAGGGTCCAGTGTAATATAAACAGAGACAGGGTCTGGGGCAACATAAACAGAGACAGGGTCGAGTGTAATATAAACAGAGACAAGGTCTAGTGTAATATAAACAGGGACAGGGTCTAGTTTAATATGAAAAGGGACAGGGTCTAGTGTAATATAAACAGAGACAGGGTCTGGTGTAATATAAACAGGGTCAGGATATGGTGTAATATAAACAGGGACAAGGTCCAGTACAATATCAACAATGACAAAGTCTAGTGTAATATAAACAGAGATAGGGTCTGGTGGAACATAAACAGAGACAGAGTCTGGTGTAATATAAACAGAGACAGGGTCTGGTGTAATATAAACAGGGACAGGGTCTAGTGTAATATAAACAGAGACAAGGCCTAGTGTAATGTTAACAGAGACAGGGTCTCGTGCAAATAAACAGAGACAGGGTCCAGTGTAATATAAACAGAGACAGGGTCCAGTGTAATATAACCAGAGACAGGGTCCGGTGCAACATAAACAGAGACAGGGTCGAGTGTAATATAAACAGAGACAGGGTCGAGTGTAATATAAACAGAGACAAGGTCTAGTGTAATATAAACAGAGACAAGGTCTAGTGTAATATAAACAGGGACAGGGTCTAGTTTAATATAAAAACGGACAGGGTCTAGTGTAATATAAACAGAGAGAGGGTCTGGTGTAATATAAACAGGGTCAGGGTATGGTGTCATATAAACAGGGACAGGGTCCAGTACAATATCAACAATGACAAAGTCTAGTGTAATATAAACAGAGATAGGGTCTGGTGGAACATAAACAGAGACAGAATCTGGTGTAATATAAACAGAGACAGGGTCTGGTGTAATATAAACAGGGTCAGGGTATGGTTTAATGCAAACAGAGACAGGGTCTAGTGTAATGTAAACAGTGACAGGGACCAGGTCTTGTGTAATATAAACAGAGACAGGTTCTAGTGTAATATAAACAGTGACAGGGTCTAGTGTAATATAAACAGAGACAGGGACCAGGTCTTGTGTACTATAAACAGAGACAGGGTCTAGTGTAATATAAACAGGGACAGGGTCTAGTGTAATATAAACAGAGACAAGGCCTAGTGTAATATAAACAGAGACAGGGTCTCGTGTAATATAAACAGAGAAAGGGTCCAGTGCAATATAAACAGAGACAGGGTCCAGGGTAATATAAACAGAGACAGGGTCTGGTGCAACATAAACAGAGACAGGGTCCAGTGCAATATCAACAGAGACAAGGTCTGGTGTAATATAAACAGAGACAGGGTCTGGTGTAATATAAACAGGGTCAGGGTATGGTGCAATGCAAACAAAGACAGGGTCTAGTGTAATATAAACAGAGACAGGGTCCAGTGTAATATAAACAGGGACAGGGTCTAGTGTAATATAAACAGAGGCAGCGTCCAGTGTAATATAAACAGGGTCTGGTGTAATATAAACAGAAACAGAGTCTAGTGTAATATGAACAGTGACAGGGTCTAGTGTAATATAAACAGTGACAGGGTCTTGTGTAATATAAACAGAGCCAGAGTATGGTGTAATGCAAACAGAGACAGGGTCTTGTGTAATATAAACAGAGACAGGGTCCAGTGTAATATAAACAGGGACAGGGTCTAGTGGAATATAAACAGAGATAGGGTCTAGTGTAACATAAACAGACACAGGGACCGGGTCTTATGCAATATACACAGCAACAGGGTCTGTGTAATATAAACAGGGATAGGGCCTGGTGTGATATAAAGAGAGACAGGGTCTAGTGTAATATAAACAGAGACAGGGTCTAGTGTAATATAAACTGGGACAGGATCTAGTGTAATATAAACAGAGACAGGGTCCGCTGTAATATAAACATAGACAGGGTCCAGTGTAATATAAACAGAGACAGGGTCCAGTGTAATATAACCAGAGACAGGGTCCGGTGCAACATAAACAGAGACAGGGTCGAGTGTAATATAAACAGAGACAGGGTCGAGTGTAATATAAACAGAGACAGGGTCGAGTGTAATATAAACAGAGACAAGGTCTAGTGTAATATAAACAGAGACAAGGTCTAGTGTAATATAAACAGGGACAGGGTCTAGTTTAATATAAAAAGGGACAGGGTCTAGTGTAATATAAACAGGGTTAGGGTATGGTGTAATATAAGCAGGGACAGGGTCCAGTACAATATCAACAAAGACAAAGTCTAGTGTAATATAAACAGAGATAGGGTCTGGTGAAACATAAACAGAGACAGGGTCTGGTGTAATATAAACAGGGTCAGGGTATGGTGCAATGCAAACAGAGACAGGTTATTGTGTAATATAAACAGAGCCAGGGGCTAGTGTAATCTAAACAGAGACAGAGACCAGGTATTGTGTAATATAAACAGGGACAGGGTCCAGTGTAATATAAACAGAGACAGGGTCAAATGTAATATAAACAGGGTCAGGTGTAATATAAACAGAGACAGGGCCTAGTTTAATCTCAACAGGGACAGGGCCGAGTTTAATCTCAACAGGGACAGGGTCTAATGTCATATGAACAGGAACAGGGTCTAGTGTAATATAAACAGGGACCTTGTCTAGTGTAATATAAACAGAGACAGGTTCTAGTGTAATATAAACAGAGACAGGGACCGGGTCTTGTGTACTATAAACAGAGACAGGGTCTAGTGTAATATAAACAGGGACAGGGTCTAGTGTAATATAAACAGAGACAAGGCCTAGTGTAATATAAACAGAGACAGGGTCTCGTGTAATATAAACAGAGAAAGGGTGCAGTGCAATATAAACAGAGACAGGGTCCAGGATAATATAAACAGGGTCAGGGTATGGTGCAATGCAAACAGAGACAGGGTCTTGTGTAATATAAACAGAGACAGAGACCGGGTATTGTGTAATATAAACAGGGACAGGGTCCAGTGTAATATAAACAGAGACAGGGTGTCGTGTAATATAAACAGAGACAGGGTCAAATGTAATATAAACAGGGTCTGGTGTAATATAAACAGAGACAGGGCCTAGTTTAATCTCAACAGGGACAGGGCCGAGTTTAATCTCAACAGGGACAGGGTCTAATGTCATATGAACAGAGACAGAGTCTCGTGCAAATAAACAGAGACAGGGTCCAGTGTAATATAAACAGAGACAGGGTCGAGTGTAATATAAACAGAGACAAGGTCTAGTGTAATATAAACAGAGACAAGGTCTAGTGTAATATAAACAGGGACAGGGTCTAGTTTAATATAAAAAGGGACAGGGTCTAGTGTAATATAAACAGAGACAGGGTCTGGTGTAATATAAACAGGGTCAGGGTATGGTGTAATATAAGCAGGGACAGGGTCCAGTACAATATCAACAAAGACAAAGTCTAGTGTAATATAAACAGAGATAGGGTCTGGTGGAACATAAACAGAGACAGGGTCTGGTGTAATATAAACAGAGACAGGGTCTGGTGTAATATAAACAGGGTCAGAGTATGGTTTAATGCAAACAGAGACAGGGTCTAGTGTAATGTAAACAGAGACAGTTTCTAGTGTAATATAAACAGTGACAGGGTCTAGTGTAATATAAACAGAGACAGGGACCGGGTCTTGTGTACTATAAACAGAGACAGGGTCTAGTGTAATATAAACAGGGACAGGGTCTAGTGTAATATAAACAGGGACAGGGTCTAGTGTAATATAAACAGAGACAAGGCCTAGTGTAATATAAACAGAGACAGGGTCTCGTGTAATATAAACAGAGAAAGGGTCCAGTGCAATATAAACAGAGACAGGGTCCAGGATAATATAAACAGGGTCAGGGTATGGTGCAATGCAAACAGAGACAGGGTCTTGTGTAATATAAACAGAGCCAGGGGCTAGTGTAATCTAAACATAGACAGAGACCGGGTATTGTGTAATATAAACAGGGACAGGGTCCAGTGTAATATAAACAGAGACAGGGTGTCGTGTAATATAAACAGAGACAGGGTCAAATGTAATATAAACAGGGTCTGGTGTAATATAAACTGAGACAGGGCCTAGTTTAATCTCAACAGGGACAGGGCCGAGTTTAATCTCAACAGGGACAGGGTCTAATGTCATATGAACAGGAACAGGGTCTAGTGTAATATAAACAGGGACCTTGTCTAGTGTAATACAAACAGAGACAGGGTCTTGTGTAATATAAACAGGGACAGGGCCTAGTTTAATATAAACAGAGACATGGTCTGGTGTAATATAAACAGGGACCTTGTCTAGTGTAATACAAACAGAGACAGGTTCTTGTGTAATATAAACAGGGACAGGGTCTAGTGTAATATAAACAGGGACAGGTCTATTGAGATGTTTTTAGTGTCTTCTACCTTGAAGACCAATACAAAATATTTGTTCAATGTTTCTGCCATTTCCCTGTTCTCCATTATTGATTCCCCAGTCTCATCCTCCAGGGGACCAACATTTACTTTTGCCACTCTTTTCCTTTTTATCTACCTGTAGAAACTCTTACTATCTGTTTTTATATTTCATGCTAGTTTACTTTCATAATCTGTCTTCCCTCTCAATCAATTTTTTAGTTGTTCTCTGCTGGCTTTTCAAAATTTCCCAATCCTCTGACCTCCCACTCGTCTTGGCCACATTGAATGCCTTTATTTTCAATTTGATACCCTCCCTTATTTCCTTGGTTAGCCATGGATGGTTATCGCTTCTCTTGCAGTCTTTCCGTCTCATTGCAATATATTTTTGTTGCGAGTTATGAAATATCTCCTTAAATGTATGCCAATCCATACTTTAGTCTATTTTCCCAGTCCACTTTCACCAATTCTGTCCTCATACCTTTGTAGTCTCCTTTATTTAAGCTTAGGACCCTGGTTTGAGAACAAACTTTCTCTCCCTCGAACTGAATTTCAAATTGAACCATATTATGGTCACTCATTCCTCGAGGATCTTTTCCTAATCCTGCCTCATTACACAGGACTAGATCTAAGATATCCTGCTCCCTGGTTGGTTCCACAGCGTACTGTTGAAGGAAACTATCCCGGATACACTCTATGGACTCTTCCTCAAGGCTACCCTGGCCAATTTGCTTTGTCCAATCAATATGAAGATTAAAATCACCCATGGTTATCCTTTTTTTACAAGCCTCCATTATTTCTTGATTTATATTCCGTCCAACAGTGTAGCTACTGTTAGGAGGTCTATAGACTACGCCCATCAGTGACTTTTTCCCTTTATTATTCCTTATCTACACCCAAACTGATTCAACATCTTTATCCTCTGAACCAATAATGTTTCTTATTAACGCACTAATCCCATCCTTTATTAACAGAGCTACCCCACCTCCTTTTCCTTTCTCTCTGTCCTTCCGAATTGTCAAATACCCCTGAATATTTAGTTCCCAGTCCTGGTCACCTTGCAACCACATCTCTATAATCGCTATCAGATCATACCCATTTGTATCTTTGCTGTCAACTCATCTATTTTGTTACGAATACTGCGTAGATTTAGACAAAGAGCTTTTAAATTTGTTTTTTTTTACCCTTTTTTCCTACTTGGTTCCTTTGTCCCTCAAACTCACTTTCTAAATTTTTGCCTTCTAATTCCAGCTTTACTTCCCTACTGAATCTATTCTCAGGTTCCCATCCCCCTGCCAAGCTAGTTTAAACCCTTCCCAACAGCACTAGCAAACCCCTCTGTGAGGAGATTGGTGTCGGCTCTGTGGAGGTGGAACCCCTCCAGCTTGTCCAGGTCCCACCTACCTTGGAAGTGGTCCCAATGCCTCAGGAATCTAAAGCCCTCCCTCCTACTCTATCTCTCCAACCACGCATTCATCTGCTCTATCCTCCTATTTCTGTACTCACTAGCTCGTGGCACCGGGAGTAATCCGGAGATTATTACCTTTGAGGTCCGGTTTTTCAATCTCTCTCCTAGATCCCTAAACACGGCCTGCAGGACCTCAGATAATTAACCTCACAAGAACACAAATTGTCTCCCCACCTTTATTGGCCCTGAAATTCCGACAATGCACAGGTGCCGAAAAATGGCTTTTCCGCTCTGTCAAGATATCTCTTGACAGATCCTCTGCATCCCCAGGAGAAGGACATCCACACGGGAGAGATTGGGCTATTTGCCCATCTCTTGCCCAGTGAATGTGCTTCAGACTTTTATGCCTGGTAAAAGCAGGCACATAGCTTACTTTTACTAGTGTAAGAGTTTTAAAACATATAAAAATAAAATTTAAATACACATTCGTGTAGTAAAAACCCTGTCCACTAAAGTAAGTTTATTTTAAACCCTATTAAAACACATTTAAAAAAAAACATCCAAATATTTTTTTTCTAAAACATTTAATTAACTTTAATTTCAATTAATTTTAAATACGTGTGGTGTTTTTTTTAATTTATTATATTGTGTTTGGGTGTTTTAGGGGGTTATTCTCATTGATAGTAATGGGAACTCATAAAATCAGAGATCCCATTACCATCAATGAGAATACTACACCGTGATTGGTTGTCCAGGCCCACATGACTCCAGCTTCTCCGTCCGTATCTAGAAGACGGGGGCGCGCTGCTAAGTGCCTCGAGAGAAGGCCTTCCACCGGGATCACCAGGTACATTCGTAGAGAAATTTCAGGTCGGGGGCGTTCGTCCGAAGGAAGCCTCCAACCAGAATTTCAGGACCATTAAGAGTGCTCATCTGTGACCGGACGATTACCACAAGCCTATGGTTATCACACCTATACAGTCCGTAGACTCACACCCAGACATTGGGCCTTTACTTGTCCAGCACGTCAGCCCATAACGCGGGTACAGAGGCTCAGTAATGTTGCATTCCTCAGAACAAGTAAAGTACAACATCATACTGGCCAGCTTAACAGAATCTCATCATATTTATGGTGCCATGAATATAATGTAGTCATTAATAAATCCAGTAGGGAATTCAGGAGAAACTCCTTTACTCAGAACATAAGAACATGAGAAATATGAGCAGGAGCAGGGGAAGCTTATGTTAAATACTGCAGAAAGCCAGTGAGAGTACAGAAAATGCAGGGGTGAAACTAAAATACGTGGCATGATTAAGAAGTTTGTAGATGATACAAAAATTTGCTGTGGGTTGGTAGTGAGGAAGAAAGCTGTAGACTGCAGGAAGATAGCCTAGTCAGCTGGGCAGAAAAATGGCAAATTAAATTTAATCTGGAGAATTGTGAGGTAATGCAAGGGATACACAATTAATGGTAGGATACTGTGAAGTTTAGAGGAACAGAGGGAACTTATCCATGAAGATAGCAGGACATAAGAAATTAAGAACATAAGAAATAGGAGCAGGAGTCGGCCATTTGGCCCCTCGAGCCTGCTCCACCATTTAATAAGATTATGGCTGATCTGATCTTGGCCTCAACTCCACTTCCCTGCCCGCTCCCCTTGACCTTTGACTCCCTTATCATTAAAAAATCTATCTCTACCTTAAATATATTCAATGACCCAGTCTCCACAGCTCTCTGCGGCAAAGAATTCCACAGATTCACAACCCTCTGAGTGAAGAAATTCCTCCTCATCTCAGTTTTATTGGGCAACCCCTTTATTCTGAACTATGCCCCCACGAGGGGAAACATCCTCTCTCCATTTACCTTGTCAAGCCCCCTCAGCATCTTACACGTTTCAATAAAATCACCTCTCATTCTTCTAAACTCCAATGAGTATAGGCCCAACCTGCTCAACCCTTCTTCATAAGACAACCCCTTCATCTCAGGAAACAACTTTGTGAACCTTCTCTGAACAGCCTCCAATGCAAGTATAAAACCTCCTTAAATAAGGAGACCAAAACTGTATGCAGTACTCCAGGTGTGGCCTCACCAATACCCTGTACAGTTGTAGCAGGACTTCTCTGCTTTTATACTTCATCCTCTTGCAATAAAGGCCAGCATTCCATTTGCCATCCTAATTACTTGCTGTACCTGCATACTAACTTTTTGAGTTTCATGTAGAAGGACCCCCCGATCCCTCTGTACCGCAGCATTTTGTAATCTCTCCTCATTTAAATAATAATTAACTTTTTTATTTTTCCTGCCAAAGTGGATAAGCTCACATTTTCCCACATTATACTTCAACTGCCAAATTTTTGCCCACTCACTTAGGCTATCTATATTCCTTTTCAGATTCTTTGCATCTTCCTCACAACTTGCGTTCCCGCCTTTCTTTGTTTCATCAGAAAATTTGGCCACATTACACTCAGTCCCATCATCCAAGTCATTAATATAGATTGTAAGTACTGATCCCTGTGGCACCCCACTAGTCACTGTTTGCCAACCTGAAAATTACCCATTTATCCCGACTCTCTGTTTTCTGTTAGTTAGCCAATCCTCTATCCATGCTAATATATTACCCCCAACCCCATGAGCTTTTATCTTGTGCAGTAACCTTTTATGTGGCACCTTATTGAATGCCTTCTGGAAATCCAAATACACCACATCCACTGGTTCCCCCTTTATCCACCCTGCCCGTTACATCCTCAAAGAACTCCAGCAAATTTTTCAAACATGATTTCCCTTTCATAAAACCATGCTGACTCTGCTTGATTGAATTATGCTTTTTCAAATGTCCTGCTACTGCTTCCTTAATAATGGACTCCAGCATTTTCCCAATGACAGATGTTAGGCTAACTGGTCTAT